>NC_137613.1:603388-1098388 GCF_963280865.1 Gymnoscopelus braueri | reverse complement strand
ATAATGAATGTTCACATTCATTATAACTAGTGCATATCCAGCGATGTGCGCCGCCAAACAATACGCAGACTTTTGGGTTATGCACTCGAGTCGGTATGCAAAGTTTAAGTCTTGGACAGTGATTTACACACACACACACATGCGTGTATTTGTCTACACACACACACGTGCGTGTCTTTGTCTACACACACACACACATGCGTGTCTTTGTCTACACACACACACGTGCGTGTCTTTGTCTACACACACACACACGTGCGTGTCTTTGTCTACACACACACACACGTGCGTGTGGCCACAAATTGAATTAAAGAGCATTTCTTTATACTCTCAGTGCTCGTGGGCGTGGCTATCCTAGAAATTAATTCATTTCAGGCAAACTTTCAACAACTTGTTTAATCATTTCAACAGGTGATTTGCTTTGATACACGTTGAATAAATGTCGGTACCTGCCTTATTCTTAGGTGTTAATTACATTACATTACATTACATTACATTACAGTCATTTAGCAGACGCTTTTATCCAAAGCGATTACAATAAGTGCATTCAACATAGGTAGGGAACAAAAACTACTAATCACCAGAAGTCTGAAGTGGATTCTCTTCTAAAACAAGTAACTAAGAGTATGCCTAGTGCTAAGGTAAAAGTGCAATATATCAGCTACCTACTTTCTTTCTGTGTTAATGAGGTAATACAGGCCTGTCTGCTCCACCAGAGCAGCCATGCTCTCACATGTCCAGGTGGACATACTGTATAGGATGTGATTTCTCTCTTATTATGACAGTTTTACTGGACAAAACCTACAACCTGCAACTTTGCCCGTTTTCTTCCAACTCAAAGTACTCACAAACGTTGCTCTGTTTTCACACGGACAGACAGCGGTGGAAAGTAACTAAGTACATGTACTCAAGTACTGTACTTAAGTACAATTTAAGGTACTTTTACTCTACTGGAGTATTTCCAATTTTCGATACTGTCACTTCTACTCCACTACATCTCAGAGGCAAATACTCTACTTTAACTCTTTAACTCTTTAACTCTTTAACTCCACTGCAATTATATGAAAGCTTTACTTACTACCGTAGTTACTTTGTAGATTTTGATTATTATTACAAAACATACATTAACCACTTCAGCCCTATTTAAACTTTGGCTATTTGAAAATAGCAGATCTACAAGCTCACAACGCACCGTGATGCGACGCATTGTGAGCTTGTAGATCTGCTATTTTCAAAAGTCGTTTTAATACATTTTAGACATAATGATAACTTGTGAAACGGGACGTTCTGCATAATGACTACTTTTACTTTTGGTACTTACGTATATTTTGATGCCAATACGTTTGTATTTTTACTCAAGTACATTTTTAATACCGGACTTTTACTTGGAGCAGTGTTTCTACATTGCAGTATTGATACTTTTACTTAATACAAAAAATGGCAGTACTTTTTCCACCACTGACCGACAGACATGGTGTCGCTGCATTCACCTGCACTGTGACGTCAACCCACAGTGGCAGACCAAACATCACCCTTTAGACCAAACATCACCCTTTAGACCAAACATCACCCTTTAGACTATTAGACCAAACATCACCCTTTAGACCAAACATCACCCTTTAGACCAAACATCACCCTTTAGACCAAACATCACCCTTTAGACCAAACATCACCCGTTAGACCAAACATCACCCGTTAGACCAAACATCACCCTTTAGACCAAACATCACCCTTTAGACCAAACATCACCCTTTAGACCAAACATCACCCTTTAGACCAAACATCACCCTTTGATGCTACTTCATTGACAAGTATTTTCACTTGTTAAAAGCAACATTCTATGAACACATGATGGTAATGTGTGCGGTGCTCTCTCTCCCTTGCAGCTGTAATGTGTGCGGTGCTCTCTTTCCCTTGCAGCTGTAATGTGTGCGGTGCTCTCTCCCTTGCAGCTGTAATGTGTGCGGTGCTCTCTCTCCCTTGCAGCTGTAATGTGTGCGGTGCTCTCTCTCCCTTGCAGCTGTAATGTGTGCGGTGCTCTCTCTCTCCCTTGCAGCTGCAGCGGCGTCATGAGCAGATGAAGAAGAACCTGGATGCTCAGCACAAGGAGCTGGAGGAGAAGAGGCGTCAGCATGAGGAGGAGAAGAACAACTGGGAGGGTCAGCAGAGGCTGCTGGAGCAGCAGAAACTAGACGCCTCCAGGTACAATTTATAGGCATTTATCAGACTCTCTTTATCCAGAGTGACTTACAGTAAACAAGGTAAACACATACATAGAATACAGAGACAGTGTAGTGTCTCAGTAAACTATAGGATCATAGAATACAGAGACAGTGTAGTGTCTCAGTAAACTATAGGATCATAGAATACAGAGAGACAGTGTAGTGTCTCAGTAAACTATAGGATCATAGAATACAGAGAGACAGTGTAGTGTCTCAGTAAACTATAGGATCATAAAATACAGAGAGACAGTGTAGTGTCTCAGTAAACTATAGGATCATAGAATACAGAGACAGTGTAGTGTCTCAGTAAACTATAGGACCATAGAATACAGAGACAGTGTAGTGTCTCAGTAAACTATAGGATCATAGAATACAGAGACAGTGTAGTGTCTCAGTAAACTATAGGATCATAGAATACAGAGAGACAGTGTAGTGTCTCAGTAAACTATAGGATCATAGAATACAGAGACAGTGTAGTGTCTCAGTAAACTATAGGATCATAGAATACAGAGACAGTGTAGTGTCTCAGTAAACTATAGGATCATAGAATACAGAGACAGTGTAGTGTCTCAGTAAACTATAGGATCATAGAATACAGAGAGACAGTGTAGTGTCTCAGTAAACTATAGGATCATAGAATACAGAGACAGTGTAGTGTCTCAGTAAACTATAGGATCATAGAATACAGAGACAGTGTAGTGTCTCAGTAAACTATAGGATCATAGAATACAGAGACAGTGTAGTGTCTCAGTAAACTATAGGATCATTAATACAGAGACAGTGTAGTGTCTCAGTGGACTATAGGATCATAAAATACAGAGAGACAGTGTAGTGTCTCAGTAAACTATAGGATCATAGAATACAGAGACAGTGTAGTGTCTCAGTAAACTATAGGATCATAGAATACAGAGACAGTGTAGTGTCTCAGTAAACTATAGGATCATAGAATACAGAGAGACAGTGTAGTGTCTCAGTAAACTATAGGATCATAAAATACAGAGAGACAGTGTAGTGTCTCAGTAAACTATAGGATCATAGAATACAGAGACAGTGTAGTGTCTCAGTAAACTATAGGATCATAGAATACAGAGACAGTGTAGTGTCTCAGTAAACTATAGGATCATAGAATACAGAGACAGTGTAGTGTCTCAGTAAACTATAGGATCATAGAATACAGAGAGACAATGTAGTGTCTCAGCAATACAATATTAAAACAATAATCTGTGCATTGAAACTATAGGATGGCATTTTGTCATCTAAATTACATTTTTAACATTGTGGTCAAGAAAAACAAGTAGAAAACCATGATAACAACACCATATCTATATGTTAAGTGCTACACGCCACGCTGTTTGTGCATCTTATTCATATTGTTGTATGGAGATCGTTTGAGGCCCAGACTAAGTTTGAGGTGTCCCGATATCTATTGTTAGATAGATATTAAGCAAGTATTTTCCATGGCTGATAGATACCACACCAAATAGAAATACCAATCACCCTGTCTCTCCGCTTGTGTTTGCAGGACTCTGGAAAAGAACAAAAAGAAGAAGATATTTTAAACGTTTCAGGGGGACCATCAGTTACAAGGAGGTACACAGCAAAATCTGTAGATTGTTTTTTAAACAGGATTTTGCTGTGTACCAGCCAGCGTGCCAACCTGTGTACCAACCTGCCAGCCTGGACGGTCATTTAGTCTGTGAACCAACTGGACTGTGTACGTCAACCAACCTACGCCAGAGCGGCCTACCTGCATTGTCTGGACTGTTAATGACTGCCTCAACCCCCTGTCTCCTGTCCTTTCCTGTCTGTCTGTCTGTCTGTCTGTCTGTCTGTCTGTCTGTCTGTCTGTCTGTCTGTCTGTCTGTCTGTCTGTCTGTCTGTCTGTCTGTCTGTCTGTCTGTCTGTCTGTCTGTCTGTCTGTCTGTCTGTCTGTCTGTCTGTCTGTCTGTCTGTCTGTCTGTCTGTCTGTCTGTCTTGAAAGAACAGTTTTCCCTTCGGTTAGATGTTCATGAGAAAGGCTTGTTTTTGGACGGTTGTACAATCAAGATTGTTTCGTTGCTCACGGTTCAAAAAGCACAAAGACTTTGTTTGACTGTGTTTTCTGTGGCCTCATGGCTACAGGCACGTAAACCGGTTTCTGGGAACCGCTTTACCGTTTTGTTCTTTTCACAAAGAGATCAGATCGGTTTGTCTTTTCTTGGTGGTGTGGTCGCCATAGAAACTGGTCGGATTAAAGACTGTTTTCTCTTCTTTTTAACGCCAAATTGTCCAGACGAAGGAGAATGCCTTTTCTGCAGACTGACCACGTTGATTAACCACTTATAATATTTCTAAATTCTCCAAGAATAGCCGATCGACAAGCTCTCTAAAGCTTGTTGATCAGCTATGTTTGGAAAATAGAGCTTTAAGTGGTTGCCGTTGACTCTAACCTCAGGCAATGTTTTATAACTGTTTGTTTCAGTTAATCTTAGGTAGTTTTTTTCCTCTCACACCCAGGATGTTGTAGTTTATGCTTCTCCTTCTCTTGTCATTTAAATGATATAGCCGTGGACAGCAATGTTTTTTTAAAACTTCAATTCATGTAACATGTTTCTGATTTTTTGTGCATTTTTTGTTTTTCTATATTATATCTGCCTCTCTATAGAATTTGTATCTTTGTATTTTTCCCCTCCCAATATTTTTCCAAACCGTTTGTTTTCAAACCCTTTGCACTCAGAGCCTGTTTTTAGTATTCCTGACTTCACTCACACTGAGTGGAACAACAACGATAATAAGAAATAACACCTTTAAGCTTCTGTTCACAGAAAGACCTTTAGTTTCTTAGCTGCCATCGTCTTCCTGCCTCTGCAGCGTCTCTATGGCAGTGGTCCTCAAACTTTTTCATGTCAAGGACCCCCAAATTGACACTTATTACCCCGCGGACCCCCATTTGAAAAGATATGCCAAGGACCCCCATAAGAGAAGGTTTTTACGGCTCTCTAGCAGTGATTTTCAACCATTTTACTTTCAACAACCCCCAGTTTGACATGCATTAGGGCTACGGACCCCCATTTAATGGCATTTCTATCTCTGGGACCCCAATTTATATTGTAAAATCAATGTTAATTTAACTCTGAGAGTGTACAAATGGAACCAAATGGACCCGTTAGGGTCCATTTGGTTCCATTTGTACACTCTCAGAGTTACAGACCCATAAGGGTCCATTTGGTTCCTGTCCATCATTTAGCTGGGGACCCCCTGGAACCCCCTCAAGTACCCCTGGGGGTCCCCGGACCCCACTATGAGAACCAATGCCCTATGGTAGCCAGCCTGGAATCCACACTGACCAGCTCGCTCAGCGGTCGTCATGGCTGATTGGATAGTTTGCTCGACTAATCACAGTAGGAAGGGAAGTGCCTTGGACAAGTAGCAGTGAGCTTGTAGATCGGTTATTTTGGGGGCAAAGAGATGTGGGTGTAGACTGAAAAGAAAAGAGGTCCAACTATGGTTGCAACGCAGGTGGGTTTTACTGAGACCAGACGGAGAGGGTTGAAGTGCTTAAAGATGTAGAAGACGCCATAACAGATCTTCAAGACCTCGCACACTCCGTGTTAAAGCCTGATTTATATGTCGACTCCTGTATGCGCCGCTGTTGCACGCTGACGATGGCCGATCTACAAGCTCACAACACGCAGCTTGTAGATCGGCTATTTTCTGGCGGGCTGCGCGGTCGCACGGCGACTTAAGAATCAGGCTTTTAGGCAAAACTGTTTGAAATACAAGAGGTTCCTCTGAAGCCACAGTGGGTCCTTCGTCATCATCATCATCACTTTCCTCACATTTTAGCTCCGTTCATGTACTGCATCTGTATTGTTTCATTTTTATGTCTTTTATTGTTTTTATTATTGTACAAAGACATAATAAAATTGTGCTGGAAATAATTCTAAATGCTTTTGTCTGGATTAAAAGCTGGGTAAATGTTATGTTTATTGACAAATTTATAACATACAGTTATGATAAGAAAAAACATCCAATAGTCAAAAGGATAAACACAAGAGGAGTGAGAGACAGAGATGAACAACTGTCTAACAGTATGAACTCAATAGTGAAAACAAATGGATGACAATCACAGACTTAACATCGAGTGGACAACAAGTGGTAAAAAAGCTTGTTCACACTGTTCACAGTGGCAAGGATTTCTTGTGTACACTTACTTAAAGAAAAAAATTAAAATACAACAAAAGCAGTAGCTCCTCAGGATAAGTTGACAAATAAAAGAACTATCTAAAGCTCACTGTGAGTGATAGTTTTTAGGCCATGTCATATAGTCTATAACAGTAGTTCTCAAAGTGGGGTCCGAGTGATCTCCATATATGCCTATATATGGGCACATTGATCGGACATTGGATTGGTGGTCTTAAATGTGTCTAAAAGAAGGGGAAAAAGCAGCCAAATAACAGGAAGTCCAACTTTGTCAACATCTTTTTTTTAATTAATGTTGATTTAAGTTTAAAAGCTAATCTGTGGAAAAACGTAAATGCTAAGAGGAGGACACATAACATCCACCACAGAAGAAGAAGCATCCAGAAGGACCAGGTGTGAGACAGATAAATACAGTTACTGGTCTCCCTCTGGTCTGTGGGGCTGCTGGTGTTGGGTCGCCTTTCTAAATGATAAGGATAATTCCTTTTAACAGGACGTTCATGAAAGTCCTTGCAGGCTTGTTTCCAATGAGGGCCTGTGAGCAATTAGGGGTTAAGAGTCTTGCTCAGGGACAAATTTCATTTCATCGACACATATGCTGGCCTGGCCTGGAATCGTACCTGGGGCAACCAGGGCCTCTGGCTCCCTAGACGGGCTCACTAACCACTCAGCTATGGCCGCCCCCTAAATGATCCCTGGCCCCTGGCTAATAAGCCAAATATGCCTTAAGGCAGGAACACACTGCAGGATGTTTGGTCCAATTTTGCTGTCTGCCGTCCAGTCCTGTATTAAGTTAAACATTATTATAAAACAGAATGAGAGTGAGAGAGCGTGCTCGAAGGGGGGCTGTTTATTTGAGACTATTGCACAGAGAGAGAGAGAGAGAGAGAGAGAGGCTATTTTATAGGCTATTTTTAAAGAAGAAATTTTGGGGATTTTATTTTTTGAATATTTTCCAAATCCACGCAGATCTTGTATGAGGGTCTATGGCACAACATATTTTCAGAAGGGGGAGGTCTGCGCCTCTGCGGACAAATATTAATTTGGGGGTCCTTGCCATGAAAATGTTTGAGAACAACTGGTTCAAACAGCATTATAGTCGGGGGATATTAGCAGAACATTTTCCAATCTTGGAATAAATTCCTTACCAAAAACAATCTTCACCAATGTGTTTGTAAAGGTGTCTAGTAACACAAATCACAAAGACTGAAATGCAGTTTCCCTAGAAGAATGTTTTACAGCTCCTTAAAGTTGGGGTACCCACCATAACCTTGGTTAAGAAAAAATCGGGGGAAAGAAATCTAAATTTAATTCTGTTTTAAGTAGCATGTGAGGGGTCAAACTAGGGTATTTTTATGATTCTGAATCCATTGCAAGCATTTGTTTTGCACCAAAACCACTCCTTGGGCTAAAAACGGCCATAGCCATCCTTTTCCAGGTATACTTTTTGTGTAAAAAGCCCATTGAGATTGGGCCGTTTTTAGCCCAAGGAGTGGTTTTGGTGCAAAACAAATGCTTGCAATGGATTCAGAATCATAAAAACACCCTAGTTTGACCCCTCACATGCTACTTAAAACAGAATTAAATTTGGATTTTATTTGGGGGATTTCTTTTAACCAAGGTTATGGTGGGTACCCCAACTTTAAGGAGCTGTAAAACATTCTCCTAGGGGGACTGCATTTCAGTCTTTGTGAGATGTGTTACTAGACACCTTAACAAACACATTGGTGAAGATTTTTTTTGGTAAGGAATTTATTCCAAGATTTTTTAAATATCCCCTGACTATTAGGAAACGAGGCCAAAAAAGCAACTACACTTTCAAGCAACTTTACAGAAAAACAATCCCAAAGTCGCTTATAATAAGCGGACATGGCAACTCTGTCACTTACTGCATCTGCGCACTTGACGTGCGAGAGAGAGAGAGAGAGAGAGAGAGAGAGAGAGAGAGAGAGAGAGGGGGAGAGGGAGAGAGGCATTTCACGGCAGACGTCGATTAAAATGAATTGGAATAAACACAAATGTATGTATTAGGTCTGACCCTGGATAGCATCCTACTAGTGAACTATCCTACAGTGTGTAATCCCTGGTCGGGGATCAATCTATAGGGTGAAAACCACAACGATATATGACAGCCGATTTCAAGAAATAAACTCCTGTAGTGTGTAATGCTTAACGATCAGATCATTCAGATGATCCCCCGACCACTTTAAAAGTCCTACTACAGTGTGTACATGCCCTTAATACATTATAATGGCCCTCTATAACTACATTAAAAATACCTTAAAAATGTGGTATATTTGTCTTATTAGCCAGTGAGTAGAGCCAGAAGCTGGAGAGGAGTTCACCATTTAGGGGCGGTTAGGTAAGAGATACAGTGGGCCCTTGTTTGTCTGAGGTTTATGAAGCAGATTGGATCACAGGTGCTGTTATTAGTGTGGTTGCCCTAATTATGCTATTGTCTTTGGCCTAGAGATTGTCTAGAGAGCGGTGACGCTCTTGTCATCGGGATGAAGTCACGATGAGTCGGTCATGCCCACATATAGAACTCCGGGTCAGATATGCCCAAATATGGGCTCCATGATGTCAGGCTGGCCTCCGAGTGATTAGCCAGAGTGACTGGGTAACCATGACGACATGACATTAACAAACCTGGATGCCATGAAAGCCTTTTTATTAACAGCGCTTATGTATTATGATCTTTGTTTTGAATTGAACCAATCGAGACATTGTCACAAGACAACGACCAGCGGCCATGTGTGAAGAACTGAACACAAAGGTGTTTCCTCTTTTACCAGCGACCGCCAACGGACCGTCTGCCCGGTGGCCTGAGGGCCAGCAGGACGATGGACCATCTGTCCGGTGGCCTGAGGGCCAGCAGGACGATGGACCGTCTGTCCGGTGGCCTGAGGGCCAGCAGGACGATGGACCGTCTGTCCGGTGGCCTGAGGGCCAGCCGGACGATGGCGCTGACATCCTGACCACCACGGTCGAGGCTCTGAAGGCGGGCCACGTGGTGGCGCTGCCCACCGACACCGTCTACGGCCTGGCGTGTCTGGCCCAGAACTCCGAGGCCGTCAAGAAAATGTACGACATCAAGGGACGGGACGGACGCAAGCCGCTGGCCGTCTGCGTGGGCGAAACGCAGGACGTTTATACGTACTGTAAGGTGAGCGTGGAGGCGGAGCTTCTGGGCGAGCTGCTGCCCGGTCCGGTCACTCTGCTGTTTGAGCGCTCGGACGTTCTCAACCCGCAACTTAACCCTTTCACTGCGCTGGTGGGCGTACGCGTCCCGGACCACGCCTTCCTGAGACGCCTCTGCCGGACGTGCGCCGAGCCGCTGGCGCTCACCAGCGCCAACGTGAGCGCGCGCCCCAGCGCCGTGGCCGCGCACCAGTTTCAGGACCTGTGGCCTAGGCTGGCGGTGGTGGTAGACGGCGGGCCAATAGGAGACCAGAGCCGGCTGGGGTCGACGGTGGTCGACCTATCGGTGCGCGGCAGATACAGCATCGTTAGGCGTGGCCGTGCCTTCTCCTCTACGGTGGATCTGTTGGAGCGTAAATACGGACTACAGAGTGACGACTGAACCCTTCCTACTAAAATAGTGAATGGTAAATGGTGCATTTATATAGAGCTTTTATCCAAAGCACTTTACATAGATGCATTACATTCACCCATTCACACACATTCTCACACATTCTCACACACGTTCACACACACACATGGAGGAGGAAACCATGCAAGGCACCAACCTGCTCATCAGGAGCAATTAGGGGTTCAGTGTCTTGGACACTTCCACACTAACTCTGGGGGAGACCGGGATCCAACTGGAAACCTCACGGCTTCCATCCGGCCACTCTACCCCTGAGCCACTGCCGCCCCTAGTCACCGTCTTGTTCTAGACCAGATCATTATTACCCCTTTTTTCTCCCCAATGTAGTCATTATTATGTCAGTTCATTCCTCCTCACATGATTCCTGTGTTGCCAATGCTGTTGTACCCTACTGGCTCGACCTGCCAGTGAGGAGCCCCCACCGGGAGGACGTAGCCCCTCCGTCCTACTCTTCCTGTTCAACATTCCCCGCTGACAGGCACCAGCCCGGCCCGTACAGGAACCACTAGCGCAGCGACAAAGACCCTCCTCCCTGCTCCCAACGCGGCCAGTCCTGGGGGACTGTGAGCAGGCTGCAGGCCTACATCTGACACAGTGACCTGGCAGCATGGGCCTGTGTGGGGGTCCAGGGACCCCCAGGCGTCCGTCTTTGAGGGGGTTCCAGGGGGTCCCCATCAAAATCAGTTCAACCACTTTATACATCAGTTTGAAAATACAGTTTGAAAATAGCCGATCTACAAGCTCACATCGTGGTTGACCAGAACCACCAATCCAATGTCCGATCAATGTGCCCATATATAGGCATATACTGTATGGAGATCCATTTCAGAACTGCCGTCCATGATCCGTCCATATATGGGCATAGAAGGGAGAAGGACAGATACAGAGAACTCCATATATGGGCATAAACGAAGGGACACAGACAGACAGCCGGGTACAAGGGGTATCAGATACCTGCATTAGTAGACGGTCTAGTAGTGTTTAATAATGTAATATATAATAATAATGTATATATATTCACACACACACACACACACACACACACACACACACACACACACACACACACACACCACACACACACCACACACACACACACACACACACCACACACACACACACACCACACACAAACACACACACACACACGACTCGAAGTCAGCTTTTGATTGAATTGATTGATTGAATACTTTATTAGCAGTTTGCAAAAAGAACACAGGAAATTACAGTTCAATACAAGGTCTGTTAACAGGATTTTAAACCCAAGAAAGCACTATGGCTTGTTTCCATTGGGGTCCTTTGTACTCAATTCATCGAAACATTTAATGACAGATACAATACTAAAGTATTGTATATTGAGAGCTGTGTTTGCTGTTCTCACATAAATCTATATTTCCATACCAGCCATTTTTATAAAGCATTCTAATGTCCCTCAGTTATCTTTCCCAGACTGGCTTCAAGAGAGCTTTGGAAACAAGACCGCAAGGACTTTCATGAACGGACCTGTTACTGGGCCCTCTAACAGGCTGTTAGACTAAAGTATTTTTTAAATGTAACTGTTTTATTTTTTTGTGCTGTTTTACATTTTTTTGCCTAATAAAATATTCAATCAATCAATCAATCAAAGAGAGTAGGCCTATTTATATACCCACTACACAACTAAAACACATTTACCAAGCTTAATATTTGCCAGACCCAAGGGGTCGGGCTTACATGAGGCTTTGTACCTGTTTCGTCCATACATGGGCATGGTCACTTTGTCCTCCGGCCCCAGCCCCAAAAAAATCTGTCCCCCACAAAAGTCTGTCCATACATGGGCATAGAAGGGACACACGTCGTGCGAAGCACGATGTGTGTCCCGATGTGTGTCCCCCATTAGGGGAGGCCATAGCTGAGTGGTTAGTGAGCCCGCCTAGGGAACCAGCTGGCCCTGGTTGCCCCAGGTTCGATTCCAGGCTATCCCAGCATATGTGCCGATGATATGAAATTTGTCCCTGAGCAAGACTCTTAACCCCAATTGCTCACAGGTTCTCATTGGAAACAAGACCGCAAGGACTTTCATGAACGACCTGTTAAAAGGAATTATCCTTATCCTATCCCTTTCGTCCATACATGGGCATAGACACAGGCTGACACGTCATGTGAAGTCTGGGTCTGGCAGAACCAGGTCTCCTGGTCTTGTTTCTTAACCACTTGAACCCTAGCATCCCTATTCTGGGTCTAACATTTGGTGAAAATAGCAGATCTTCTCTCACAGCTCGTGTTGATTCACTCTGAACTTGCAGATTGACTATTTTAGAGGATGCCATGGCGATTAGTGAGACATTAGTGAGAGAATATGTAAAACAAATAATAATAATAATTAAAAAAAAGAACAGAGCGTCCGCTCTGGTCAACTAAATAGGATTAAAAAAAAACAAGAAAGCCAATGGTTTGTTTCAATCGGGGTCCTTATGTACTCAATTCATAGTGACATTAAATGACAGACAGATACACTACTATATGCAGAACATCATATAAACAGTTTAGGGATGAAAAAATAAAAATGATGTACAGTAAGAACTATGTGTCTGAAGAACAGCTCTGACTGAGCTTGTAGATCTCCTGTTTTCGGCGCGCAACACCGCTGTACAACGAAATATATACACACGGGGGCTTTGATTGACAGGACGACGTCCCCCTCCCCCCTCCCCCGTGCCCACGCTATGTGCCGCGCACTGCGCATGTCCGTTCTGGCCCGTCAGGTCAGGACCGGGATCGATTCACTTTGCAGATTACAGATCCGGTCTAGAGCGGATACGGAAACGAGAAACGAGAAACGACCCTGTGCGCGTGCTTTTAAAAGACCGGATACAGTAGGCGGATTACTTACTTTAGACCGGATGTGGGCACTGAACAGCCAATAGAAACCAGGCCATGCACAGTAGATAAACAGAGCTGTAACTCCATCTCTGTGAAGCTGGAACTAAGAAGCTGTTTTCTCGGGTATTGTTGATATAAAAGCTTTTTATTTGATTGTAATCAATACATTTGGCATTATTAATGAATGAGTGTATCGTGTTGTTTAGCTGCGTGTCTCCGGTAAACCGTTAAAGTGTTTAATTTAAATACGTTGAGGTGGTGTGTGAGTGTTGTTGACAGTTAGCTCACGCTAGCTACAGCAGCTAACTAGCCAGCTAGCTTAAGTAGCTACATAGCTGTTGTTGTTGATGATGACAGCTCGATTATTCGTTCATTTCAGTGTGCTAGGTGGATTGGGCGATATGTCGATGTTATGTCGATGTTATGTCGATGTTATATCGATGTTATATCGATGTTATGTCGATGTTGTGACACGAGACCAGCTGATATTATGTGGGATGTTGGATGTCAGTGTTATGTTTTTTCCTGCTGATGTAATGATCTGAATTTGACTGAATAGCTGCTGTTATTGTCCTTATATAAAGCCTCTCTAGTAACTCTTAGTTACAATACCAACCCTTAAAGTCTGATCTGATTGTAAACAACGTTAAACTCACCATGAGTTCAGCTGTAAGGAAAGCTTTTCTGATTGATTGATTGATTACTTTATTAACAGTTTGCAAAAACAAGTACAGAGGTAGTTCAATACTAAAGGATGCTAAAAGGATTAAACACAAGAATGCACCATGGCTTGTTTCCATTGGGGTCCTGTGTATTCAATTCATCGAAACATTTAAATACGAACAATAACACAAATATGCAAAAACATCATATAAACATGTAGGTAGTATTAAATCAGAAAGAGAAAATATGCACAGTAAACAGCTTGGACTTTTTACAGGGGCCAGTTACAGATTGCAGACACCTGTATAAGTGCTCTTTTAGAGCGGTTTTGAAGGAGAGTAACTTCACATTTTCTAACTGTTGGTAGGGTTATGTATGTATGTATGTATGTATGTATGTATGTATGTATGTATGTATGTATGTATGTATGTAGGGCATTCCACATTTTGGTGGCATAGCAGTAGAACAAATGTAACTCTCTCTGGAGCTTGTTCAGAAAGCTGCGGCTCGTCTGCTGTTCAACCGGCCCAAGTTCTCCCACACAACCATCCTTCTCCGTTCTCTACGCTGGCTCCCCGTAGCGGCTCGCATCCAGTTCAAAACCCTGGTGCTAGCCTATAGGGCAGTGAAAGGAACAGCTCCAGGCTGTGGTCGATGCTTACACCCCTGCCCGACCACTTCGGTCTGCCGCCCCGGGGCGACTGGTTGCCTCGTCGCCCAGTGGTCCTTCTGGTCGATCTACAGGGTCATGGCTTCTTTCTGTTCTGGCCCCACAGTGGTGGAATGAACAGCAGAGTCACTGCCCATCTTTCACCGCAGGCTGAAAACCCACCTCTTCAGGAAACACTACCCTTCCTCTTAGCCTTGCGTATTGTCAATTATTTGTACGAGCTCTTGTTTTATTGGATCTTGTTCATTCGATACACTTATTAGTTTTATCTCTTGCTCATTTGATTCTCCTATGTTGTCTCATCTGTTTAAGACAGTAGGTAGCTGATATATGTCACTTTTACCTTAGCGCTAGGTATACTCTTAGTTGCTTGTTTTAGAAGAGAATGCACTTCAGACTTCTGGTGATTAGTAGTTTAGTTCCCTACCTATGTTGATGCACTTATTGTAAGTCTCTTTGGATAAAAGCGTCTGCTAAATGACTGTAGTGTAATGTAATGTAATGTAATGTAATGTAATGTAACCCCTTTGAGCCAAATCTGGGTTGAACGTGATTTGTGGAGCTCCCTCTGGTGCCTGTGATTATCCTCTTTGGATTTGTCAAGTTTTAGTTTAATACAAACCCATCGTAGAGACATGTTATAAGCTACTCTGTCTGTTTTAGTTTAATACAAACCCATCGTAGAGACATGTTATAAGCTACTCTGTCTGTTTTAGTTTAATACAAACCCACCGTAGAGACATGTTATAAGCTACTCTCTGTCTGTTTTAGTTTAATACAAACCCACCGTAGAGACATGTTATAAGCTACTCTGTCTGTTTTAGTTGAATACAAACCCACCGTAGAGACATGTTATAAGCTACTCTCTGTCTATACATTCTGGGCAGGTGATTCTTTTTCTAAGGGTCAGAGTTTGAAGCGCTCGTTTTCTGTAAGTCCTGCTGCTTATTCCTGCATTTAGAAACAGCTCATGTACACAGACAGGTACAGGACTGTTGAGTGATTTACAACCCAGCGCTTCCACACTTCAGCCCTTAGACGTAGGACTGTCACCATTACACATTTAAGTTGACCATTAATTGACACTCAAATAATTGCGATTAATGATTTAATTGTGTGTTTGGCCGTTGAACATAATGAAGCCTTTTAGGCTTCGTGATCAAACGTTGCTCAGGACAGATCTGACAAATAACTGAAATATACAAAGACATTATTGACATATTTGATAATTTCATACATGTAAAAATAGCAGAAATAGCAGATCTACAAGCTTACGCGCTGTAAGCTTGTAGATCTGCTATTTCTGCTATCATTTTTTTATATTTGAAAATGTGTGAAAAACAATTCAACATGGAAACGATTATGCAAAAAGATTATCTCAAATAATTGTGATGAGATGATTATGTAATCATCGTGACAGGCCTACTTAGAAGTAGTAGAAGTGAAGTAGCTCATAACATGTCTACGGTGTTTTTTTATTAAACTAAAACCTGTTTAAAAAAACGTTAACGTTGATCAGATATGACACGGTTTGGACGTATGGGCTCTTAAGGGTTGGTATTGCAACTCTAGATGCCAGATAGCATTATATCATCTGTAAGAGTTGCTTGCAGCTACGTTATAGAGTACAGAAGTCCTGACGTCACTCGTTCATCCCCTGGGTCCTAAAGTCATTTCTCTATGGAGAATAACAAACTGTCTCTGTGATATTGTCAGGGAGGAGGTTCTGTATCGTTTTTGATTGTCAGTCACTGATACAGTCTGTTTCTGGTGAAAATTTAACTAATTCGGCGGAAGTAACATTATCGTTTTCTCGCCGTCAGTCAATGCTTCATATTAAGAGTCAAACCGGTGGGATCATTTGTTTATTTTTGGAACCCAGTTCTTATTTGACGCGATATTAAACACGTCTATGGGGATTCAGAACGGGGGGGGGGGGGGGGGTGGGGGACCGCGAACCAGGTAGGATGCGTACATTACGTCAGACTTTGGTGCTCTATAGACATTAGTTATTATCATACAGGCTGAACTTCTACTAATGTGTAGAACCAACTGATTGAGTGTTTCCTCTGCTTCACGCTCTGTGTGTTTTCCTCATAGGTGTGACTACTCATAGGTGTGACTACTCATAGGTGTGACTACTCAATTCAATTCAATTCAAAGGGCTTTATTGGCATGAGAAAACATACGTTTACATTGCCAAAGCAGAAAGCATAATACAACAATACAGCAATACAATCAAAACAAAGAATATGTACATTTGAAAGTCAGAATCTTCAATAGATCAATTTCTATGTACCAAGATCACTGGGTGCAGGTATAGTGCCGGAATATACCCAATGATTAGTCTTTAGGGTGGTTGTGTTCCGTTTGATATCCTTTTCCTATCACAGCAACTCACAAATCTGCTGTGTTTGCACATTGTTGTACTTCGCCCAGCAGATATGGGAGTTTTTTGTCATTGGTCATGTTTTCAAAATCTCCGTGTGTGGTTGTAATCTGTGGGAAGTATGTGTCTCTGATGTCTTGGTACAATGGACAGACGGTTAGGAAGTGTAGCTCGGTTTCCACTTCATTTTGTGTGCAGTGGGTGCATAGTCTGTCTTCTCTCGGGATACCTGTGACTACTCATAGGTGTGACTACTCATAGGTGTGACTACTCATAGGTGTGACTACTCCTCTGTGTTTTCCTCATAGGTGTGACTATGGGGAAGTCACTGTCCCGTCTTACCAAGCAGTCGTCCCACGACGACTGCCAGGACAGTCTGACGTCTCCTCTGGAGGGCGAGGATGGTAAAGGTGTGGGCGGGGGGGGAGGGGACGTGTCCCAGTTCCCCTACGTGGAGTTCACTGGACGAGACAGCGTGACCTGCCCCACATGCCAGGGCACTGGGAGGATTCCTAGAGGTAAACACAGCATCACACAGCAGCTACTCTGGATGTAATAGTCCATATTCACACGGCGGCCATTTTGGAATTTAACATTGCGTTGCTGTGGCAACTGGGGTGGCATTTCATTGACTTAAAGGGATATTTCACTTTAAAAAAAACGTTTGGTCATTTTATCGTCTACTCAGGCATTTGTGAGCCCCCCAGACCGTTGCTTTATTCAATATTTAGATATTTGATATTCATTTTATCAGACACGCCCCCTTCCTATACAAACCCATTATAACTTCAAACTCCATTTTAACCATGTTAGATTCATCAAAAACACCCGTCCTTGGTTCTGGTGACTCACCCTGCCCTCATAATGCGTGAGGGGGCCGTGGTAAAAATAAATGAAAAAAGTAATTGAAAAAACACGGCCTCACCGTGATGAACATGTGATGACACACGTGATCAACAAAGAACATTTAACAAGAACAGTAATCATAATGCGTGAGGGGGCCGTGGTTTTCCAATTATTTTTTTCTTTTTTTTAGTTTTATTTTTGTATTGTATTTTATTTTTTTCATTTTCCAAAAAAATAAATGAAAAAAGTAATAGAAAAAACACGGCCTCCTCGCTTATTAGGTGGGCGGTATGACTCACCAGAACCAAGGACGGGTGTTTTTGATGAATCTATCATGGTTAAAATGGAGTTTGAAGTTATAATGGGTTTGTATAGGAAGGGGGCGTGTCTGATAAAATGAATATCAAATATCTAAATACTGAATCAAGCAACTTAAAAACGGTCTGGGGGGTTCACAAAGGCCTGAGTAGATGATACAATGACCAAAAGTTTTTTTGAAAGTGAAATATCCCTTTAATGGCAATATGGCCGCCGTGTGAATATGGTCTATTATGCATTTTATCCCATTTAGACCTGGAACACCAATTATGTTACCTTTATCAATCCGGGAAGCCCTTTTGGTGTAGTTGTTGCTGTATACAGTATATACTGTAGAAACATACATTTTTGTAATTTATTTGAATAAGATTTTTTTTTGAAGGGGTGGGAGCAATAAGTTATGCTTCTTCCCTCTCCTTTTCAAATATGTATTTTTTTAATTTAACTGTTATTCTGAATTATTTGCTGTCATTTTTTATATTGTTTTAAAAATTGCCTTATTCGAAATAAACTTTTCAATCTGTCGATCAGTTTTTTCAACAAACTTAGGTCAGGATTTAGAAGGCGTTTTTAGATTCAGGTCTACATGGGTCATACTATGGCTCCAAATAGTGATGATTTTCTTAGCGATTATTCTATTGATGACTTTTTAGATTAATTGAATAATAGAGAAGTCCGTTTTTTTACATTATATTTTTGGGAGATTTGGAAAAATGTACAAATATCTTGGGCAGTGAAACCGGCCCTAAAAGTGAGGTTTGGAAATTTGTACAATTATCCTGCGCTGTGATTGGCCAATCACAATCTATTCAGGACTGTGATTGGCCAGTGTCACATGACACATGTGCATAGCCCTATATAAGCAACCATAACTTGAAAAAAAACATAAATTTGTTTTTTTCAAGTTATGGTTTCGTCCATCATAAAGAGTGTTTCAATAAATGTATTTATCTTTTGTACATGATTGGTTGACTCCATTCAGTATTGTGATTAGCTAGCAAGACACCGCCCACTTCACACAGGGTGTGATTTTATTACATTTGTATTTGTTTTTGTCGCATTTCTAAGCCTGTAATAATTTGATGACTGGTGGAGTCTCCTACTGACCGATGACCCGGTCATTATTATTGTCTCAGGAATCCAACAAAAACAAAACAATCTCCATGAATTCAAGTCTTCATGGGGTGTGTAATCGATAGAAAATAAGTATTTTTTGGGGTGATCTACTCCTTTAAGCCCTATTTTATATTTTGCAGACCCTACAGTAAACCTGCTCTTAACGTATATATGATTGTTTTTCAGGTCAGGAAAATCAACTGGTGGCTCTGATTCCATACAGCGACCAAAGGCTCAGGCCCCGACGCACGTACGTTAAACATCTCAGCCCTGTGTGTGTATTACAGTAGTATCCTTTACAAATAGGACATGATGCATTTGTAAATAAATAATGCACCCGTTTATCTGAACATTGTTCATGGTGTTATTATGTCATTTAAGGAAATGTTTTTCTTGCTAGCCAGGAAAGGTGACATACTACATTGTATAAGGTCTATGATGATAATAATAATAAACTTTATTTATATAGCACCTTTCATGACATAAATGCAGCTCAAAGTGCTTTACAGGGTGAAATACAGAAAATAAAATAAAGCAAAAAAAAAAACAGCGAAAAAGCAACACAAATCAACAACAAAGCAGAGAAAAAACACATCAAAGCAGTTTAAAGGAGAATTTTGGACTAAGTTTTTCTTACCTTTTCTATGATGTTATGATATCTTAGGATGAATGCTACAGTAGAAACATTTCATAACTCCATCCCGGGTCCACCACAGCTTAAAACGTGCGCGGATAGGCCTTGCGTTAGATCACATATTTTAATAGCTTTTTTCCCCTTTTTTTTTTGTGAGATCTGACGTTCATAATGACAGAACACTATGCAACCCCCCAAAAAAAAAAAAAACCTAATTCTCGCTAGACGAGATTAAAATCTCGAGATTTCAATCTCGTCTAGCAGGATTTCTATTTATTTTTTCCTTCTTTTTTTTGTTGACAGTGTTCTGTCATTATGAACGTCAGATCTCACAAAAAAAAAGCTATTAAAATATGTGATCTAACGCAAGGCCTATCCGCGCACGTTTTAATCTGTGGTGGACCCGGGGTGGAGTTATGAAATGTTTCTACTGTAGCATTCATCCTAAGATATCATAACGTCATAGAAAAGGTAAGAAAAACTTAGTCCAAAATTCTCCTTTAACATTGGCATAAAAATAAAGGCAGGAAATTAATAATATCAATGGTATATGGACCATATATGGTCATTAACTAATCTCTACACAATTTGCAATATTTGCAAAATTATCACTACTAGTATTATAACTTTGTATTTCTATATTTTATTACCTTTTATTACCTGTGTACTATGTGGACATTATTTATAACACAGTGTGGCGGGCTCTGCCGTGCCAGAATGTCGCACTGCGAGGCGTTGTGAGCTTGTAGATCAGCTATTTTCACAATGTTTGCCTCTTTCTTACGTCATATTTGACAATTTGGCCAATGTGGTATTAAAAAGGTCTTAAAAGTCATTACATTATAACTCTATAAATGTGCAGATACCCTGTATACACTTATACTGTATGTTGGTTTGTTTACTGTTGAGTGAGAAAACAATGTTACACATTAAAGCTAATCATCTGGGGACCCCCAAAATAATTTGGGGACCCCCATGGGGGTCCTGAGCCCCAGTTTGGGAACCACTGGTCTATTTCATTACAACGTTTAAATTCTCTTTCATTGCGTGGTCCTCTCCCAGGAAGCTGTATGTGACGGCGTCCGTCATGCTGTGTCTGCTGCTGTCCAGCCTGGCCGTCTTCTTCCTCTTCCCTCGGACCATCGACGTCTCCTACGTGGGCGTCAAGTCTGTTTATGTCAGCTACGACCAGGAGAAACGCATCGTCTATCTGAACATCACGGTGAGCCTGTTAGCTTCATGGTCTATCTGAACATCACGGTGAGCTGCCTGTCTTCACTGTTAGCCTGTTAGCTTCATGGTCTATCTGAACATCATGGTGAGCTGCCTGTCTTCACTGTTAGCCTGTTAGCTTCATGGTCTATCTGAACATCACGGTGAGCTGCCTGTCTTCACTGTTAGCCTGTTAGCTTCATGGTCTATCTGAACATCACGGTGAGCCTGTTAGCCTGTTAGCTTCATGGTCTATCTGAACATCACGGTGAGCTGCCTGTCGTCACTGTTAGCCTGTTAGCTTCATGGTCTATCTGAACATCACGGTGAGCTGCCTGTCTTCACTGTTAGCCTGTTAGCATCATGGTGAGCTGCCTGTCTTCACTGTTAGCCTGTTAGCTTCATGGTCTATCTGAACATCATGGTGAGCCTGTTGGCTTCATGGTCTATCTGAACATCATGGTGAGCTGCCTGTCTTCACTGTTAGCCTGTTAGCTTCATGGTCTATCTGATCATCATGGTGAGCTGCCTGTCTTCACTGTTAGCCTGTTAGCCTGTTAGCTTCATGGTCTATCTGAACATCATGGTGAGCTGCCTGTCTTCACTGTTAACCTGTTAGCCTGTTAGCTTCATGGTCTATCTGAACATCATGGTGAGCTGCCTGTCTTCACTGTTAGCCTGTTAGCTCTATCTGAACATCATGGTGAGCTGCCTGTCTTCACTGTTAGCCTGTTAGCCTGTTAGCTTCATGGTCTATCTGAACATCATGGTGAGCTGCCTGTCTTCACTGTTAGCCTGTTAGCTCTATCTGAACATCATGGTGAGCTGCCTGTCTTCACTGTTAACCTGTTAGCCTGTTAGCTTCATGGTCTATCTGAACATCATGGTGAGCTGCCTGTCTTCACTGTTAGCCTGTTAGCTCTATCTGAACATCATGGTGAGCTGCGGGTGCATTTCTCCTTTCCGACATGTCGCCTTTCCGACGTTGACGAACCCTATACCTAACCCTAACCCTAACCATAACCGCACGCGGAAGCCACTAGTCGGAGTGGTGAGATGTCGGAATGGAAGGAGCACCCCGTGAGCTGCCTGTCTTCACTGTTAGCCTGTTAGCTTCAATCTGAACATCACGGTGAGCTGCCTGTCTTCACTGTTAGCCTGTTAGCTTCATGGTCTATCTGAACATCATGGTGAGCTGCCTGTCTTCACTGTTAACCTGATGGTCTATCTGATCATCATGGTGAGCTGCCTGTCTTCACTGTTAGCCTGTTAGCTCTATCTGAACATCATGGTGAGCTGCCTGTCTTCACTGTTAGCCTGTTAGCTTCATGGTCTATCTGAACATCATGGTGAGCTGCCTGTCTTCACTGTTAGCCTGTTAGCTCTATCTGAACATCATGGTGAGCTGCCTGTCTTCACTGTTAACCTGTTAGCTTCATGGTCTATCTGAACATCATGGTGAGCTGCCTGTCTTCACTGTTAGCCTGTTAGCTCTATCTGAACATCATGGTGAGCTGCCTGTCTTCACTGTTAACCTGTTAGCCTGTTAGCTTCATGGTCTATCTGATCATCATGGTGAGCTGCCTGTCTTCACTGTTAGCCTGTTAGCTCTATCTGAACATCATGGTGAGCTGCCTGTCTTCACTGTTAACCTGTTAGCCTGTTAGCTTCATGGTCTATCTGAACATCATGGTGAGCTGCCTGTCTTCACTGTTAGCCTGTTAGCTTCAATCTGAACATCACGGTGAGCTGCCTGTCTTCACTGTTAACCTGTTAGCCTGTTAGCTTCATGGTCTATCTGATCATCATGGTGAGCTGCCTGTCTTCACTGTTAGCCTGTTAGCTCTATCTGAACATCATGGTGAGCTGCCTGTCTTCACTGTTAACCTGTTAGCCTGTTAGCTTCATGGTCTATCTGAACATCATGGTGAGCTGCCTGTCTTCACTGTTAGCCTGTTAGCTTCAATCTGAACATCACGGTGAGCTGCCTGTCTTCACTGTTAGCTTCATGGTCTATCTGAACATCATGGTGAGCTGCCTGTCGTCACTGTTAGCCTGTTAGCTTCATGGTCTATCTGAACATCATGGTGAGCCTGTTGGCTTCATGGTCTATCTGAACATCACAGTGAGCTGCCTGTCTTCACTGTTAGCCTGTTAGCTTCATGGTCCATCTGATCATCATGGTGAGCTGCCTGTCTTCACTGTTAGCCTGTTAGCTCTATCTGAACATCATGGTGAGCTGCCTGTCTTCACTGTTAACCTGTTAGCCTGTTAGCTTCATGGTCTATCTGAACATCATGGTGAGCTGCCTGTCTTCACTGTTAGCCTGTTAGCTCTATCTGAACATCATGGTGAGCTGCCTGTCTTTACTGTTAGCCTGTTAGCTTCATGGTCTATCTGAACATCATGGTGAGCTGCCTGTCTTCACTGTTAGCCTGTTAGCTTCATGGTCTATCTGAACATCATGGTGAGCCTGTTAGCCTGTTGGCTTCATGGTCTATCTGAACATCACAGTGAGCTGCCTGTCTTCACTGTTAGCCTGTTAGCTTCATGGTCTATCTGAACATCATGGTGAGCTGCCTGTCTTCACTGTTAGCCTGTTAGCTTCATGGTCTATCTGAACATCACGGTGAGCTGCCTGTCTTCACTGTTAGCCTGTTAGCTTCATGGTCTATCTGAACATCATGGTGAGCTGCCTGTCTTCACTGTTAGCCTGTTAGCTTCATGGTCTATCTGAACATCACGGTGAGCTGCACTTCTGTGGAACTTCCATAGAAGCCAGCATGTCTTCTATGGACGCCTGGCTGAAGATAGCCGATCTACAAGCTCCACAACGCGTCTGAGCTTACAGATCGGCTATTTTAGGGTATTTGTTGTTTTAATATTAGAATATTTGAAGTGGCCAAAGGGCTGCCAAGTTTCAGGAAAATCTAGGAGTGAGACTCATCAGGGACACACATGCACGCTAGGGCTGCACGATTCTTGCTCAAATGTGAATCACGATTTTCCTCCATAAGAATTGAGATCACGATTCTCACACAATTCTCTTGTAAATATACAAATATTAAGCAAAAAAAAAAAAGTCATAATTCAAAATCGAGATCGCATAGGTGTCTGAATCGAGATCACGATCTTTTTTCGATTAATCGTGCAGCACTAATGCACGCCATTCTTAAAATGTACAAGTCTCTATTTAGCTGTCTTAGGGTCTTCTTTCATTTGTATCAGTCATTGCCATCAAACAATATATGTGAAGAGGTTAAATTGCGTGACTCACTCTCAAAGGGTGAGACTTGGCAGCTCCTTCTTCCATTAAACACTAATGGTCTTTGATACTTCTTAAAAGCAAAGACTAAAGCCTCAATGTGCGATTTCTTCACCTGGTTGGCTGTGGAACAACGCCCTACATAAAGGAGTGTAAATCCCTACTCTCCTTCAAAACCGCTCTAAAATAGCACTTAGGTGGCTGCAATTCAAAACTGGCCCCTGTAAAAAGTCACTGCCTGCCCCCCCCCCCCCCTGTAAAAAGTCACTGCCTGCCCCCCCCCCCCCCCCCCCAGTCCTAATTGCATATTAGGACTTGGCCTAACAATATTATGTTGTGAGTATTTAGTTATTTCTTTAATCCATGAGCGCTGCCTGTCTTCACTGTTAGCCTACAGTCTTGTCTCCTTGTTGTGGTACAGGCTCTACTGTAGGGCCTCAATAGTTGGCTGTTGGTTCACTATGGAGATATGTTGTTTGTGTGTGTTTCTTTTTTAGATGGAGATGTGTTTTCAGCTTCTATATTATCTATATAATATCTCAGATGGATCTGATGTATTTCTCTTAAATTATTTACACCCAACATTTTGGGAAATACCTTTTTTTCTGACTTACCCAGACTTAAATTGTATGGTAGGCATGTTCCTAGGTGTGCTGACTTCCCCATGTCTGTGCTCCTCCTCCCAGAACACTCTAAACATCACTAACAACAACTACTACTCTGTGGAAGTGGCCAACATAACGGCTCAGGTCCAGTTCGCCAAGACGGTGATCGGCAAATCTCGCATCAGCAACTTCACAGCCATCAGTCCACTGGACATGAAGCAGGTACAATGACCTTTAACCTCCTGCTATAGAGTGTGAGAAGTTAGAACTTTAGATTCTTGACAATTTACAATGTAGTCATTTATCAGACTCTTATCCAGAGAGACTTACAGTAAACAAGGTAAACTCATACATAGAACACAGAGACAGTGTAGTGTCTCAGTAAACTATAGGATCATAGAATACACAGAGACAGTGTACTGTCTCAGTAAACTATAGGATCATAGAATACAGAGAGAAAGTGTAGTGTCTCAGTAAACTATAGGATCATAGAATACATAGACAATGTAGTGTCTCAGTAAACTATAGGATCATAGAATACAGAGACAGTGTAGCGTCTCAGTAAACTATAGGATCATAGAATACAGAGACAGTGTAGTGTCTCAGTAAACTATAGGATCATAGAATACAGAGAGACAGTGTAGTGTCTCAGTAAACTATAGGATCATAGAATACAGAGACAGTGTAGTGTCTCTAGTCCATGAGCCAGAGCCCCAAAATTGAGCAATGATTATCGAAAGAGTGGGCAAAACCAAACCTATATTAAATTGTTCATAGGGTCAATACGAGCAAATAAATATATGATAACCTTTCCACAGGAGCAGCTTTTTCATAGTTATCACACATTTTGTTATTTTCCCCATACGTACATGACAGGTGAAAAAATGACAACATTTAAAAAAGAGTTATCATAATGAAACTTCCTTTTGTTGATTACTTGCATGAAGACAATGATTTATCGTATTACAAGTTTTCTGAAATTGTATATTTAAATATGCAAATTAGACATTTAGTCCATGAGCCAGAGCCCCAAAATTGAGCCAGATATTGAATATTCCCTCGTTAAAAACCTTTAACTCCAACATCTTAACAAAATGAAATAAGAATGTTGACTCTGGCTTTGTCCAATGTTCCAACGTTGATTCTGGAAAGTTATGCAAATGCGGGCATATTTTCGTAATGCCTAATTTGCATATTAAATATACAATTTCAGAAAACTTGTAATACTATAAATCATTGTCTTCATGTAAGTAATCAACTCAGGAAGTTTCATTATGATAACTCTTTTTTAAATTTTGTCATTTTCACCTGTCATGTACGTATGGGGAAAATAACAAAATGTGTGATAACCATGAAAAAGCTGCTCCTGTGGAAAGGTTATCATATATGTATTTACTCGTATTGACCCTATGAACAATTTAATATAGGTATGGTTTTGCCCACTCTTTCGATAATGAAATCTTGTCTGGCTCATGGACTACTCAGTAAACTATAGGATCATAGAATACAGAGACAGTGTAGTGTCTCAGTAAACTATAGGATCATAGAATACAGAGAGACAGTGTAGTGTCTCAGTAAACTATAGGATCATAGAATACAGAGAGACAGTGTAGTGTCTCAGTAAACTATAGGATCATAGAATACAGAGAGACAGTGTAGTGTCTCAGTAAACTATAGGATCATAGAATACAGAGAGACAGTGTAGTGTCTCAGTAAACTATAGGATCATAGAATACAGAGACAGTGTAGTGTCTCAGTAAACTATAGGATCATAGAATACAGAGAGACAGTGTAGTGTCTCAGTAAACTATAGGATCATAGAATACAGAGAGACAGTGTAGTGTCTCAGTAAACTATAGGATCATAGAATACAGAGAGACAGTGTAGTGTGTCAGTAAACTATAGGATCATAGAATACAGAGACAGTGTAGTGTCTCAGTAAACTATAGGATCATAGAATACAGAGAGAAAGTGTAGTGTCTCAGTAAACTATAGGATCATAGAATACAGAGAGACAGTGTAGTGTCTCAGTAAACT
Source organism: Gymnoscopelus braueri (assembly GCF_963280865.1). Taxonomy (NCBI): domain Eukaryota; kingdom Metazoa; phylum Chordata; class Actinopteri; order Myctophiformes; family Myctophidae; genus Gymnoscopelus; species Gymnoscopelus braueri. Next base: position 1,071,757 of record NC_137613.1, on the reverse strand, counting down.
ATAGGATCATAGAATACAGAGACAGTGTAGTGTCTCAGTAAACTATAGGATCATAGAATACAGAGACAGTGTAGTGTCCCAGTAAACTATAGGATCATAGAATACAGAGAGACAGTGTAGTGTCTCAGTAAACTATAGGATCATAGAATACAGAGAGACAGTGTAGTGTCTCAGTAAACTATAGGATCATAGAATACAGAGAGACAGTGTAGTGTCTCAGTAAACTATAAGATCATAGAATACAGAGACAGTGTATTGTCTCAGTAAACTATAGGATCATAGAATACAGAGAGACAGTGTAGTGTCTCAGTAAACTATAGGATCATAGAATACAGAGAGACAGTGTAGTGTCTCAGTAAACTATAGGATCATAGAATACAGAGACAGTGTAGTGTCTCAGTAAACTATAGGATCATAGAATACAGAGACAGTGTAGTGTCTCAGTAAACTAGTCTAAACAATATACTATCAAAATAATAATCTGTACATTGAAACTGTAGGACAGCAGGTAAACAATGAACGTAGAATCTGTCTAAATAACATGCCATCTTAAATGACATTTGAACCTCGTTAAGTCTGTGTTTTCATTGACTGACTGTTGTTTTCTCAGGTGGATTATACGGTTCCTACTGTCATAGCGGATGAGATGAGCTACATGTAGTAAGTACTGTACAGCCCACAGCAATGGTGGAAAGTAACTAAGTATATTTACTCAAGTATTGTACTTGACTACAAACTTGAGGTATCGTTACTTTACTGGAGGATTTCCACATTTTCAGTACTTTTACTTCTACTCAGCTCAGAGGCAAATTTTAATCCACCACAATTATTTGAAAACGTTTGTTACTAGTTACTTTGTAGATTTCGATTAAAAAACATGCATTAGCCACTTCAGCCTTGTATATATACTTTGGCTATGTGAAAACAGCGCTTGTAGATCTGCTATTTTCAAAAGATTTTTATACATTCTAAAACTTCTGATGCAAATACATTTATATATTTTTAATACCAGACTTTTACTGGTAACAGAGTGTTTCTACATTACTTTTACTTAAGTAACACATCTGAGTACTTCTTGCAGCATTGGCCCACAGCGCAGTCTGCAACACTTAGTGGTTGTGTTGCTGCTCAGTTGTACAACATGTCTTGTGTCTTATTTCCAGTGACTACTGCACACTGCAGACCATCAAGGTGCACAACATCGTTGTCATGATGCAGTAAGTTGTGTTTGATCACTCCTATCACTTAGATGGACCTAATAAGGGGCATCACACCCCTAACAGAGGTGTCACATAAATATATATATTTTATATGCCATCAAACGCTGTCAGGTTTATGTCAACAACAGAGCCTACGCAAAACAACATTGTTAGTCTGACGAGGGAACTCATCACCAGTTTAAAGGTTCTATGACATTCATTTTCACTTAACTCATTCACTGCCAGAACTTTATTTTTTTTGCGTTTGCCCACTGCCAGAGATTTTTCATTGAAAAAAAAAAGTACTCAGGAGCCGAGATACACCATTTTTAAGTTAACAAGGAAGTGGATGGGAGTCTAGATCTTCGAAAAATCATATCTCCTTGGTCTTTGGGTCAAATTAAAAAAAAAAAAATAGAAAAAATTAAAAGTCGTTTTAGTCGTTCTAGGCAGACAGGGCTTATGGGACAGAAGTCGTTTTAGTCGTTCTAGGCAGGGAATGAGTTAAAAAAAATGAAAAAATGTTTTTTGGGGGGTTTTATGACCTCAATTACACCCAAAAAATCTGAACTTTGAACTTTCAGTGGATTTTCTGTGGTCTGGGGTTTTCTGAATAATTAGGCTGAAAAGTAATCTGAGATTGGCCCTTGGGCAGTGAAGTCACAGGCCATTAATCCCGCCCACTCTTCTCCTCGCCCCTCCCCTAACCTTTCCTTTGGGGGGGGGGGCGGTCGGAGCAGAGGCGATGATTGACAGGCAAAATCCCTCAACAGCGACACCCGCAGGCAAAGATTTCTTTTTTCATTGCAGTTGAAAAGGCTTTAGAAATGTGAGAGAAAAACACCTGCTATGGATCAATGGAGTGGAATTTTTTGTTAACTTTTTATACACGTTTGAAGGACCATGACAAAGACTTTTAATGTGTGGTAAAGCTGAACGTCATGAAACCTTTAAAGTTATTTCTGGATGTGAGGACCGTAGACTGTAACAGACTGTAGACTGTGTAACAGACTGTAGACTGTAACAGACTGTAGACTGTAACAGACTGTAGACTGTAACAGACTGTAGACTGTGTAACAGACTGTAGACTGTAACAGACTGTAGACTGTAACACGCCACACGTCGTAATATTTCAACTTTGCATCAAATTCTTTCAACCTTTAAATTCTCTGAGAGTTGGCCCGGACGGTTGGCGTAACCGTCTGGGCACCGCGTGTCGCAGGTTCCTGACGACCCTGACGACCTTTGCTGCTTGTCACACCCCCCCCCCCCCATCTCTCTCTCCATTTCCTGTCAGCCTACTTTCCTATCTATAAAAGGCAGAAAAAGGCCCAAAAATATCTTTGAGAGATCACTGACCCTCATTTACGATGACGCTGAGATTACACATACTATAAGAAATAACATAAGAACAACAAAAAGACAGTATGTTGTCAACAATCAGTTTAAACGGTTGCATACGGTTGAGTAAATACCCTAGTACCTGGCCAACAGGTTCTAGGGCATACAGTTTTAAAGGGACTACACCATGAATCTTTTTTGTGTGTTTTTGGTCTCCCCTAACTCTTCTATCCCCAAAAATACCCCAGTTTGAACACTCAGGCTTTCACAGCAAATCTGGGGTTTTCTGTAAATTGGTCTCAAAACAGGTCAAACTGAGGTCCCTGACGTGACGTCACAATCCCTCCCGTTTTTCAGTTCCAACCAAAAACAAACAAAAAAATATATTTTTTTTTTCTCCCAACTTTTTCCACACAGAACCAGGAGATAACATGCATACAAACTGGCTCAATAGCGCCCCGTGCCAAACAGGACAATGTGGTATTGCAGGTGAAAGTGCTTTATAAGCCAGAGAGAAGTTAGTTGGAATGAGTATATCTGAGGCTTTATTTAGGCTCAAACCTTTTGAAAAACGTTTGAGGGACATAAACAATATGATATTAAATATTATTTAAAAAAATTAAATTCATGGTGTAGTCCCTTTTTAAGATCTTGTTGCAAGAGGTTCCAAGAAACCAGGTGCACCGACGCTGAAAGCAGTCTTTCCCAAAATCAGATCAGACACGAGGAACCTGAAGCCGGACTAAACCATTCAGTGGAGAGAGAGGGTTAAAATGTGACACTGGTTCCGGTGTAAAAACGAGTGTTCGCGGTCTCACGTTTGTCCCGTTCCGTTGTCTCCCAGGGTGACCGTCACAACGGCGTACTTCGGCCACGCGGAGCAGGTTTCTCAGGAGATGTACCAGTATGTGGACTGTGGAGGAAACACCACGGGGCTCAGAGGGCTGACCAAACCCTCCAGCATCCTGCATCCTCTGGAGTGACCCCCCCCCCCCCCCACCTGAAAACCAGAGCGTTATGCTTCATTTATACCTTTAGTATGACGTTGCTGTCAGGTGGAAACCTGTACTGTTACAAAACTGTCACTTTTCAGGATTCAAACTCAAAAATAGCAGATCTACAAGCTCAAAACGCTTTGAGCTTGTAGATCTGCTATTTTTGCGTGACACTGTAGTAGGACATCCGTTTAGGAGAACAAATACAAAGTTAAAGAGGTTTCTGTCCGACAACAACGAAACATTAGGGGTGCGTTCGGAAATATAGCACTGAGCGCACGGCTCTAATACAAACTAATAGGCCAGTGTGCTCCCGGTGCCCTTTTCCGAACGCACCCTTAGTATAGTTGTGCGCAGGTGACGCACGCCGCCGGTATACGAGCTCACAACCACGTGCTGTTGTTGTTCTGCTGACACACATGAGCTTGTACATCCGTTTTCATCGTTGCAGCGACACCGGCAGGCGACTGTCTAATCAGGCTTCAGTTTTCAGGCGTAGCTTAAGTTCACACAGAGGTTTCTGCTTTGCATTGTGGGAATTCCGGTGACGTGACAAAAATGCCGGAACGACTGACGAGTTGATTTGGACAGAAAGACACAGAATCCACTAAACGGTCAGCCTGAACGCTGTGCGCTAAATACACAAATGTCTTCACATTTTCTGCTTAGAATCAGCACATAAAAAAAGTTGAGAAGCAACGTGTAGATGGAGGATGAAGTGTAGTGTTAACGTATAGACCGGACCATCGGAGATCTCCGCCTGTCCGCTGATCTTTAAATTCACTGTAGGGGCTAAAACCGGGTTTTAAAAATACTGCCTTGCAGAATACTGGGGACGGTGATATACGTGTGGATATGATTTTGTTTTGGAACCAGTGGGTGTGGTGGGGTTTGTTCGCGGCCGTCCTAGCCGCTGTTCCAGCAATTACCCTGACTTTAGATTAGACGTCACCACACATGTTGGTAGGTTGGTGGAGATCCTCCATGGCCTGGGTTAGGGTTCTAGGATCCTTTAAGATTTTAACGATACCGGTTCATTAACGATTCCCCTCTTAACGGTTTCCCAACGGGTTGCCTTTAACCATTCCTATATTTTACTAAATATATCATTTTGGCCTTGAGGGGGTTCCCTTACAAGTCTGTAACTCTGAGAGTGTACACATGGAACCAAATGCACCCTTACAGGTCTGTAACTAAGTGTAAAAATGGAACCAAATGGACCCTCACAGGCCCATTTGGTTCCATTTTTACACTCAGAGTTATGTTGGTCCTTGAAATGAAAAAGGTTTCAGCACCACATGTATTGTAATTGAAGTCCCACGTACCAGCTCTGACAGTGTGATAGAAAACGGTTCTGGTAAACGGTTCCTCCGGATCTCAACACCTAGTCTGGCTACAAGACAGTAATTGAAACGACTTGAAAAGCAGAAGTCTCTGTGTGAACAACAGGCTCTTAGATGGTATAGCGTGTTGTGTTTTTCCACTTCTCTTCATACATACAGTGTTTTAACAGCTAGATTCCACTGTCATTCATTTCTTTGTTAGTTTCACAGTGTTGGATGTTAAAGTCAGATGTACAGTCAGTGTCATGCTTTGATTCAGACTTGGTTGCACAACGCTAATGTTGCACGCTGGTGTACAACAAACAATGTTTGGGTGCACAACTCTGGTGCAAAACAAACAATGTTTGGGTGCACAACTCTGGTGCACAACAAACAATGTTTGGGTCACAACTCTGGTGCACAACAAACAATGTTTGGGTGCACAACTCTGGTGCACAACAAACAATGTTTGGGTGCACAACTCTGGTGCAAAACAAACAATGTTTGGGTGCACAACTCTGGTGCACAACAAACAATGTTTGGGTGCACAACTCTGGTGCACAACTCTGGTGCGCAACAAACAATGTTTGGGTGCACAACAAACAATGTTTGGGTGCACAACTCTGGTGCACAACAACCAAGTATAAATCAGGCTTCATGCTTAAGCAAGAAGAAAAGTCTTGGGGAAGAGTTGGGCTTTTTGAAGAATAAGCTTTATGTATTTGAACACTCAGTTTCAACCCTTTCATATTTAAGTCACTACAGAACCATTTTTGCACTTTAATGGCTGATTTTGAAATGCTCATTTCATTGAAGAAATCCACCGTATCTCGGAGATGAGAAATGGTAAATCGTTCTTTAGGTCAAATTCAAAAAACGCATCATTGTTAAATGACAAGGGTGTTGAGATATTGTGTCTGAACCTGCATAATAAGATTATAATGTTATTGTTGTTCATCTTTGGGTGCACTTTAAGCTCAGTGTATACTACCGTCCCCAAATAACAAATGGACCCTTACAGGTCTGTAACTTCAAGATGATCATGTTGGCTTGAAGATCAGTTCTCTGCGGCAAGTGATGCTACCGTCATGCAATGGGAGAATAAATGAGGGGTTACTTTAATATGCTGTACAGCCAATGTCTTCGCTCGGCGCCAGGTTGTTGATTGATCTCCGTTAAGTGTTTATACACAGCTACTGAACTTGAGAAGAACTAGACATTTCCCCATGAAATGGTTTCTATTTGAAAGACCCAGAGCTTAAAACCTACTTTGTGAGATATGATGTTTGGTGGATTAATGGTTTTCAACACTGTTAGCCCTTTCCTCTGTATCTGGGTGTTCTGTCACCATGCACATAACTAACTTATTTCAATGTTTTTGTTTCCTTTTATGTACATTCCACCTAACTTTTCTTTAATTTATTTTCCTCGCATAACCGTTAAATGTTAAAGATTGTATAGTTTTCCTGTGTAATCATTCACACATCAAACCATTTTTGGACACTTCAGAGAACTTGATGGATTGTTAGACATTTGTTGAGGTTTTACATACCATTTTAGAATAATTGCCACCTGCAGTCCTGCACGGAGTGTTTTGAATCTTTCGAGACGATGTAAAACACAAAAGGCTATTTTTCATCATTATAAACACTTTGAAATGTCTAATACCTTCATTAAATCTGTTATAATCATTATATGAAAGTAGACAATTGTAACGTGTACTGTTTTTTTCCTAACCTCAATTATGAATGTGTGCAATGGGTGATTAGCCAATATACTCTTATTCCTTTTTCTTTTTTTTAAATCTAAGATTAATTGCTGTGGTTTTGACTACTGGTCATATTTAACATTCAGAAAAGCAAAAGGTATTTTTAGGCTCTTTACAAGTATTTGACATGTTAAAACCTTTGTTAAACTTACTTCAGAGTGGTTCTCATTCATCTCATGTGTACCATGTCTGTGAAAGCATGAATAAAGTTTTTAAACCATGGAAGTTTATACTTTGAGTAGATTATGTCCAACAGTAAATATCAGTAAGCTATTAGCTTCGCCACAAGCTTAAAATGTAATTTAGCTAGACAGCTGCTAGATTCACTGATAACCTGTTGTACAGATTATTATTGTGATAGTATATTGTTTAGACTGATGCTAGGTTGTTTACCCGTGATCCTAGTTTACTCAGACACTACACTGTCTCTCTGTATTCTATAGTTTACTGAGACACTACACTGTCTCTGTATTCTATGATCCTATAGTTTACTGAGGCACTACACTGTCTCTGTGTATTCTATGATCCTATAGTTTACTGAGACACTACACTGTCTCTGTATTCTATGATCCTATAGTTTACTGAGACACTACACTGTCTCTGTATTCTATGATCCTATAGTTTACTGAGACACTATACTGTCTCTGTATTCTATGATCCTATAGTTTACTGAGACACTACACTGTCTCTCTGTATTCTATGATCCTATAGTTTACTGAGACACTACACTGTCTCTGTATTCTATGATCCTATAGTTTACTGAGACACTACACTGTCTCTGTATTCTATGATCCTATAGTTTACTGAGACACTACACTGTCTCTCTGTATTCTATGATCCTATAGTTTACTGAGACACTACACTGTCTCTGTATTCTATGATCCTATAGTTTACTGAGACACTATACTGTCTCTGTATTCTATGATCCTATAGTTTACTGAGACACTACACTGTCTCTCTGTATTCTATGATCCTATAGTTTACTGAGACACTACACTGTCTCTGTATTCTATGATCCTATAGTTTACTGAGACACTACACTGTCTCTCTGTATTCTATGATCCTATAGTTTACTGAGACACTACACTGTCTGTATTCTATGATCCTATAGTTTACTGAGACACTACACTGTCTCTGTATTCTATGATCCTATAGTTTACTGAGACACTACACTGTCTCTGTATTCTATGATGCTATAGTTTACTGATACACTACACTGTCTCTGTATTCTATGATCCTATAGTTTACTGAGACACTACACTGTCTCTGTATTCTATGCATGTGTTCACTGTAAGTCACTCTGGATAAAGAGCGTCTGATAAATGCCTACATTGTACATAAGCATGTTCTCCTGTTTGCAATAGAGTGATTCAAAGAGCTATACCTTGTTTACACAATGTAATTGCAGACATGATGCTAATTCATACGGAACAGTAGAAGGTAGGATATTTATTTAGAATGTATTTGCTTCAACTAAGACGTCATTAGTGGGTAGTTGGAAGCCATACACAAGGTGAGGTCCAGAGTTCTTTGAGGGAGATACTAAATAGACCCTTACAGGTCTGTAACTCTGAGAGTGTACACATGGAACCAAATGGACCCTTACAGGTCTGTAACTCTGAGAGTGTACACATGGAACCAAATGGACCCTTACAGGTCTGTAACTCTGAGAGTGAATTGAATACACAGGACCCCAATGGAAACAGGCCATAGGGCTTTCTTGGGTTTAATCCTTTTAGCATCCTTCTGTATAGAACTGTACTTTCTGTACTTTTTTTGCAAACTGTTAATAAAGTATTCAGTCAATCAATCAATTAATCAATCAATCAATCAATACACATGAGTTCATGTTGGTCTTTGAAATGAAAACGTTTAAGAGATCAAATAGAAGCTGCTGTTACAGACTTTCGCCAGCAGGTGACAATAAAGCATCAAATCCCCACCAGACTTTAACCCGGAAGCTTTTCTACCCGTAGCTACAAGTGAACAGAAACAGATGTGATACATTGTTGCTCTGGTGGAGAAGAACGATACATTGTATCTCTGATACATTGTAGTTCTGATACATTGTAGTTCTGATACATTGTAGTTCTGATACATTGTATCTCTGATACATTGTAGTTCTGATACATTGTAGTTCTGATACATTGTTTATTTAGTGGATTTAAAAGCATCAGTGGGTAAATGTCTGACATCCAGATGTTGAGGCTGTTCGTCAATGAACGGATCTCCTCTGTGGCTGAAGAAATATTAAATGTGTTTATTAAAACATTATTACAGTATCAGCAACAGATAGACTTACAGAGGAAACAGCTGGATCTGGTGGATCCTCCTTCTGATGTCAAAGCTCATCCATCAGGTTTGTGACACAATGACTGTGAAAGAGGAAAAACAGACATGTTGTATGATTGATTGATTGATTTGATTGAATACTTTATTAACAGTTTGCACATAGTACAGTGGTAGGATTATACAGTATGGTGCTAAAAGGAGAACACAAAAATTCCTGAGGGTTTGTTTCCATTGTGGTCCTGTGTATTCAATTCATCGAATAATATAACAGACCTCATCAACACTAGTAGCAATCAAACATATATTATGTTCAGTAAACACCATTAGCATCATGATGTGACACATGGAGTGATGAGTCACACATTCATGCTGTTCATGGCCAAACTGGACATTTAATAATAAGTGTCTTAATTAATGGTAACATAATGATAATCAATAAGTTGTCTGCCAGGATACAGGATAGGTGGGTCATCTGGGAACCTCCATGTAAAATTGGCTATTTTGTCCAATATGTTTTAAAAAAATGCACGGTACATCATTATAATAATAATAATAATAATAATAAAAATAATATATATATTTTTTTTATCCTTCAACTTCTTGACAAAATGTCTAGTGTCGAATGTTTAAGCATGTTCTTCTTTACTTTACTTAAAAAATTTAACATTTTTGAAAATTATTCCAATTTAACACCGAGGTGCTGTGAGCTTGTAGATCTGCTATTTTCACAATATTAAAAGGTGGAACCGAGTCAAACTAAATGTAAACGCCTACAATTCCAAGTGCTTGTCAGGGTGGGGGGTCCCCAGTTTAAATATGATTATTTTGGGGGGGGGGGGTCACGGCCTGAAAAGGTTGAGGACCACTAGTCCAGGCCCCCTCCTGTTTTCTCTCTACACTAAATATCTTTCCCGAAAATAGCCGATCTACAAGCTCACACAACAGGTGGCAAGCTGATCGGAGTCCCCCAGGGATCTATACTAGGCACTTTTTTGAAAGATCGAATTATTAATCATGTCAGTTTGTACTTTGTACATTTAAGTTATTTGTCATATCTGTCCTGTGCAGCTGATGTAAAGTAACGTTGTGCTACTCCTTTTCTCCTTCTAGACTTCCATCACCTCCCTGTGGATGAGGAGGAGGAGGAGGAGGAGGAGGAGGTTCCACTTCCTCCAGAGCGCTGGGAGGAGAGGAGCTCCGGTCTGTCCCAGGAGAAGGACCCAAAGTGTCCTCCTCACAGGGAGGACACAGATCCTCCTCTAGCCAGCTCCTCCTCTGAAGGACGTGACATGAGAGCGGAGCGTGACGACGAGGAGGTGGAGTTCTGTGCCGCGTCGCAGCCGGCCGGCGATTTAGAATCCACGTTGGACGACCACCTCTTCTCCTCAGACTGCTCAGAAGCAGAGAGCGAAGAGGAGGACGGCGAGGAACCAGCGGAGTCCCGTCTGAACGCCGTGAAAACGAAGATGACGACGAGGCCGGAATCGCCGCGCCCTTCGCCCGTCGGCGACAAGGCGTCGGCGGCATTGCCCGTCGACACTAAATGGGCGGGTGAAGCCGAATCCAGGTGTAAAGTGTGTCGACAGAGTTTTCCGGACGCGGTCTCCTTGCGGAGACACGTCAGGTTTCACGACAACGACTGCGGCCTGTGCGGAAAACACCTGGAGCCCGCCGAGAACCTGAAACTTCACCTTCAGGTTCACAGGACGTGCACCGCGTGCGGCAAGGCCTTCCCTACGAACTACGCCCTGGAGAAACACGTGAAGACCCACAGGGGAGAGAAGCCCTACACGTGCGCGGTCTGCCGGCTGAAATTCACCGAGAGCGGAACGCTGAAGATACACATGAGATGCCACACGGCGGATGAAACCGAATCCAGGTGTAAAGTGTGTCGGCAGAGTTTTCCCGACCCGGTCTCTTTACGGAGACACGTCAGGTTTCACTACAACGACTGCGGCCTGTGCGGAAAACACCTGGAGCCCGCCGAGAACCTGAAACTTCACCTTCAGGTCAGTGTTGATTTCGTCGACTAAAACTACGACGAAAAATGTTCGTCGACTACCTTTTTTCACCGACGAAAACTAAATAAAAAACTAAATATAGACTAAGCTACGATGACTAAAACTAAGACTAAATAAATTGACAATTTTGTCAACAAATAAAAACTAGACTAAAATGTTAGTGAAGGATCTAGCGGAGAAGAGATCCAGTAGAACTAAAAGACAAGTCATTTTATGTTTGGTTGCGCTCGGGTGTTAAGCTCTGAAAATAGCAGATCTACAAGCTCACAACTGCGACGCGTTGTGAGCTTGTAGATCTGCTATTTTCAGCATGCAACCAAGTGTAAAATCAGCCATTATGACACCAACAAGGCACCGCCAACATACATTCTAATAGACTAAATCAACTGTAGATTTATTCGACTATAATCTTATGATATTTAGTCGACTAAAACTAGACTAACAGTAAAACATTTCAGGTGACTAAAATATGACTAAAACTAATGGAATTGTATTCAAGAGACTATGACTAAAACTAAATCAAAACTTTCTGTCAAATCAACACTGCTTCAGGTTCACCGGACGTGCACCGTGTGCGGCAAGGCCTTCCCGACGAACTCCGCCCTGGAGAAACACACGAGGACGCACACGGGAGAGAAGCCGTACACGTGCACGGTCTGCCAGCAGAGGTTCACCGAGAGCGGAACGCTGAAGATACACATGCGGAGCCACACGGGGGAGAGGCCGTTCGACTGTAAGTTCTGCGGCAAAGGGTTCAGTCGCCAGGCGAACCTCAACGCGCACGTCAGGGTGCACACGGGGGAGAAGCCCTTCGTGTGTACGGTGTGTGACCAGCGTTTCTGTCGCAGTCAATACCTGAAGATACACATGAGGAGGCACATGGGGGAGAAGCCCTTCGGCTGCGCGGTCTGCGCCAAACGATTCGCCAACAACGAGACGCTGAAGGGACACATGAGGAGTCACACGGGAGAGAAGCCCTTCGCGTGTGCGTTCTGCCAGAAGGGCTTCAGTCTGAGGGAGAACCTGAAGGTGCACATGAGGGTTCACACGGGAGAGAAGCCCTACGTTTGTACGCTGTGTCGCCAGAGCTTCAGGCGGAAGGAGAGCCTGAAGGCGCACGTGGCGGCGAGCCATGCGGAGGCCAAGGTTGAAGTTGAGTCGAGTCGAGGTGCAGAGGAGGAAGGAGGCCTGTAGGAGGCGCTGTGGGTCTGTGTGAGAAGCAGTTTACTGACGATGTAAAACTGATGGAACTAGAGACCAGGCGATACCATTTTCTTCTTCTCGATACCGATTCCGATATCCATAACTTGCATATCGGTCGATACAGAGTACAGATCGGATACCATTGTGTAATAAAAAAAAATATGTGGTTCTCAAAGTGTGGTCTAGGGACCCTCAGGGTTCCTGAGAGTGTACAAATGGAACCAAATGGACCCTTACAGGTCTGTAACTCTGAGAGTGTACACATGGAACCAAATGGACCCTTACAGGTCTGCAACTCTTGAGAGTGTACAAATGGAACCAAATGGACCCTTACAGGTCCATTTGGTTCCATTTGTACACTCTCAGAGTTATGGGGGTTCGTGACATTTAACATTTTGAGAACCACTGAATGAATACAAAAAAATTATATATATATATATTAAACAGTAGGAAAACATCAACTGAAGCATTCAAAATACAAAATAACTGACTACTGTAAATGACATAAATGACATGGTATCATAATGATATAAATGACATGGTATCATAATGATATAAATGACATGGTATCATAATGTGATAAATGACATGGTATCATAATGTGATAAATGACATGGTATCATAATGATATAAATGACATGGTATCATAATGATATAAATGACATGGTATCATAATGTGATAAATGACATGGTATCATAATGATATAAATGACATGGTATCATAATGATATAAATGACATGGTATCATAATGATATAAATGACATGGTATCATAATGGCATAGACATACTCACCGATATCTATACCAGCATTTTAGGCAGCTTTTCAGATACTGGTATCTGTATCAGAACAACTCTAGTTGAGCTGTTGAACCCGACCAGCATCGCTCTGCTGTTGTAGCAGAGTGGCTCACAGCTCTCTTTAGTCTAGCGGCTAAGGTGTTGGCTTTCCGCGTGGGAGACCGGGGTTCGAATCCCGGGCGTTTGTTACGTTGGTGCCGTGACCCGTACCTGGTTTCCCCATGGGAGGAGGTCAGAAGGGAGGTGAGTGGCTCACGCGAACAGCCTTTTTGCATGTAGTTGAAGCGCAAGAGGGCGGGTGGGGAGAGAGCCTGGCGACGCGAGCTATGTTAGTGCACTGAGTGGCAGTTGGGGCAAACGCAGTCCCCACAACATCATTTACGATTCTGTGCCTATCGGTACACAACTCGGACGGCGCTTAGTCGACTAGCAGACCATCGGCCGGTCGTCGCGGGCACTCCCGCCTGGAGGCGTGCAGAAAAAAAAAACTACATGCAAAAAGGCTGTTCGCGTGGCTCACAGCCTCAGCCTGATGCCTAAAAGTCTAATTAATATCTCCCCCGGATTATAGAGATACCCCTTTAGTCTAGCGGTTAAGGTGTTGACTTTCCACGCGGGAGCCCTGGGTTTGAATCTCGGGTTACACCTTCACATTGCTACTGTACTGTACTGTACTGTTCTGTTCTGTTCTGTTCTGTTCTGTTCTGTTCTGTTCTGTTCTGTTCTGTACTACTCTGCCTAATGGGCCGGCGACACATCGGCCATGTTCTCTTTCACTTAACCCATTGACTGCCAGAGCTAAAACATCGTCTATCGTTCCCTTGGCAGCAAAAACAACTCCTCACAGAGACCGGCTCATTACACACAGGGGGGGCCGGTAGAGACCGGCTCATTACACACAGGGGGGTCCGGTAGAATCAAAGAAAAAGAAATTTGTCCGCGCGATCCTCCATTCCAGAGCCATGATGGCCGTTTGAATGTGATTGTTTCTTAAAAAACAAGCAGAAAAACAACAGAAAGCTGAGAAAATGTAACTTTTATTAATCCTTTAAAGGGAAATTTCACTTTAAAAAAAAACGTTGGGTCATTTAATCGTCTACTCAGGCTTTAGTGAGCCCTCAGACCGTTTTTAAGTTGCTTGATTGAGTATTTAGATATTTGATATTCAATTTATCAGACACGCCCCCCTTCCTATACAAACCTATATAAACCTATACCTATATAACTTCAAACTCCATTTTATCAAAAACACCCGTCCTTGGTTCTGGTGACTCACCCTGCCCTCATAATACGCGAGGGGGGCCGTGTTTTTCCGATTAATTTTTTCATTTATTGTATTGATTTTTGGGCGGTGAAACCGCCCCTATAAGTGAGGTTTGGTAATTTGTACAATTATCTTGGGCAGTGAAACCGCCCCTATAAGTGAGTTTTGGAAATTTGTACAATTATCCTGCGCTGTGATTGGCCAATCACAATCTATTCAGGACTGTGATTGGCCAGTGTCACATGACACATGTGCATAGCCCTATATAAGAAACCATAACTTTAAAAAAAACATACATTTGTTTTTTTAAAGTTATGGTTTCGTCCATCATAAAGAGTGTTTCAATAAATGTATTTATCTTTTGTACATGATTGGTTGACTCCATTCAGTATTGTGATTAGCTAGCAAGACACCGCCCACTTCACACAGGGTGTGATTTTTTTAATTGTATTTAATTTTTTTCATTTTCCCAAAAAAATCTTTAAAATAAAATAAAAAAGTTATAAAAAAAACACGGCCCCCTCACGTATTAGGAGGGCAGGGTGAGTCACCAGAACCAAGGACGGGTGTTTCTGATGAATCTAACATGTTAAAAATGGAGTTTGAAGTTATAATGGGTTTGTATAGGAAGGGGGCGTGTCTGATAACATGAATATCAAATATCTAGTAAATACTGAATCAAGCAACTTAAAAAACGGTCTCGGGGCTCACTAAAGCCTGAGTAGACGATAAAATGACACAACGTTTTTTCGAAAGTGAAATATCCCTTTAACATGAAAGGTGCCTAGATTATTTTATTTTTTTGTGATCACGTGATTTCTGTGTGTACTCTTCTTCGGTGGTGCTTGGATCATTCACAGGCACAATTATGGATTTTGCTCAGAGACACCAGACCTCATACAGTTATAGATAAGAAGGAGAAGTCATCCTAAAGCAATATTATGAAAACTATTTTTTTTTTCTTTTTCATTGTACTTTGAAAGATATTTATCTTGTCAGCATGTGTACTTTGATACAAAGCACTACAGTATGTGTGTTTATTCTGATATGGTGATACTGGTCAATATCATGTTGTTTATTAATCATAACAGTTAATAAAAAAGCCTCCTTACTGCAGTCTGTAAACCTAGCATCGTCATGACATCATCATTACAGGTTAGGGATGGGACTATGATGATCGATACTATCGTTTATCGTGATTAAAAACCATATTGAGTAGATTTAAATTTATCGTGAAATTGTCCTTCATGAACTAGGATAAATTAAGCTTTAGTTGAGCTTCTAATTCAGCACCACTTAAACCCTCTATAGTTGATAAAACAGACCTGTAAAGAGCTCTTATTTCACTCTACACAAATCGAGTCGCCAAAAAATAGCCGAGTTGTGAGCTTTTAGATCGGCAATTTTTTTGGCGAGCGTTCCCCCCAGAATAGGGATCCTGGGGTTCATGTGGTTACAACAAAAGTGGCATTTTAAGTTTTAAGCATATTTTGATTTAATAATTTTCGCACTTACTTTTGACACAATAATCGTGACATGTAATGTTCATATGATGTGACCATATAACATGTAATGTTCATATGATGTGACCATATAACATGTAATGTTCATATGATGTGACCATATAACATGTAATGTTCATATGATGTGACCATATAACATGTAATGTTCATATGGTCCCTAATTACAAGTGTTGCACGGTTCTATCTTTAGGCCTTAAAGGTTCTATGACATTCATTTTCACTTTTTTTTATTTTTTATGTTTTTTTGGGGGGTTTTATGACCTCAATTACACCCAAAAAATCTGAACTTTGAACATTCAGTGGATTTTCTGTGGTCTGGGGTTTTCTGAATAATTAGGCTGAAAAGTAATCTGAGCTTGGCCCTTCGGCAGTGAGGTCACAGTCGATTAATCCCGCCCACTCTCCTCCTAGCCCCTCCCCTCCCCTATCCTTTCCTTTGGGGGGGGGGGGGAGTAGAGGCGATGATTGACAGGCAAAATCCCTCAACAGCGACACCAGCAGGCAAAGATTTATTTTTTCATTGCAGTTGAAAAGGCTTTGAGAGAAAAACACCTGCTATGGATCAATGGAGTGGAATTTTTTGTTAAAACTTTTTATACACGTTTGAAGGACCATGACAAAGACTTTTAATGTGTGGTAAAACTGAACGTCATGAAACCTTTAAAGGAGGAGTTCACCCATTTTCAACCTATCTTCATATAATAGGTCCTCACTAATGCTCATTATATAATGGTACAATTTTTTTCTACTCAGTCTGTGTCTCAGAGGAGGGCTGTGGACAGTTCAGAAACCCGTCTACCAGTGACATCATCGATGGGGAATCCAAGCTAATAGAAACTGCAGGCTTTGTATTCCTGGAAAGTTGCAATGCAATAATAGATCCCATTGTTCTCGCCTTAATACAAATCTGAATCAAAAAATGTTAATCTTTTTTGAAAAAAAAATCCTGCCTAACGATGATGTCACTGGTAGACGGCTTTCTGGACTGTCCACAGCCCTCCTATGAGACACAGACAAGTAGATTTTTTAAAAATCATTTTATCATGAGCATTAGTGAGGACCGATTATATGAAGATAGGTTGAAAATGGGTGAAGTCGTCCTTTAAGGTGATTTTTACTCTTTTTATCTAACATTGTACACAACACAGTTAGTGGTACTTAACACATTAAAGCTGGGAACGCATCTGCGTCATTTTAAGATTTCTTTGGCTATTCAAAAATAGCAGATCTACAAGCTCATAGCGCGGCACCGAGTGCCGCACAATGAGGTTGTAGATCTGCTATTTTTGAAAAATCTTGAACATTTTGTGCAAATCTTTGAATATATATATATTTTTTAAGCGAACGTTTGTAACTCAAATCTTTGCCTCTGGGGGTCCCTGGAACAACACATATTGAGATGGGGGTCCCTGGAACAACACATATTGAGATGGGGGTCCCTGGAACAACACATATTGAGATGGGGGTCCCTGGAACAACACATTTTGAGATGGGGGTCCCTGGAACAACACATATTGAGATGGGGGTCCCTGGAACAACACATATTGAGATGGGGGTCCGCGGCCAAATCCATATCTAAACATGTTTTCTAAATCCTAACAGTGTGTTGCTATATGAGTGGTGCTCCAACTTTTACATATCAAGGACCCTCAAAATGATATGTATTTGGCCGCGGACCCCCATCTCTAAATATGTTGCTCCAGGGACCCCCATCTCTACATATGTTGTTCCAGGGACCCCCATGAATCACAGATTGGAGTTAAAAATGTTCACTTTAGAAAAAAATTAATATATATATATTTATTCAAAGATTTGCAAAAAGTTTCAAGATTAAAAAAAAAATTTGATCTACAAAGTGCGCTTTAAAGATCCATGAGCTTGTAGATCTGCTATTTTTGAATAGCCAAAGAAATCTTAAAATGACACAGATGCGTTCCTGCATTGAATGGGTTAATTCTCCTGGAATCTAACTGGTTTCCTTTTAGTGTTTTTGTTAGTTTGGGTCCCTTGCCTGCGTTCCAACCCACTGGTTTTCATGTCAAGGACCCCCAAAATTATAGATATATGTATTTGGCCACGGACCCCCATCTGAAAATGTTTCGTGCGAGGGAGAAGAGAAGATTTGTGTAAAAAAATTAAAATTTCAAATATTTTGAAGATTAAAAAAAAATCAATAGAAAAATGTCAGATGTAGAAGCATCACAGTGCTATTTATGATAGCCAACGTATACATGGATAAAATGATTGTGATGCTGTATTAACTACTTTAGCTGGGGGGGGGGGGGGGGGGGGCATGGACCCCTGGGGGACCCCACTTGAGAACCAAATGTTCCAGCCTGAATATTGTTGCTGGTGGGGCAGAAACAGCCTGTGTGTGTGTGTGTGTGTGTGTGTGTGTGTGTGTGTGTGTGTGTGTGTGTGTGTGTGTGTGTGTGTGTGTGTGTGTGCGTGTGTGCGCGTGCGTGCGTGCGTGTGTTTACATTTTATACATTAAAGAACTTGTGAAACAGGACCATCTGCATAATGAGTACTTTTACTTTTGGTACTTTAGTATATTTTGATGCCAATACTTTTGTACTTTTACTCAAGTACATTTTTAATGCCACACTTTTTCTTGTAACAGAGTATTTCTAAATTAGTAAATCACTTTACACACACAAGTTAGTGTCTGTCTGTCTGTCTGTCTGTCTGTCTGTCTGTCTGTCTGTCTGTCTGTTGTGGTTAAATGTGTAGGCTGTGTTAAGCAGTGTTTCAGATGATTATCTTAATGTGTAACATTGTTTTCTCACTCAACAGTAAACCAACATGCAGTAGTACTAGTAGCCTCACTGGCGCCTACTACTGGTTGCACAAAGGAGCACAGGCACGTCCCCTACCCCTCACACCCCAAAAACAAATTTATTTTTTGCAAAATAAATATATATATATTTTTGGACAGAGAGTAGCTCTGTCGCTATAGGAACACGTCAAAATGATCTCCAAACTACAAAGCATCCATCCCCAGTTAAATCATATATCATATAAAGAGCGTTGTGAGCTTGTAGATCTGCTATTTACGGCACGCAACACCAGTGTGCAATTAAGTATGTTGTGCTCCGTTCCCCCTCTCATTAATTTATGACTTAAAGTTGCACGGATTTACCACTGTGAAGTTATGGAAGGTGGAAGATTTCCAAAATATGAAATCCCAGGGATAATGGAAGACATTGGAGTTTTAAATCGAAAGTGGATTATGCCACATAAGGTAGGATCTAATTATTTGTTGACATGGAAGGACCAGCAGTATTTGACAATAAACGTACGCTCAGGTTCTTTTGCATTAAAATAAGCAGCGGAACACTTGCTATGTTTGCCAATTGGAGATTCGAGAGGATTATTTGTCAGTCAAAAAAGTTGTAGTACATTTTATCGAGTTGTGACTTTTATCTACGAGAGTCTTAGCGACCACCCCTCCAGTTCACCCTGGATTGTCACCAGTAAAGCCCGTATTCCTCCAAACCTGTACAAATGCAAAATATAATGTGCTTACCCGCTTGCCTCAAATGTTAACTAAGTGTACGGAGTATTTGTGCAATATATTAGTCCATATTTTTCAATTAAGAAGTGTTTTAATCCCGTCTGTGACCGATTCTGTCGGAAGTTTCTAATGGGTGGTAGTGACGGGGCGCATCCGGTGAAAGCCGGAATTACACTCAATGTAAACAGGAATTAAACTTGGGGGGGGGGGGGGGGGGGGGGGGATGGCGTTCGGCCACAGACGGGATTAAAACACTTCTTTATTGAAAAATATGGACTAATACATTGCACAAATACTCCAGACACCTAGTTAACATTTGGGCCAAGTGAGTAAGCACCTCATATTTTGCATTTGTACATGTTTGGAGAAATACGGCCTTTACTGGTGACATTCCAGGGCGAACTAGGGGGGGGTGGTCGATCTACGAGAGTCTTGATCTAAGGCTAACAGGTGCCAGTGCAAATACTCCGCTGCGGTGTTTCATTTGGGACGGTATCATGACAGGTTTTCAAAGCAGTAGGCGGAGGTTCATCGAGAGAAAATTAATTACATTGCCTACTCCCACGTGTGATCGCAGTCCAGTCGAGTGATAAAAGAAAGGTTCGGACGTGACTGCCATTGAGAGCACAGTCAAAAATAAATAGATATGGGCTTGGCTGAATGAAAAAGTTGAAAAGGGAAAGCCGTTCAGGTCATGTTGCAAAAAGCTCAGAGAACCGGGAGCATGTTTTTGTTTTTTGTGTGTCGCAACGCGTCGCGATGTGAGCTTGTAGATCGGCTATTTTCAAACATTTTAGTACTTTTACTTTTAGTACTTTAAGTACATTTTGATACCAATACTTTTGTACTTTTACTCAAGTAAATTTTGAATTTCGGACATCTACTTGTAATGGAGTACTTCTACATTGCAGTATCGATACTTAAGTAAAACATTTGAGTACTTTTTCCACCACTAGTACAGGCTGTTGCCATCTGGCCGTCGTCTGGGTGCCCCTGGTGTCACTAATAACAGATATAATCACTCCTTTGTCCCTGCCTCAATTCGTGCAGTCTACGCTGCCAGTAACAGGTAAAGGATATGTTACTGATGATGATGACGGTGTTGAAACAAGCACTTTATGCCGGCACTTTATATCCTAGCACTTTGTTCTGAATGGAGCCTTTTATTTTTTATCTCTTGCACTAGATGTGCCCAGACTTCTGTTTTATGCTATGGTGTTTCATGTCCTGTACTGTCTGTATGTTTTAAACCACTACTCTTGCTGTAAACCTAATTGCCCTTTTGGGACATTATATTTAGTTTGTTTTTCTCTGCTGTTCTTCTAGAATGTGATGTTAGTAAATTGAAGTTCTCTATAGCCGCTCATCCTGCTTATATCATGCCCATCAATCGGTGGCTAATGGTAGGAATTTGAAATAGAATTTGTACTTGAACTGTTTGGCCGCCGTGCCAATTCTTCTAAACATTTGAGTTCATTTGTTGAAGTGGGTCTGCCTAGCCCTGGTCCAGAGTGTTAGAGTCTCTGTAACACTCTGGACCAGGGCTAGGTTTTTTTTTAAGAGATTGTAGGATTTGAATATGGAAAAACAACAGCAAAAGAAAACACAGCTCACGGTAACTAAAGCTCCACTGGCTAAGAGAAACGATCCACAGATAGTATAAAACAATTAATGCTTTTTGAAACGCCTCCGTCTTCCGGTGAAAACAAATGGAATTCTGGGTAATGCAGTAATAAACGAACGGCCTGCAGTGACGGTAATGACCAGCAGAGGCTGCTAACAATCGTTATTTGTGGACCTGCCTAGTATTACTTTAAGTAAAACATTTGAGTACTTTTTCCACCTCTGCTTGTTTGTATCAGACTGTAAAAAGGTTTGTATCAACACTGCCCCCCCCCCCCCAACCAACCCCCCTGCGTGCGGTGCATCGCCTGCTACCCCTCCCTTACGCCCATGACTGAAAGTATAAATGTCAGAGTGTCATCTAATAGTTAATAATTAACTTCACAGTAGTCCAGTCATTAAAGATAAACTCTGTAACTTTCATGTCCTATCCCAGGTTCAAACCGGGGTCCCCCGTGTGTAAGAGCTTCACTTTTAACCAGTGATATAACAGCCAATAGAGCCAACAGGTCAGGGGAGAAATAGAACATTGACCTCCAGGCAGTACCACTTGTCAACCAGTAGAGGTCCGGGGGTACGGTGGTGCAGTCAGTAGCGCTGTGGCCTCACAGCTAGAAGGTCCTGGGTCTGATTCCCTCCTGGAACGCTGGGGGCACTGGGGGCGTGTCCTCTCCTCCGTGTCACCAGTGCCCATACCCTAGGTGGGGTTGGTGAATGGGCCTTTCTCCCCGTGTCTCCTAGGGTAGGTACTTGCTCGCTCCTCATGCATTGAAGGAAGCATGAGCTCAGTTCTGGGCTCTCCCCAGGCTGGCAGAGGGAGAGTAGCGCCCAGGATTACATTGCAATTGGCACTGGGTGAAAAAATGGGTTACAAAATTGTGGGATTAAAATGTAGGTAAAAAAACCTAAAAAACAGTAGAGGTCCTTCCAGACCATGGGATCTAAATGTTCTCAATAGAAGAACAGATAAAACAAATGGAACCATAACTATTGTGTCACAATCATTTGAACCACTTCAACCATCATAAACATTTTTAAGTCAAATCTTTGCTTCAGGGGGTCCCTGGATGGAACACAACACTTTGAGACGGGGGGGTCGGTGGCCAAATACATATAATGTTGGGGGTCCTTGAAATGGAGAAGTTTAAGCACCTCTGATATTACAGCAACATAAGTTTTTTCATAAAACTGATTTAGAAGACATTTGTAGAATCCCCCAGAAACAAAGATTTGAGTTAAAAAAAATTGCTTTAAAAAACATTCTTGCAAAAAAAAGTGTTTCTGCTTTCCTGAAGAATGGACATCAGCTAGATGACTGACTGTCCTCCAGACATCAGCTAGATGACTGACTGACTGTCCTCCAGACATCAGCTAGATGACTGACTGTCCTCCAGACATCAGCTAGATGACTGACTGTCTGTCCTCCAGACATCAGCTAGATGACTGACTG
The DNA here is from genome assembly GCF_963280865.1 of Gymnoscopelus braueri. Classification (NCBI taxonomy): domain Eukaryota; kingdom Metazoa; phylum Chordata; class Actinopteri; order Myctophiformes; family Myctophidae; genus Gymnoscopelus; species Gymnoscopelus braueri. The sequence continues at coordinate 1,049,440 of NC_137613.1, read as the reverse complement.
TCCTCCAGACATCAGCTAGATGACTGACTGTCCTCCAGACATCAGCTAGATGACTGACTGTCCTCCAGACAAAAACAGTCACATTATATTCAAAGATTTGCACACATTTTCACTATTTTTCAAAAATAGCAGATCTACAAGCTCATAGCGCGGCACTCGGTGCCGCGCTATGAGCTTGTAGATCTGCTATTTTTGAAAAATCGTGAACATTTTCAAATGACTGATTGATGATTCTTTCCCGGTCTAGATGAGTTAATGGGTTCAAGGTAAACGCAGACGGCTCCACTCTAAACCCTCATTCATTATGAATTGAATGGAAGATTAAATAAAGAACTTCATCTGAAAGTAGAGCTCGCTTGATAACAGTATTTAGCAGTGCTGGAAAAAAGTACTCACATGTGTTACTTAAGTAAAAGTATCAATACTGCAACGTAGTACTCTGTTACAAGCAAAAGTCCGGAATTCAAAATTTACTTGAGTAAAAGTATTGGTTTCAAAATGTACTTAAAGTACCAAAAGTAGAGAGTACTCATTATGCAGAATGTCCCATTGCACAAGTTTTCAAATGTATGTAATGTCATTTTGAAAATAGCCGATCTACAAGCTCACAATGAGTCGCATCGCGACTCATTGTGAGCTTGTAGATCTGCTATTTTCAAATGGCCGAAATATATATATATAAAGTGGTTAATGTATGTTTTGTAATACTAATCAAAATCTACAAAGTAACTAGTAACTAAAGTTTTCAAATAATTGTAGTGGAGTAAAAGTACAATATTGAGACACACTGTCCATGTAGATTTATTTATTATATATTCCATGTGGTTTAATGTTAAAGACAGTTACTGCATGGCAACTAATAACATTACATCAATCTTCATATCATCTGTACAACATATAGGTAAAACCTTTGTTTTCCAAATCACAGAGTCCACCTCTCTATCAGGGGATATGACATAACTTCACATTACAATATGATCTCTTCTTCTAAAATTATAATAATACATACGATTTATATGGCGCTTTTCTAGGTACTAAAAGTCACTTTACAGAGCAGATAAAAACAACTTTATTAGAACAAACTAAACTAATATTATTCTAATGTGTGCAAAGTCATATTTACACACACAAAAAGGGGGGGGGGGAAATAAAATAAAAAGCAGAAGCAATATTCTTTCAACATGAAACAGATCCAGTCATGACAGATGGCCCTAAAGTGATGGATGGATGGATTATTTTAAGTCTCTACAACGTGCTTCCCTCCTTTCTGCTAAGCATCAGACAGCAGTTATAAATGAATAAAGAAGTGTTTTAATGCTGATCTGAGACCAGTGTGTTTCTGCTAAGCATCAGTCAGCAGTTATAAATGAATAAAGAAGTGTTTTAATGCTGATCTGAGACCAGTGTGTTTCTGCTAAGCATCAGACAGCAGTTATAAATGAATAAAGAAGTGTATTAATGCTGATCTGAGACCAGTGTGTTTCTGCTAAGCATCAGACAGCAGTTATAAATGAATAAAGAAGTGAAACCAGTGTCTATGAAGTCATAGTGTATCTGGTCATGTGACTTGTGACCAGTGATCTTTACATCATTAATTACTATGAGTTCTGATCTCAACTTCCTGAAAGACAATGGATATCACACTTTATTTTACTGTAAATCTGCCAATCTGTCCCTGCTTATAATTAAACATATGTTTTCATATTCTTCTCCTAAAGATTAATCATCATCATCATCATCATCATCATGAATTAGACAATACAGAAGCTATTTACACTTGACATTCAGATAAATATTGTTTAAACTTAATGCATGATTCCTGGGGTTTAATTTAAGATTTAGCAAATAAAGGTAGAGGTGAGTGTTGCTAATTAGAGCTACTCTATATGTGCTGATTAACTGTACAGAGATTAACACCACTATATTAAAAGACTTACCTAACCCTAACCCTGCACATATGTTACACATTATACTCATGTTACCTGATATCTTGTAGTTACTTTCTGAACATGTTGGTACAACATCTCATCCACCATGACTCTCCTCTCCCTTCTTCTACCTCACATGTTATTTCTACTGGTATGTTTTCTCTCAGGTTCTTCTCCCTCAACACTGAACAAAGTTTGTGTCTTTCCTCTAACTCTTTCATCTCTCTGTTCTTCTCCTCTAGTTGTCTCTCAAACTCTCTCTGCATATTTGTCTTTAAGGTCATGATGTTGCTGAATAACTCAGGCAGGATTATCTTCATCAGGTGTCTCTCTGCTTCTGCCCTGGCGTCTCTTTCATATACCTCTCTCATCTCCTCTATTTCCTGTCTGTGTCTCTCCTCCATCTCTCTCTTCTCGTTCTCTCTCTCCTCTTTACACTTCTCCAGTTTTCCCTTCATCTGCCTCAGCTCTTCTTCCAGCTCTCTTTTCTTCTCTTCATCCCTCTCCTCCCTCATTTTTTTCTTCAGATTAGCCAGTTTATACTTAAGCTCACTGATCTTTGCCTCAAGCTCTTGGATGGTTTTATCTTTCTCCCTCCGAGATTCCTTAAGCTCCTCCTCAAACCTCTCCCTCATCTCCTGCTCTTCCTTGTGTTTCCTATCCTCACTGACCCTCTGAATCATCTCTTTGGCCTGGGCTTCTGTCTTCTGGTAGTTGCTGTAATATTCATGCAGGTGTTCACTGAGGTTAGGGTCCAGCTGTTGGAGAATGTCAATCATTTCTGAACTTGCCTTCTTTCCCTTGTTCCTCACCATGTCAATAATTCCCCGTGCTTTTTCTGACTTTTCTGATTTCACTCTGACTGACTCCATTTCTTCATCATTGATTACATTCTTAGTGAAAAGTTCGTCCATGAGGGAATTCAGGATGGGCACTGAGACTCTTTTAACAAACTCAGTCCTCACAGTCGTCAGACATTTCTCTGCTTCCTGGATCTTTATCTTTGGCAGAATTTTATGAGTCGTGGAAGAACCTTGAAGACAAAGATTGGGGGTTGGTTTTATTATTTGTGGTATAATTGTGTAATAATAACATTGATAATTATATATATATATATATATATATATATATATATATATATATATATATATATATATATATTAAGGTTTCAGCCTAGTGGCTATCTTCAGAGCTGTGATGAAGGTCACTAGGTCAAAGGTAACTAGCATGTTTATTAAAAAGTCCAGAATAAATTGGTGAAATTTAGATGAATCAACTGTCCTGAAGATCTGTGTGTACGACCGTTTTCCTTTGGGTATTAAATGTCAGAACTATATGTATTTGGTTTAGTACCTAAAATAAAATACTGTTTAGATGCATCGTTTCACACTGTTTGTCTGAACATTCACACCTAATGATGTTCATGTGTTAATTCACCCTCTACAGTAATAGTTTACAAAGGTTTGCAAGTGACTTTCCTATTTCTAATCAACAGAAGTATAAGCATACAAAGTGTATTTTAACAACTTATACCATATAACTTATGACAAAACCGAGGTCATTGGGTTTGGACCATAAATACAGGGACAGTGTTAACCAGCTGATACCATACCAGGGTTAGCAGGGTTGGTAGTGTTCTGCAGTTCTCTCTCTCTTTCCATCAGTAGTTGGTCTTTCTCTCCTATTCTCCTATCTCTGTCTATCAGTGTCTGGTTGATCTTCTCCAGTTCTCTCTCTCTTTCCCTCAGTAGGTCCTGGTCCTGGATCAGTTTCTGTTGCAGTTGTCTCTCTTTTATAGAACAAAGAGATAGAACATATACGTTTAATAGACATTGTAATACCATATACATACATACATACATACATACATACATACATACATACATACATACATACACATATATATATATATATATATATATATATATATATATATATACACACACACACACACACACACACACACACACACACACACACACACACACACACACACACACACACACACACACACACACACACACACACACACACACACACACATACATACATACATACATGTGTGCATACATACATACATACATGTGTGCATACATACATATATGTGTGCATGCGTGAGTGTTCCAGCCATCAATGGTTGACGTCTAGGGACAGATTTGACCATATGGCACTATTTGAGACACCATTGAGTCACTTGAAGCAGACTTTGTCAGCAACGCTCTGTAAGGCGACTCGCTCGGTGAACCACAATAGGTTACTGGGCAAGCTTGAGGGCAAGCTTGAGGCCCTGGGGTTAGACAGGGCATCATACAGGTGGTTTAATTCCTACCTGACGGGGCGCAAACAGAGGTAAATGGTGTTTTGTCTGACCCTAACATCATGGAATGTGGAGTTCCTCAAGGAAGCATTCTAGGCCCAGCCCTGTTTTTAGTGTACGTGAATGATATGACATTGATTGATTGATTGACAGACGCCTGTAACTGTGATTTGTTCTTGTACGCTGATGATTCTGCTCTGCTCATGTCCCATAAGGAACAAGCCACACTGGAGAGTTCTCTGAGTGAGGAATTGGCTTATTGATAACAAGTTATCTTTACACTCTGGGAAGAATTTTGGTTTGGCTCCAAAATCTAATTAGGAAAGAGCCCTGAATTCAAGGTTAAATTAAATTCGGACTTCATAGCACTCATAGCACTTATTCTGTGCCACTTTGATTTTGCGTGTACATCTTGGTTCAAGGTCTTAATGAAATCCCTCAAAACCAATCTATAGTTAGCTCAGAATTAGGCTGCCCCAACGCTCCTGATTTCGTGTATAGAGGGGCGGGTGTATAGAGCCGGCGAGAGATTGCGCCTGATCCCATTGGTTCACCGATCTGTCCGTCAACCCCCGCCCCGTTAACACAACATTACGAGCGACACCCACTGCACTCTGGTTGGTTGGGAAATGAAACACTTCCTCATACCGAGTACACCGACGCGCTGGGCCAGGCTTTTATTTTTTAGCAAAACTAAACAATAAAAGCCTGGAGATCGAGGCTAGCTCAGAATAGACTGATCAGGGTCATTCTAGGGATGGGACCCAGAACACACATAGGTATGAACCAGTTTAGAGAGCTTAACTGGCTCCCAGTAGAATCCAGCGGAACCATGGCCAGATTGACCATGGTTCATAAGATCATGTATGGCGAGGTCCCCATATTTTATGTTTTACTAAACAAGAGCCAGTGTAGCAGATGTGAGCCATCCTGCTTTTAGAAGTAAAGGGGGAAAGGGATCATTTACTTACATAGGAGCCACACAGTGGAACTGCCTCAAACGAGTGTCAAACTGACAACCACTCTTTGTTTGGTCTTTTAAGCAGAAGACAAAAGCATGTCTATTAGAAAAGGTTCCCCATAGACTGGGTCATTAGTCTAGGGAAAGATAAGGGAGCACTTGGCTGTATGTATGTACTGTATGTGTTATTGTAATTGTTAAAGGGACTACACCATGAATTTGAACTTTTCCTTCTTTTTTGTGTGTTTTTGGTCTCCCCTACCTCTCTTCTATCCCAAAAAATACCCCAGTTTGAACACTCAGGCTTTCACAGCATATCTGGGGTTTTCTGTAAATTGGTCTCAAAACAGACCAAACAGATTTTCACCCAGACCTGACGTCACGTCTGGTAAAATCCCTCCCGTTTTTTCAGCTAAAAAAAAATAAGAAAAAACAGGAACATTTTTTTCCTTTTTTTATTTGAAAAAAAAAAGAGTATATCTGAGGCTTGATTTAGGCTCAAACCTTTTGAAAAACGTTATACATAAACAATATGATATTAAATATTATTATTATTTGTTTAATTCATGGTGTAGATCCTTTCAGGACTTTCTTGTGTAATCCATGAACTGCTTTAACCATGTGGTTGCTGGGGGGGTTCCAGGGGGTCCCTGGCATTTTTGAGCGGTGTAGCCGCTCCTATAAGTGGGTTTGGGACCGTCGTGAAAAGACCGTCGTGAAAATTTGTCTTTCGCTGTACTGTGATTGGCTGACTCTATTCACACCCTTTGCTCAGTACTGTGATTGGCTAGCGAGACGCATGATGAAATTAATAACCTATAAATAGCACCACGCACTTCAAAAAAAACTTTTTTTTTTAAGTGAGCTTCCATCACTGTGATGACCACTGTTCTAAATAACACCCGCTCACTTCACACTGGGTGTGATTTTTTTAAAATATCATAAAAATCTATTTAACCACTTTAATCATGTATACAGTACACTGGCTATTTGAAAATAGCTGATCTACAAGCTCACAACATGTCACCAATGCGACGTGTTGTGAGCGTGTAGATCAGATATTTTCAAATTAATTTTGATAGTTGAAAAATGTGGAATCCTCAAAACTATAACAACACAAATCTTGTATGGGGGGTCCCTGGCTCGAACAACATATTTTTTCAGATGGGGGTCTGCAGTCAAATACATATTAATGTCGGGGTCCTTGAGTGAGTTGAGCTATGCAAAACAGACATCATAATTGTGTCTGCCTTTCATTATTTTCAAGGCAAAAAAACGAAACCTTTGTCAACTCTCTGCCTTCAATTACCTACTTCAAGGCAAAAGAAATGACCTCATGTCATTGCTAATGCTAAGTGAACTACTAATGCTAAACTCTAGTATATTTATGTGGTTTTACTCTCTAAAGAGATTTAAAATGTTCTGCTTACAAGTGTTGTTCCTGTCAGCTTCCATGGAATACTATACTACTACCTTTGTCTGAGGAGCTGGAGTTTAATGGACTCTCATCAAGTAGGATAAACATTAATGTCTTTATGAAAATGTCTTGAATTTTGACGGAGCAGTTTAATTTAGACTATATTATAGAGCAAAGGAGGAGAAGAGTTTATCTTCTATTATCTGCTGCACTGTCTGCCCTGCAGCCCCCCCCCCCCACACACACACACACACACACACACACACACACACACACACACACACACACACACACAGCCTATCAATATTCATAACTGTAAACTGACTGATCATTGATGAATGCACAGTATAATAAAGGTTAAAGTTAACATACAGTTAGTTTCTATTTGTTATCACCTCTCATACTTACCAAGAGGATGAGCTGATTCCTTTCTTTCATTCTTATCCTCTGCTGTAGCAGCTCTGAGGTACCGTTTAGCAGTATCTTTAACTACATAAAGACAGTTAAGATGTGTTTTAATAACAACTCTTCATCAGATTAACATGTCATACTGACTGGACAATACATTTGATATATATATATATATATATATATATATATATATATATATATATATATATATATATATATATTTAAAGCGTACATTTGTAACTCAAATCTTTGCTTCTGGGAATCTGGGGGTCCCTGGAACTCAATACTTTGAGATGGGGGTCGGCGGCCAAATACATATAATTTTTGGGGGTTTTGAGAACCACTGATATAAAAACTGTTAGGATTTAGAAGACATTTGTAGAATCCCCCCAGAAGCAAAGATTTGAGTTAAAAATGTTTGCTTTAAAATATATATATTCAAAGATTTGCACAAATGTTTGAATATATATATTTCTAAAAATAGCAGATCTACAAGTTCATAGCGCGGCACACCCCCCAGAAACAAATATTTGAATACAAAATGTACTTTAAAAATATATATATATTCAAAGATTTACACACCTTTTCAAGATTTTTCAAAAATAGCAGATCTACAAGCTCATAGCGCGGCACTCGGTGCCGCGCTATGAGCTTGTAGATCTGCTATTTTTGAATAGCCAAAGCTAAGAGGTTAAAATGATTGTGACGCTATGTTAACTCATTTTGCCATGGGGACCCCCTGGTACCCCCCCCCCCCCCCCCCCCCAGGACCACTGGTGGTCCCCGGACCACTGGTTGAGAACCACTGCTGTAAACAATTCTAGACATTATATGAAAGCACAATGTTATTAATACATGAAGAGATAAACATGATCACATCATTGTGCATGTAAAGGTTAATAATAATGCACTGTGACAGTACAACACTTACCACCATAGTTTAATCCCACAGCAGCCTCCACCTCCTGTTCTCCATGTTGGACCTGACAGATGTAATATCCATAATCTGTCTCATCATTGTAGTCTTTCAGTCTCAGAGACACGTTGCCTTTCTTCAGCTCCTGGACGTCCAGGGACAGTCTGCCCTCATAGCCCCTCCCCTCTATCCCCTGACCTTTCTTATACACGTAAATGCACTTTGTCCCCTTAAACCACCTGATTGTCATGGAAACCGCGTTGGTCCCAGGAGGGAGGTGACAGGGGAAGGTGACATTACCACCTTTCCTACCCTCAGCATAGCCTTCAGTGGTGAGTTTAAAGTCACCTGTTGGAGTAAATAAAATAATGAGTGACATATGAAACTATTAGTGTTCATTTAAACATATTTACATTTGAATGATGAACATATGGAACATATGAACTGGAACAAATACAAAATAAATGTCTGTTTGCCTTTTAGACTAGACAAAATTTGCACAGGCCAGATATGACAAATAACTTAATTATACAAAGACATTATTGACATGTTTAATAATTGTATACATTTGTAAGCTTGTAGATCTGCTATTTCTGCTTTTTTTATATTTGAAAATGTGTGAACTTTTTACAACATGGAAACGATTATGACGATTATGCAAAAAATATTGCGATTATCTCAAATAATTGTGATTAGACGATGTAATAATTGTGACAGGCCTAGATGTGACACAATAACAGTTAATGATCATCTATCAATAAATAAGAAACAGTGTTGTCACCTATAGGTTGACCTCTGCCCTCTGCCATGTCTCCTGTATAAAAAAACAAAAACACATTAATAAACATAACATTCATGACATTAATCTACATAATGTGTGCATTTTGACAGCAATCTTCTTTGTGTGTGTGGAGACTGCTTCACGTTTCAATGATTAATTACCATTTCAACATGAATAAGATTAGACTTTATTAGAGATTAGAGTGAACTTACTTAAACTCATACAATAATCATTAAAACATAAAACAAAAAATACAATATGAAATAAAATGAAATGATCCAACACCAGTGGTGGAAAAAGTACTCAAATGTTTTACTCAAGTAAAAGTATCAATACTGCAATATAGAAATATTATAATTCCGGAATTTGAAATGTACTTGAGTAAAAGTACAACAATATTGGCTTCAAAAGTAAAAGTACTCATTATGCAGTATGTCCCATTTTTAAGTTTTCAAATTTATACAAATCATTTGAAAATAGCCGATCTACAAGCTCGCAATTGTGACACATTGTGAGCTTGTAGATCTGCTATTTTCAAATGGCCGAAATGTATATAAGGCTGAAGTGGTTAATGTATGTTTTGTAATAATAATCAAAATCTGCAAAGTAACTAGTAACTTAAGTTTTCAAATAAATGTAGTGCAGTAAAAGTACAATATTTGGATCCGAGATGTATGGAGTAGAAGTAAAAGTATTGGAAATTGGAATTACTCAAGTACAAATAACTCAAACTTGTACTTCAGTACAGTACTTAATTAAATGTACTTAGCAGTGGTGAAAAAAGTACTCACATTTTTCACTTAAGTAAAAGTATCAATACTGCAATGTAGAAATACTCATACTCATACCAATTCAAAATTGACTAGAGTAAAAACGTATTGGTATCAAAATGTACTCATTTTGCAGAAGGTTCCCATTTCACAACTTTTCAAATTTATAAATCTTTTCAAAATAGCAGAGCTTGTAGATCTGCTATTTTCAAATGGAACTTGTAGATCGGCTATTTTCAATCACATCAAATAATCTTTATAGAACACACAAACCACCGATACTTAAGTTGGTTGGCCAGGGTAATCTCTGTATTTATTGCCCTCTACACCAAATCCCAGAAGAGGAATGCTAGGGTTCAAGTGGTTAAAGGGGTGCCACACAAAATAAACATACCAACAAGGTCGTATGTTCCTTCATCCAGTTGCTCCAAATCAAGAGGTGAACCTATTCCAGATAACACAAATTCTTAACATGTTAGAACATTTTTTTTTCTCTGTATGTGTTTACATTTGATACAATAAAATACAAGACAATGCAAAAAGACACAACATATAGAGTTAGAACACCCTATGTAACCACAATATATGTTTTCTGTGCCCGTGTGCGTATATGTGTGCGTGCATGAGACATGCGCGAGGGAATAATGATGGTATACAGTCTGAAAAAAACCTAGACTACAGCACTGAATCAATACATAATATTCCTCAACACAGCATGAAAAGTGGGAATATTATACAAGTCACAAACATATTACTATTTCCCATCTTGGTAGTCTTAACAAAATCCTAAATGCATCGTTATGCAATTTTTTCTAATTTAAGATACACTGTTGTTGTATGGGGGTACAATATGACCAGAATAAAAACAATCATAACACTCTTTTTGGAGTTATGCTTATGTCATACTGCACACATAGCAGGAGCACATTCTCAGTAGTTATTGCAAACCAGTAGTAGAGGGAAACATGACAAAATCATCAACATAGGCCAGATGATTAAGAGGCATATTATCTCCCACCTACACTTGTTTAGCCGTTTTGACAGATCATACATATAAAGATTGAAAAGTGCAGGTGACAAAATGCCTCGTCTCACCCCATTAGACACTAGGAAAGGTACATATTTACTCATACCCCATCTACCTTGCCTGGTTTGATGTGTATACTATTATCATGTGCGATACGTCCCTGTTGTGGTTTGGCAAATAACTAACAGCAAATTGGTTAAAATGCCTATAATGCTTTCCCAGGTCCCAGTAGTGTGTTCACATACATGCCTTGTTTTGACCATATAGTATTCATATGAAAACTAGCCTGATGAGCTAACTCTTGATATGGCTCACACAAGATCCCAATAGCAGGCAGCCTCTCTCACACCTCTGCGCTTTGAATGTTTGGAAATATTAAGCTGTACACGCTGCTCTAGCCCTCTGCAGCCACCTGCATACCCCAGGTTTTATGTGTCCAAAATTATGTGGTGTAAAGTAACTAAGTACATTTACTCAAGTACTGTACTTAAGTAACATTTTGAGGTACTTTTACTTTACTGGAGTATTTCCAATTGTCTGTACTTTTACTTCTACTCCACTACATCTCAGAGGCAAATATTGTACTTTTACTCCACTACAATTATTTGAAAACTTAAGTAACTAGTTACTTTGCAGATATAAATTATTATATTATGAAACATACATTAACCACTTTAGCCCTATTTTATACCTAGGCTATTTGAAAATAGCCGATCGATGCGACATGTTGTGAGCTTATAGATCTGCTATTTTCACTTTGGGCACTTTAAGTACATTTTGATACCAATACTTTTGTACTTTTACTCAAGTAAATTTTGAATTCCGGAGTCCGGACTTTTACTTGTAACAGAGTACTTCTACATTGCAATATTGATACTTTTAGTTTTGAGTACTTTTCCCACCACTGCCAAAATGTATATAAGGCTGAAGTGGTTAATATATGTTTTGTAATAATAATAAAAATCTGCAAAGTAACTAGTAACTAAAGCTTTCAAATAATTGTAGTGGAGTAAAAGTATAATAATTGCCTCTGAGATGTAGTGGAGTAGAAGCAGTGGTGGAAAGTAACTAAGTACATGTACTCAAGTACAATTTTGAGATATTTGTACTTTACTTGAGTATTTCCAATTTCCAATACTTTTACTTCTACTCCACTACATTTCAGAGATTTTTTTTTTACTTTTACTCCACTACAATTATTTGAAAACTTTAGTTACTTTGTAGATATAAATCATTACATTATAAAACATACATTAACCACTTTAGCCCTATTTTATACTTAGGCTATTTTCAAACATTTCAGTACTTTTACTTTTGGTACTTTAAGTACATTTTGATACCAATACTTTTGTACTTTTACTCAAGCACATTTTGAACAACAGAGTACTTCTACATCACATTATTGATACTTTGACTTAAGTAAAACATTTGAGTACTTTTTCCACCATTGAGTAGAAGTAATTGGAAATACTCAAGTACAAATAACTAAAGATTGTACAGTACTTAAGTAAATGTACTTAGTTACTTTCCACCACTGTCCAACACATAGGAATACCACAGATACAACTCCTCTAGGGGAATTAGCAGCAGCTTCAAACAGACCATCCTTTAAACACATCTGCTCTGTTGGAGTGGTAATATATCACAACGTTGTTCTTTAATCTATTTAATGTTGTTCATGCCACGCCCCTACAACATGACACGCCCCTACAAGATGACACTGTGCTTGTCTTTAGGGGTGCGTTCAGAAATACAGCACTGAACGCACCCATAATATAAAAAGAAGAGTTGTTGTTTATGGAGAGGAGGAATGATGACCTTTATGTGTGTGTGTGTGTGTGTGTGTGTGTGTGTGTGTGTGTGTGTGTGTGTGTGGGGGGGAGCAGAGGGATTGGTTCATACTGTAAGAACATGTATTTTCCTCTGGAAGGGGGGGGGGGGTGTATAGTCAAAGATACGTTTAGTTTGAGCTAAATTTGATCCACAATGTTTAAATAATGCAAACATACTATCTATTAACTGCCAATAATCTCTACCACCACCTTCTGAAATGTTGAAAACTGGACAATTCATTGTGTTTTGTTTAGCTGTTTTTCTAGATATCATGAAGCCTTATTCAAGTAAAATAACTAATGTAAACACAATAACTGGGTGGTAATTTAATACATAATACTGTGTCTTCCGTGAGGAAGAAGCCCAACAAACCCACGGTGAGGCCTTTAGGACGGCCATTCAAGCAAACCGCAAGTGGAGCTAATACCATTAGACGGCCCAATCTAGTGGTGTCGGCCCAAGGAACCATCACGCCAGAAGGAAATGTTTGGATCGGGGCGGTGCAGAGGATCTGGTACTGTGCTCAGGTCCTGGACCTGGTGAGACGAAGGAGGAGCCCGGCCAGGAGGCCTCCCACAGAGCCTAGTCCCTCCACGTGCCAGAGCCTCCCCCGAGTTCCGGCAGAGTAGTTCTGGAGAAGTGGACTGAGTGTCCCTGTCTTTCCCTATAGGACTGACCGTGGGTAGCTACCTGGGATGTAAGTTGGGGCTTGATCAACCCCAGCTGGGTCACCAGGGCGAGGGTGTATGTTGTTGCGAGACCCGAAACACCCGATGATGACCCCAGGCTACAACACTGATGATACGTCCCAGGTGCATCCATGTGATGTATTCTTTATAGTAACTTAGTTAACTTGGAACGGGTGACTCAGTGGGTTTTAATAGAAAACACACAAAATATTGGATTTCACAATGATGTAATTGCATCTGGACATGTATTGGACATGTCCAATGGAGGCTTTGACACAAACATTACTTGTCTAGGATACATAATGAAAGAGTTAGGGTCATTTAATGCATGTTTGTCCATCTTGGACGCCAGCGTGAAAATCACACCTTTCTAGTGGTCAGACTTTGGTAAACTTTTAATATGTTATTAAGGACATTTTAATATGTTATTAAGGACATTTTAATATGTTATTAAGGACATTTTAATATGTTATTAAGGACACCTAAAAACAGTTGAGAAACCTTTTGTTTCATGTTTTTTTAGGGTAAGGTGCTTTTTGAGCGGTGCCAGCCACTCCAACAAGTGACCAAGAGTGTTTGTATGAGCAAGGCCTCAACAGCTGTGGCTGATTGCAACACAAACATGCAACCATTTACACTAATCAAACACAAACAGGAGACACATGTGCCACTTAAAGACACGCACACACACACACACACACACACACACACACACGTCCCTTAATTGGAAACTAAAAGACGTGTCTCAGTGTGGTTGCGCCGACGTGGGTCACGGCCGCCGGGACTCGAGGAATACGCCGGGAGGCCAATTACATTGTCACGTCACTCCTGAGATCGCTTGCGTTTCATTTTGAGAGGATTGATCCCCCCAAAATCATGTTTTTGCATCAAACGGTTACATTTTGCGAATTTGCGGCGCTCCCTATGGATCAAAGTGGAAATGCTTTGGGGGATTCGTTGAGTAAACCACCCTTGACATGTGATTCAAATTTGGGGGCTTTTATAGCGCCACCATGAGGCCGACTGGTGTAATTATTTTTTTAATAATTTCTGACTAAATCATGAACCACCCCTCCAAGTCTTGTAATTCTAGCCCTTACAGTTTCTGAGAAAAAAATACTTGAATACTTCATTTTCCCATTAAAGTGGATGGGGAAATGTAATGCACAAATAAATTAATATCAATTAAACTATGCAACCAATCTCTTAGCAAAATACACGCGCACGATTCCCGGTGAAGCCGGTCATTTTGACATATGGCACGACATTGGGGGGAAAAAACTGTTGCCAAGTCTCGTGAGAGAAATAAGCCAACGACCTCCAAAAACAAGCCAAAAACAAGCCAAATCTTGTCCAAAAGTTGCAGTAATGCACAGTGTCTGAGAATGCACTCTCATTGGCTCATTTACACGACCAATGTGAGTTAGCGCTTTCAGTGTTGCTAAGATACAACCCCCCCCCCCCCCCCCCAACTAGCTACAATAGCACATTCATGTTGGCTTGTTTTCAACACAGAACGATATCCTATTGGCCAACGATATCAAAACACACACACACACACACACACACACACACACACACACACACGTGCGCGTGTGTATTAAGTGTGTGTGTATTAAGAATGGGGGGAGAAAGCAGAAGGAGAAGTACTATAGTACTTCTATAGTACTTCTATAGTACCTGGCACATGTTTTCAGATGGGGGTCTGTGGCCAAATATAAATTAATTTGGGGGTCCGCTAGCTGTCTTAGTTGTGTATTTCTGAAACTCTATGAAAGACTAAGCACGGTAGTGAAGGCTTCCACAATGTGACCCTGTAGGCCTACACAACTCAACCCTTTTGTCTTTTTCTTTACCAGAAGAAGACATCTTGAGGACATTCTGGTGGCTGGAGTGAGTGAGGAAGACTCAGAGAACAGAAGCAGATGATCTGCTGTGACGAACCCCCCCCCCCGATGCTGTTGTTGCAGTGTGTGCAGTGAAGATGGCTGGAAGGTAGGAACTCTATGCTGTTGTTGCAGCGTGTGCAGTGAAGATGGCTGGAAGGTAGGAACCATTTTGTTTGTTGTACGCTGTCTTTACTGATCTGTGATTCATGCTTTTGTCGATTTTCGTGCCATTTGCGGACGGGGTTCAATTCCCTGTGGTGCCCTGCTCATGGTTTGCGTTGCATTTACATTTCATGGTTTATTTGCACTACAGTTTATTGGTTACATTGTTATGGGGGGAGGGGGGGGCAGTATGTTAAAATGTGTATGCATTACTGCATACACTTGTGTTGTTTTCTCTCTCTCTCTATTTCAGAGCGAGTTTGAGGTGATTCTGACCATCCTCCTAGGAAGAGTTTGTTAAAGTACGACCCGTGAAAATGGCAAAAAAAGGACTAAAACGTCACTATAAATTCAAAATGGCTGACTTACTGTCAGCCATTTTGGTACAGGTGGGTAGCAATTTTCATACATGTAGGCAAAACCATATTGTGGGGCTTCAACGTTGACATTTTGTAGGTGGCAGTATTGAGCCATTAGGCCACGCCAAATCCAAAAGCCAAGGCCCGCTGTGATTGGCCAGTAGCAAATTAAATTCCCTCTTCAGAGACACATTCTCAGAAAAGTGAAAGCCAGAGTGTTCTGTGTTGTTTGCTTGTTTGCTCGCCAGGCCGAAAGGCATGGCGAGAGAGTATGTTTTGCACCCTGTCCGTCTGTCCGTGTGTCCGTGTGTGTGTCCGTGCGTCTGTGATCAGCTAATCTCCAGCACCGTTGGCTTGATCACAGCGAAACTGTGCACACACACTCCCTGGATGCCAATTCAGAAATTCTGGCCCAAATTTTTCACATGGGCCTGTTATAGTGCCACCGTGAGGACGCTTTTTGTACTCCTACAGATTTTATCCAAACGTCACTCAAATCGTTACACAGTATCTCTAGTCATTAAACCAAACGGTTCTTTCAGATGTTTCATATTCCATTGGCTTATTGGCTATGAATGGCTTCCAAAGTTTGTACGAGTGCTCCATTTTGCACAAAATGCCTGAAATCATGAACACAGCATGCAGTTTCCGTGAAAATGTGTCACACATTCTCACTAAGCCGAGAAAGAAATGCCACTTGAAAAATATCAAATCAGCCTCATGGTGGCGCTATAACAGGCCAATTTGTGCTTTTACCTATAACTGCACCGATCTGTGTAAAACTTTGTATGTGCACTCCCTAGAGGACCAGGAAAACCTTTTTGCTGCATTTTTCACATCTGCCTTTCATAGCACCACCAAACTTAAAACATATTTTTGGATATTACTCCTTCAGATTTGATCCAAATTTCACCCAAATCGGTACACACTACACATGATCTCTATAGTCATGTGATCAAGACGGATCTGTTTGACTTTTCACATTCCATCCTGATTGGCTAACATTGACATCTTAAGTTTGCAGGAGTGGCCCGTTTGGAACAGCATCCGATTGCGGTGAAACTTTGCACGCATATTTGCACTACGTTGAGGAACAAATGCCACCCTTTCTACATTGCCCTATTATAGCACCACCAGGAGGCCGATTTTTGCATTTTTTTTTTTCATATTACTCCTACAAATGTAGTCCAAACATCACGCAAATCGGTACATATTATCTCTTAAGTCAAGTGATCAAGACGGATCCTCCGATCCGTCCGATTTTTCCCATTCCAGCCTGATTGGCCAATTCCCAACATTGCTGGCCCACACTAACCTACCTGACCTGG
Source organism: Gymnoscopelus braueri (assembly GCF_963280865.1). NCBI lineage: Eukaryota > Metazoa > Chordata > Actinopteri > Myctophiformes > Myctophidae > Gymnoscopelus > Gymnoscopelus braueri. The sequence continues at coordinate 1,032,652 of NC_137613.1, read as the reverse complement.
CGGAGACCTGTGCTCCGAGTGTAATGATATGAGCAAATCCTATTTGCCTACTCGATTACTTTTACCTGTGTTGATCAGTACATCCGTTGACTAGTAATGCCTAGCTAGGACACACAGAGCATGCGCAAGAATCTCATTCATTCATGTCTGAAAGCCCGCGAGCAAACGGTTGTTGTTGTGCCTCTCCTGTAACCAATACTCAAGATTCAACCAGTAAAGAACCTCTACTCTTTCAATAACGTGTCTTCATTGACTGAACCCACAAACACAAAGTAATACATGGTGTCAGAACTGGCTTGGAAGAGAAGAGTTTGAAAATTGGAACGATACACGGAATCCACGGAGAAAAAGGAATCCGAGGAATGTAAGATGATGCAATAAACCGGCTGAAAAAGACGACAACGTTACTAACCTTTGAGAACTGTAAACGGAGCAAGAATGGAAGCTTTACGTCCACCAGCAGCTCTTCAGCTAACAGGTAACGTGGCTGAAAACTGGAAGAGATTCAAACAGCGTTTTGAACTGTATCTAGCTGCAATTGGAGCTGATGAAAAGAGTGCTAAAATGAAAGCATCAGTTTTCTTGCATGTCGTGGGAGATGAAGCACTAGAAGTGTACAATAACTTCACCTTTGCTACTGAGGCAGATAAAATGAAGCTACCCAAAATAATGGAAAAGTTTGAAGCTTATTGCATTCCAAAACGCAACGTGACGTTTGAAAGGCACAGATTCTTCACATGTGTGCAGAAAATGGGAGAAAACATTGATCAGTATGTAAATGAGCTGAAAAACAGAGGCAAGACATGTGAGTTCGGTGGATTGACAGAATCACTGATTAAAGACAGGATTGTGTGTGGCATCACAGATAATGGTCTGAGAGAGAGAGACTGCTCAGAGAGTCAGATCTGGACCTGGAGAAAGCCTTAGCACTGTGTAGAGCTGCAGAGACGGTGAGATCTCAGGCTAAAGAGCTGTTAAGCGACACTAGTTGCAATGTGGATGCAGTGAAGAAAGACACACACAGATTCCACAAAAATAAGACCTTTGATGTGAAAAAAGGGGCAGGACAACCATACAAAAATAAAATGGCCAATCAGAAATCTTGTACTAGATGTGGTACACAACATCCACCTAAGCAGTGTCCTGCATATGGGAAAAAGTGCAATAATTGCAATAAAGACAACCATTATGCCCGTTGCTGCAAGAACCAAGCACAGAAAGGCAAGGTAGATGCAGTTGATGATGATGAAGTGGAGGAATTCTACGTGGACGCTGTAAATGATGATGAAAAAGGAGAAAATGATTGGATAACAACACTGAAAGTGAATGACATACATCTTCCATTCAAATTGGATACTGGAGCGAATGTGAATGTCATGTCAGAGACTGACTTCATGAAAATAAGACCCAGACCAAAAATACATAGAGCAAACATGAAAGTGACAGCCTATGCAGGTGCAGATATACCAAAGAAAGGAAAATGCATTGTCAATGTGACACACAAAGACAAAGTGCACAAACTGTCGTTCATCATTGTACCCAGGGATGTGCAGGCCATACTAGGATTATCAGCCTGTGAGAGACTACACCTGGTGAAGAGAGTCTTTGTCGTGGACAGAAAAAAAGAGACTATATATGATGAACTCATGGAGGAGTACAAAGACCTGTTTCAGGGTCTAGGCTGCCTGCCAGGAGAACACACTGTCAGAGTAGACAAAAGTGTGCCACCAGTCATACATCCATGCAGAAAAGTCCCATTTGCTCTGCAAAAGCAACTAAAAGCAGAATTGGACAAGATGGAGAGCCTGAACGTGATTCAGAAGATAGATGAGCCGACTGAGTGGGTGAGTTCCCTCGTTGTAGTGGACAAAAAGAATGGAAAACTCAGAATATGCCTGGATCCAAGAGATCTGAACAGAGCTATTAGGAGAGAACACTTCAAGCTTCCTACTCGTGAAGACATCATGGCACAGTTTGCAAATGCAAAATATTTTAGCAAGCTAGATGCGTCTTCAGGATTTTGGCAGATGAAGCTGGACGAGCCAAGTTCAAAACTGTGCACGTTCAACAGCCCATTTGGCAGATATAGATTTCTAAGACTACCATTTGGTATTGCTTCAGCTCCTGAGGTGTATCACAAAACAATCAACATGATCTATGAGCTTGTAGAAGGAGTTGATACCTCAATGGATGACATCATTATATGGGGTGCCACCAGAGCTGAGCATGATGAGAGACTGAAAGCTGTGCTAGCAGCAACAAAGAAAGCAAACCTGAGGCTGAATAAAGAGAAATGTCAGCTGGGTGTGACAGAGTTGACATTCGTGGGAGACATTCTCAGCAGCGAAGGTGTCAGACCAGACCCACGAAAGGTGTCTGCTATCGAAAACATGCCAAGGCCACAATGCAAAAAAGATGTGCAAAGATTTAATGGGATGATCACATACATGGGAAAATTCATACCCAACCTGTCAGAAAAAATGGCCCCACTGAGACAACTAACTGAAAAGAACATAGAATGGCAGTGGAATCATGAGCATGAAAAGTCATGGACTGAACTGAAAAAGCTGCTCACAGAGGAACCGGTCCTGAGGTTCTATGACCCAGATAAACCTATCAAAATATCATCTGATGCATCACAGAGTGGGCTCGGTGCAGTTCTACTACAAAAATATGAGGACTGGCAACCTGTAGCATATGCATCACGTTCTATGACAGACCCGGAAACGCGATATGCACAGATAGAGAAAGAGCTGCTCAGCATCACGTATGCCTGCGAGAGATTCCATCAGTTTGTGTCAGGACAAGTAATCAGTGTGGAAACTGATCACAAGCCCTTGATTACGTTGTTCCAAAAGCCACTAAATGACTGTCCACTCCGCATACAACGAATGATGATCAGGCTGCAACGCTACTCACTAAACGTTGCATACACACCAGGTAAGCTGATGTATACAGCTGACACACTATCCAGAGCTGTTGACCCAAAGGAGCGTGCAAACACTAAACTGGATGAAGATGTGGATACCTATGTACACATGATCACAAGTGCACTGCCAGTAGCAGATGCGAAGATGGAGCTCATACGGACAGAGACTAACAAGGATGAAACACTGAAACAATTGAGTCAAATCATCAGAAATGGATGGCCCAATGTGAAACAAAACTGCTCACCAGAAACAGCAGAGTACTGGAACTACAGGGCTGAGCTATCTGAGGTCGGTGACATCATTTACAAAGGCAGTAAAATTGTCATTCCAAAGAGCCTGAGAAAGGAGATGCTCAAAAGGATTCATGAAGGACATCTGGGAATCGAAAAGTGCAAAAAGAGAGCACGTGAAGTGATGTTCTGGCCTAGAATAAATCAAGATGTCACAACTGAAGTGTCAAACTGCACAATATGCCTCAAATATCAAGCAAGTCACCCTGCAGAACCACTACACCCACATCAAGCACCAGACAGACCTTACCAGAAGGTGGGTGCTGACCTGTTTGCATGTCAAGGTAAAGACTATCTTGTTGTCACAGACTATTACTCCCTGTATCCAGAGGTCTGTAGACTGAACACCACCACTGCAGAAGCAGTGATAACATGCATGAAAGCCATATTCTCCAGACACGGTGTGGCTAGTCAGGTTTTTTCGGACAACGGTCCACAATTTGCAAATGAGAAGTTCAGAACCTTTGCCAAAGAGTGGGACTTTAAGCACACAACCTCAAGCCCACACTTTCCACAGTCTAATGGATTAAGGGAAAATTCTGTCAAAACAGTGAAAAAACTGATGTACAAGGCAGCAGACAGTGGAACTGATTTCTATCAAAGCCTGCTGGTATACCGCACAACGCCACTCGAGTGTGGTATGTCTCCAGCCCAACTCCTCATGGGACGCCTGCTGAGATCAAACTTACCCATCCCAGAGAACCTGCTCAAAACAAAAGAAGGGGAGAAAGTGAGGATTATCAAAGAACAACAGAAAGAAAAGCAGAAGTTCTATTATGACAGAGGAACACGGAACCTACCTGAACTACACACTGGTGACCAAATAAGGTTCAAAGACAAAACAAACACATGGTCACAGAAAGGGACTGTTCTGAGCCAGGTCCAACCAAGATCATACACCATTCAGACAGAGGAGGGCGCTGTACTGCGCAGAAACCGCCGAGACCTTCTCAAAGCACCAGCCACAGCAAGTCAAGCAACAAAGACTGTTGAACAACCTCAGCAATCAGTCAGAAAGTCCACAAGGACTGTAAAACCAACAAAGAGACTGGTTGTGACCATTTAACGTTTATTTCTTTTTTGCAGAGTGATGTAAGAACTTAAAAAAAAAAAAAAAAAAAAAGTGAATTGTGAATACTGTGAATTTAAGTTTGTTGTAAGCAGCTAAGAGTGTGAGTTGTGAATACTGTTATACTGAGTTGTGAATACTACTGTTAAAATGCAGAGTGCAATTATTCATTTCATTTGATAAAAGTACAACTTTTATTTTAAGAAAAGGAGATGTAATGATATGAGCAAATCCTATTTGCCTACTCGATTACTTTTGCCTGTGTTGATCAGTACATCCGTTGACTAGTAATGCCTAGCTAGGACACACAGAGCATGCGCAAGAATCTCATTCATTCATGTCTGAAAGCCCGCGAGCAAACGGTTGTTGTTGTGCCTCTCCTGTAACCAATATTCAAGATTCAACCAGTAAAGAACCTCTACTCTTTCAATAACGTGTCTTCATTGAATGAACCCACAAACACAAAGTAATACACCGAGGAGCACTTTTTCTAGTTTGTTTATGTATTTATTTATTTAATTATTTATTGGGGGTAGAATGGACGCAGGGGAGCCCAAAAAAACACAAATAAATATGAAAAAAATAATGTCATGGTGTAGCTCGTTAAATGAAGCCCAGACAGCTTGTGAGTCTTACCTGTCTCAGCTCCCGTTGCCTCTACTTCTTTGACATAGTTGGAGGGGAAATACCCAGACTTGCCATTCAAGCTGCCGAACCACCATCCAGCATGACCACCCTGAAGGTACAAGACATAAGGTGTTGTTTATCCACCTGAACTTCCACTATGTATTTTGATGTATTATTAAAAGTTGAACAGTTGGACAACATGCTCTGAAAGAACATTTGGAGAGTAACATCTGCAACCAGAATATATGAAGACAATTCTAAACATGAAACATAATAGTCAAAATATATATATAAATGAATGTGACGCACACACATGTATCACATTTATGTTGTTTGTGTTTTTATGTTTATTTTCAGGATGTTATTTTATTTCTTTATTGTTTCCTAAAACTCAGAGTAGGCAATTATTTTAACCCCTTTTTCTCCCCAATTAATTCCTCCTCTCACACATGTCTGTGTTGTCACGTCTGTTTTATCTACTGACTCACCTGCCAGTGAGGAGACCCCACCAGGAGGACGTTGGGCCTTCGTCCAACTCCTCCCGCCCAACACTCCCTACTGACAGGTGCCCCCCCCCCATTATTTTGATGAGTGAAATGTTTTTATTTGAACCAGAATGGACACATATTCTCTGGGTTGAACTCCAGGTTTGTCAGTAACACACAGTGGGACTTTCCCACTAGTGAAATAGTGTTTGTTCATAAGCTGGTCCAGCCAGCTCTCATTCACTGCAATGTATTTAATCTTATTTCTGGTGAGAGTTTTCCACCCATGAGCCTCATGGCGCATGCCCTGTGTCCTTTCCTTCTTATCTAAGTTCCTTGATTCTGCTAAATCTGGAATTGCAAGACTTCTGCATTTAGGACGTTTCTGTGCATGCTTCTATCGCCTGAAACCCTAGTGCGCCTGCCTGGTACTGCGCCTGCCTGGTGCTCCAATCGGCTGCATTTGGGCTCCAAATACGGCTCCAAAAATAGGGAAGTAGAGGGTACTACCAGGAAGTAGAGTGTACTTCCAGGAAGTAGAGGGTACTTCCAGGAAGTAGAGTGTACTTCCAGGAAGTAGAGGGTACCTCTGTTGCGTAGTCTCGCATCACCAGACAACTATTCCACAATCTCTGAATGCTATATAGAGTCTGGAACTCCACTTCCCGAAATCTGCTTAACGGAAGTTGTTCTATGCTACTCAGACCGGAAAGACATTCCACCAATCACGACGCGGTGCCCGCGGACCTGTAGTCCCAGTGGAAACTAGTCTCGCGTCACCAGACAACTATTCCACAATCTCTGAATGCTATATAGATTATTAACACTGTGGATTAGACAAAGTTCAGAGAGCGTTGACTCGAAAAGAGCTTTTGAAATCTCCATTGCTGCTAACGAACTAGCCATCTTCAACACTTGTTGTTTTGATTCCAGTCGGACTCCTTTGCGCCCCCACTGCACAATGCTAGAACGGAAGTGGGTAGGGGAGGGGCTTCCGCTTTCCCCTTAAGCATGATCAGAGCTTCCGAGTCCCAGACTGTATGCCGGAAACATTTGTAAATTGTGGGAGGCAACAGTCTGGCCACGCGAGACTATATATCAACGAGACTATATTCAACTGAGATGGATTTTTGTAAAGTCATTTGTACATTTGAGTGATTTTGTTCTAGTTGAATATAATAATTCTGACACGTTTCTTTGGACAAATCTGTCATCATTAATGTCATTAGAAGCACTGCATCAGTAGCTAAACTGCTCTGAAACAGATGAACATCAACATTATGTAAAGCAGGTGGGTGCTGCCTATTGTTCTAAGTAACACATTGACACCAGACCACAACACTACAACTAATGGTACATTGAGCTGTATGGTATGGTGTGTGAAAGCCTGGTGATGTGAGGTTAGGGATGACGTGTGAGACCACAGTCTTGTGGACACGCACATGCATGTGTGGACACGTGTGCAATGTGTGCAACTACATAAACACTGTGAGAACACGGTGAGAACACGGTGAGAACACTGTGAGAACACGGTGAGAACACGGTGAGAACACGGTGAGAACACGGTGAGAACACGGTGAGAACACGGTGAGAACACGGTGAGAACACGGTGAAAACACGGTGAAAACACGGTGAGAACACGGTGAGAACACGGTGAGAACACGGTGAGAACACGGTGCACCACCGTACTTGGACCACTACACCACTGGTCACCTAGCCCCGCCCCCTCCCTGTGTTATACATCTGAGTAGCAGATCTTCCATCCAGTCTGTCTAGTTTACAAACTACAATCAGGACACTGACTCCAACCAGGTCAATTGACCCAGGGTGACATGATGACATGCAAATAAACAATAGAAAACCGAAGGTCTTACAAAAGCATCTAAATAGACCAGTAGCCCATTACCAGTATACCACCAGTATACCAGTACATAAACCATGACTTCAATGACGAGCTCTCCTAACTCCACATTATACAAACAGGGTGTGCAACAATATGCAGGGGAATGGCTGAGATGTAATAACAATAGTTAGTAAGTTTGCTAGCTTGGAGTTAGGGAATACAGTAGCTGTCATCCTGCTGCTTAGTGCGTTAGCCAGCCAGGTGAGGGTAATAAATACCTCTTTAATGAAGTCAATGATGTCTCCCACTTTGAGCTCCAGTTCATCCTCCTGCTGTGCCTGGTAGTCCCACAATACCTCACACTGCCTCTTGTTCTGCTCTGCAATGACAAACACAGGACAGAATACACCAGTTAGACCACTAGCCTGCTCAACGGCAAGAAGATAGAGACATCACCTGTGTGTGTGTGTGTGTGTGTGTGTGTGTGTGTGTGTGTGTGTGTGTGTGTGTGTGTGTGTGTGTGTGTGTGTGTGTGTGTGTGTGTGTGTGTGTGTGTCTGTGTGTGTGTGTGTGTGTGTGCGTGCGCATCTCATAGAAACACCATATTCCCCCAAGGATTCCCCGGTCATGACAGCTGTAACCCACGACTTGCGTTGGGGCAACACTTGACATTTCCCTGAACATGATTCCCAATAGGCGGCTCGTGGGCCAATTGCGGCCTGCGAGAGCCAATTGTGCGGCCCGCACACCCCTTTCATAACTTATCTTTACATAAATTGACGTAAATGGAATCGTATTGTGGGGCTTTAACGTAAAAATGTTGTAGGGGCACTATTGGGCCATTAGGCCACGCCCCTTTTTGAGACCATTAAAATATGTAATTTATCACCACTTGTGATGTGTGTGCAAAGTTGCGCAACTTTTCGTGTAAATTTAGGCCCTCTAAAACACGATTCATTACTAGTGACCAACCACCAGGTAACAAATAAAACAAGTGTATTGTTTAATCCCCATAAGTCAGATGTCAAACTATAACTTCACTTCTTGCATCCATTTCGTCTCGTTGTGAAGAAAATGAGACTTTCTTAATGACTTTCTCAATGAGACTTTAACATTTTTCAACATGGAAACGATTATGCAAAAGATATTGTGATTATCTCAAATAATTGTGATCAGGCGATGATGTAATAATTGTGACAGGTCTAGATGTGACACAATAACAGTTAATGATCATCTTTCAATAAATAAGAAACAGTGTTGTCACCTATAGGTTGACCTCTGCCCTCTGCCATGTCTCCTGTATAAAAAAACAAAAACACATTAATAAACGTAACATTCATGACATTAATCTACATAATGTGTGCATTTTAACAGCAATCTTCTTTGTGTGTGTGGAGACTGCTTCAAGTTTCAATGATTAATTACCATTTCAACATGAATAAGATTAGAGTTTGTCGAACTTAAAAACCAACGAAGAAATAATAAAACAACCGAGTCATAAACAAAACAATTATACATTAAACCAAGTTTAAAGCAGATAGAATTACCCAACCCATACAATAATCATTAAAACTTAAAACAAATGGGTAAACTGAAATACAATCCAACACCAGTGGTGGAAAAAGCACTCACACTCAAAGCTTAGTGTATAATTCGTAGTACGATGGTACCGCAGACCAAACATACCATAGATCTACAACCTTACATCGCGGAGTCCCCGCGACACATTGTGATCTTGTAGATCGGCAATTTTCGCTGTGGAAGCCACAGACAGCGTTGCCAAGTCTGCTTATTATAAGCTACTTTGGGCATGTTTTTTCTGTAAAGTCACTTGAAAATATTGGGGGTCCTTGACATGAAAATGTTTGAGAACCACCGCTCTAAAACAACATTCCACAATAAAGTTTGACTGACCTGTCCTAGTCCTAAAAGTATCAATACTGCAATATGAAAATACTCTGTTACAAGTACAATTCCGGAATTCAAAATGTACTTAAAAGTACAAAAGTATTGGCATCAAAATGTACTTAAAGTGCCAAAAGTAAAAGTACTCATTATGCAGAATGTCCCATTTCAAGTTTTCAAATATATAAAAGTCTTTTGAACATAGCAGATCTACAAGCTCACAATGCGTGGTTAATGTATGTGTTGTAATAATACTCAAAATCTACAAAGTATAGTAACTAAAGTTTTCAAATAATTGTAGTGGAGTAAAAGTATAGTATTTGCCTCTGAGATGTAGTGGAGTAGAAGTAAAAGTACTGAAAATTGGAAATACTCCAGTAAAGTAAAAATACCTAAAAATTGTACTTAAGTGCACGGCCCCACAGCACTTTTATTTGACCTCTGGGTGGAATCTGCCAAAATGCTTTGTTAATACAAATGTGTGGATTCATGGAAAAAATGTGCAAGACCATGAATCCACACATTTACATTGACAAAGCATTGTCAGATTCCACCCAGAGGTCAAATAAAAGTGCGGTGGGGTCGCGCCCTAAAGGGATATTTCACTTTCAAAAACAACGTGGGTCTTTTTTCGTCTACTCAGGCTTTTGGGAGCTTTTAAGTTGATTGATTCAGTATTTAGATATTTGATATTCATTTGATCAGACACGCCCCCTTCCTATACAAACCCATTGTAACTTCAAACTCCATATTAACCATGTTAGATTCATCAGAAACACCTGTCCTTGGTTCTGGTGACTGACATCACAATACGTGAGGAGGCCGTGTTTTTTCAATTACTTTTTTCATTTGTTTTTTTCTATATTTTTTGGAAAATTAAAAAAATGAAATACAATACAACATTTGTATTCAATAAATGAAAAAAGTAATAAAAAAAACACGCCCCCTCACATATTAGGAGGGCAGGGTGAGTCACCAGAACCAAGGACGGGTGTTTCTGATGAATCAAAAATGGAGTTTGAAGTTACAATGGGTTTGTATAGGAAGGGGGCGTGTCTGATAAAATGAATATCAAATATCTAAATACTGAATCAAGCAACTTAAAAACTGTCTGGGGGGGTCACTAAAGCCCCCCAGACAGTAAAATGACCCAACATTTTTTTTAAAGTGAAATATCTCTTTAAATACAGTACTTGAGTAAATGTACTTAGTTACTTTCCACCACTTCTCTTAACAGGCTGTCTGGCTGCCGTCGTGCATCATGACATTGTCATGTACAACGGGCTCACGGCGTGACGGCGGCAAAAATGAAACACAGTTTGTTGACTGAAATGCAGAGCGGCTTATTTTCTTTGCTCGCTTGGCTGGCCTTTCAGCCAATGAGGAGAAACTGACAGGAAAGTGTGACTAGTGGAGTCTGAAGATAGATCAGCTGATAACAATCCACAGTACACCACTGCTCACACACACACACACACGCACGCACGCACGCACGCACGCACGCACGCACGCACGCACGCACGCACGCACGCACGCATGCACACGCACACACACAACCCCCCACCAGGGCCGGATCTAGGCATAGTGACCTGACTGCCAAACCAAATCAACATTCAGAAATATATAAAATAAAAATAAAAATAATTAACTATTTGAAATCCACCTTCTCATCTCAAAATTCTGAGAGACATGACAGTCCCCCTCAGTCCCTTGTGTGCAGTGTTGGAAAAGTTACTCAAAAACAGTAATATATTACCTATTACTCGTTACTTGTTTAAAAAGTAATATTATTACTTTACATATTACTCCCTGCCAAAATTAACTCGTTACGTATTACTTTACTTTACTTTTTTGTTCTCGCCCCCAGTAATTGCATCCTTTCTCCCCAAAAGTCTTAATTTGCATTTTTAACATTCACAGTTGTTTTATTCCCTTTTCTGCAGCCTACATTGTAAAATCCTCATTGTTGATTTAACTCCAAAAAGTGTACTGTACACATGACATGATGGGTCCATTTGGTTCTATTTGTACACTCATTTGAATTAAATTTACACTAAGACTTTTACTGTGTATGAATTAATAATTTACACACTAAATGAAATCCACACCTGGGCTCAAACTGATGAGAGACAAATCTTTGAACAACTTCTGTTGTTTATTAAATAAGTTAAGCTCCAAACAAAGTGCTACTGTAGGCCATATGAGGCCAACATGTGCATTTCAATGCAATCCAAAAAAGATGTACATTAGCATAACAAGTTTGTAACAGTCAGTCACTATTTCACAAACAGTGGTGGACAGTAACGGAGTAAATGTACTTGAGTACTGTACTTTCATTCTGAGGATCTGTACTTTACTTGAGTATTAGATTTTTTTGATACTTATTACTCTTACTTGAGTACATTTCCAAGACAAATATTTTACTTTTACTCGAGTACATTTCTAGGAAGGCTATAAAGTACTGAGTACTTTTAAGCCCACTCCACATCCACAACAATGTTTCGCCATGCAACTCCTTGCAACATGGAACTACTTGCAACTACTTGCTACCATTTCCCCCAATGGCAGTTGCAAGGAGTTGCATTGGTGTGGTTGACCTTAAAACAGTTTTGTTGCAAGGAGTTGCGATTAGTTGCATTGGCGGTTTGGTCTTTAGGTTGGCTGTTTTTTTTCTTCCCTAAAATGCAATTGGCCTAACTTCTGCTCTCACACTAGCCATGTTTCTGGCTTCCCCCTCCGTTCGCCTCTTTGTTACATCTTATATGGGTGTATAGGAGTGAAAGTATTTAGTTCTGGTTCCTCAGTCATTTCTATGTTTTTATAGGTGTTTCTGCAGGCTTTGTATAACGTAGTGGTTCTACAAGCAAGCACATCAGTGCAGTGCAGGTGGTTTCAGAGAGTTACAGTACTTCTCTGAAACAAGAGTTACAAGGTCCTATAAATTCATTGTGAAAACATTACAGCAATTCATTGATATCAAAATTAAGAAATGTACATCTACTTTTACTTTTACTTGTATTTTAAGTATTTTTCAAAGCATGTACTTTGGAATACTTAAGTATATTTAAAAGCAATTACTTTTTTACTCTTACTTGAGTAACATTTTGACTGAGCTACTTTTACTTATAGTGGGGTAAATTTGACCGAGGAGTATCTGTACTCTTACTCAAGTACTGGGGTCAAGTACCTCGTCCACCACTGTTCACAAACAGCCCTACAATATTAACCTGAGTGACAGTAATGAGTTTAACAAAAGATAATGTGTTAACTTCTATATTATAGGCTAAAACATTCTGTATGGCTGGATATTTAGTGCATCATTATAAATCTGGTGTCCTACTGTATAACACAACCTGGGTCAGGCTTGACACATGTAAATAATCCACTGAGCATTATAACAAGCCTACAGGATGTGTAGTTTTTATAAAGTGCTTCAGTTCAACTACAATCATTCTGGAATAATCCTCAGCAACACATGCTTTCTGACAGAATGTGGGAACCAAAGAATTTAGGCTAAAACAAATTGACATTTCATTTTCATTTCATTTACTTTTCATTTCCTATTAAAGGAGTAGTTCATCCAAAAAATGACTTATTTTCTATCAATTGCACACCCCATGAAGCCTTGAATTCATGGATTTGTTTTTGTTTTTGTTGCATTCCTAAGCTAATAATTCGATTCCTGTCTCCTACCGACTAATGTATCCGGTAGGAGACACAAAGTAGATTCTTTGTGTCTCCTACCAGAAATACACACGGTCATCAAATTGTTGGCTTAGGAATGCCACATCCATGAATTCAAGGCTTCATGGGGCGTGCAATTGATATAAAATAAGTCATTTTTTGGGTGAACTCCTCCTTTAATATTGTTCAAACCAGAATACTGTATTTGACATTTATATCCATTTGACCATTACATCAACAGACCAAAAACAACACACCATCACAGAATGAAAATAAACAAAGTCTAGACACTCAAGCCCATTGTACCACCAAGTAAATGTAATATGTATTACTCATAACCAGTGGTGTAAAGTAACTAAGTACATTTACTCAAGTACTGTACTTAAGTACAATTTTGAGGTACTTTTACTTTACTAGAGTATTTCCAATTGTCTATACTTTTACTTCTACTCCACCACATCTCAGAGCCAAATATTGTACTTTTACTCCACTACAATTATTTGAAAACTTTAGTTACTTGGGTTAGGGTTAGGGGACAGACAGACGTTTCTTGACAAACCGACCCAGCAGTAAAAAGGTAAAGAGATGAATGGAAGGTTTTGAAGTGGATTCATTCCTACCTGTTTGATGCTCTTTCCTCAGTGAAGTATCAGACAGCTCTCTGGATTAAACACCGTTAACAAAATGTTGACACTCAGCTCAGTGAAACAAACAGTTGTAACAAAATGTTGACACTCAGCTCAGTGAAACACTTCCTCAGTGGGGCAGGCGTTGAAACCAGGCCTGAGAACACAGAGACCCTTGTAAGAAAAAAAGAAGGGAGTTATAATTATATACTGTTATAAGTTATGACTCTGAATGGAGTCAGTGGTGGAAAAAGTACTCAAATGTTTTACTTAAGTAAAAGTGTTAATACTGCAATGTAGAAGTAATTGGTATCAAAATGTACTTAAAGTACCAAAAGTAAAAGTACCAAAATATTTGAAAATAGCAAATCTACAAGCTCACAACACGTCGCGATGCGACGCGTTGTGAGCTTGTAGATCGGCTATTTTCAAATAGCCTAGGTATAAAATAGGGCTGAAGTGGTTAATGTGTGTAATGTAACAATTTATAGCTGCAAAGTAACTAGTAACTAAAGTTTTCAAATAATTGTAGTGGAGTAAAAGTACAATATTTGCCTCTGAGATGTAGTGGAGTAGAAGTAAAAGTATACACTTTTTTGATTGATTGATTGATTGAATATTTTATTAGGCAAAAATGTTTTAAAACAGCACAGTTACATTTAAAATACTTTGTCTAAAAGATCCGTTCATAAAAGTCCTTGCGGTCTTGTTTCCAACGAGGTCCTTGGTATTCAATTCATAGACATATATAGTGGCATCACAGTTCAAATATCAATACAAAAAAACAGAAAAAGATTTGTACACTATGTACAACAACAAATAAAAAAGGGGGAAAAAATAAAATAAAAAGCTATATGTAGAGAAGAACGGGGGGGGGGGGGGGGTCATCTGTCTAACTGGAAAATAGTACTACCTCCTTGTTTGGCCTCCTGAAAGGTGAATTTTCAGGGCTGTTTTAAAAGATCCCAGCGAACTGCACTTTTTGAGGGATGGGGTTAGGCTATTCCAAACCTGGGTGGCAGTGCTGAAGGAGAATTTGACCATGTTTGTTTTATGGGTGGGTGGTACCAGATCGTTGTTAACGCTCCCTCTAGTTTTGTGACTGTGGGTGTCGCTAACTTTGTTTAGGTATTTACTCAGATATGCGGGAAATTTGCATTTACAATTTTGAAGACCAGTCCCGTTTTTAGTTTCTGTCTTCTACCCTGAGCCAGCCTAGGCTGGCAAAACGGCATGGGAGAAAAGTGGGTCATGGGCCCCAGTCCGAGGAGTAGCCGAATCAGTTTGTTTTGGGAGGTTTGAAGCTTAGTCTTCAGTGACACTGAGGTGTTGGAGTACCAAGAGGTGCAAGCATAGTCAAAAAGTGTCTGAATCAGGGCCCCTGAGAGGGTCCTGAGGGCCTGAGGGTTGACAAAACAGGAAACTCTGCCCATAAATCTGGTTCTCTGGTTTATTCTTTTGACCACCTTTGTAGCCATGCTTTCACCTGTCAGGTATTTGTCAAGAATACAACCCAAATAGGTCATCTCTTCTTTGCTAGAGATAATCGACTTTGACCTTTGACAAGTGGAAATACTCCAGTGAAGTAAAAGAACCTCAAAATTGTACTTAATTACAGTACTTGTGTAAATGTACTTCTTTACACCACTGATTGGAGTTATATTATAAGTTACAGTGCGTTAGTCTGCACAGCTGTTTACTGTAAATCATGTGACCACAGAGGAAGTTGGTCGTTTGCTGCTTTCTGTCTGTCTGTCTGTCTGTCTGTCTGTCTGTCTGTCTGTCTGTCTGTCTGTCTGTCTGTCTGTCTGTCTGTCTGTGTGTGTGTGTGTGTATGTGTCTCCCCCTCCCCCCCCCCGGTTCCATCCACCCCTCTGTCTGTCTCTCTCTGTGATTACAAGGAGCCCAAAGAGAAAAGAAAACAAGCTCTCTTGTACTTTTAGAACACTCACAGTTTATACAGTTCATTAATAAATAATGTTTAGTGAATCCTTCTATACAATATACACAACACGACAAGGTGAATGAAAGAAAATAAGGAGGACAAGATAATAATAATAATAATAATAATAATAATGCTGTGACATAGACAACACGTTCTCACCCCCAAGGCGTCAGGTATAGAATTGCCAGAATGGTGAACGCAAACGAACGACAGCAAATCATATCGTCACTAAAATAAAGTAAAGTAACTCAGTACATGTACTCAAGTACTGTACTTAGGTACAATGTGTAGGTATTTTTTTTTTACTTTACTGGAGTATTTCCAATTTTCAGTGCTTCTACTCCTACTCCACTACAATACTGTTACATTGTAGATTTAGATTATTATTACAAATCATACATGAGTCACTTCAGCCCTATTTGGCTATTTGAAAATAACAGATCTACAAGCTCACAACGCGTCGCGATGCCACGCGTTGAGAGCCTGTAGATCTGCTAAATTTGTCTGCTAATTTTAGATCTGCTAATTCTCAAAAGATTGAATACATTTTAGACATATGATAACTTGTGAACCAGGACATTCTGCCTAATGAGTACTTTTACTTTTGGAACTTTAAGTATATTTTGATGCCAATACTTTAGTAGCCTACCTTTACCCTTAGGGTCCATTTGGTTCCATGTGTACACTCTCAGAGTTACAGACCTGTAAGGGTCCATTTGGTTCCATATGTACACTCTCAGAGTTACAGACCTGTAAGGGTCCATTTGGTTCCATGTGTACACTCTCAGAGTTACAGACCTGTAAGGGTCCATTTGGTTCCATGTGTACACTCTCAGAGTTACAGACCTGTAAGGGTCCATTTGGTTCCATGTGTACACTCTCAGAGTTACAGACCTGTAAGGGTCCATTTGGTTCCATGTGTACACTCTCAGAGTTACAGACCTGTAAGGGTCCATTTGGTTCCATGTGTACACTCTCAGAGTTACAGACCTGTAAGTATGGAGTCAGAACAGTCTCATAATGAGTAAATGCACGAGTCCGGTTTGTATTCACACATTAGATTTTTGAATGAACAAGTTCTGGTTTGCATGTGTTTTTTTGGTTCAGCACTACAAATGCGATGCTTTGCGTTTGTGTTTCAAGTCCACAGCTTTAAATCCACAGTCTGTGTATTAAAGTCACATGTATATTTTGTGTTTGAAATCCACAGTTTAAAATTCACAGTTTGTATTTTGTGTTTCAAATCCACAGCTTTAAATCCACAGTTTGTGTATTAAAGTCACATGTATATTTTGTGTTTGAAATCCACAGTCTAAAATTCACAGTTTGTATTTTAAAGTCACATTCCAGATGCTCTGCTTCACAAATATAATTATCTATTTATCTCCAAAACACTCAATTTACAAATGCACATTGAATTAACTACAACACAAATCGGCTGGTGTGCATTTGCACACTGCTTCTCTGTGGTGGATCTCCTCTGTGCACGCACGAATCTTTATGAGACTGACCTGACGGTGGGCGTAGACGAACGTCGTTATTGGCCGAGTAAATCTGTCAATCAAAATCATGTTTCTGATTAACAGGTTCATCAGCCAATCAGACGGGTTGGCTTTCAGCCAATCACAAGTGCTCTTATGTTTTTCTCCGGCAATCAAATAGTCATATATATATTCTCTGCACCTGCGCAGAGTTGAAAGCAAACAGGGCGTAATGGCGGACACGACAGAAGTTTGGGGAAGAGATTGAAAAACAACATGAAAAATGCTGCTGGAAGTGGTGGTCAACAACGTGAATCTGTAAGTAACACATTTATCTTATTATCCCTTTGTTGTAAATCATCTAATGTTATTGAATTATAATAAGTTGAAGCATTCTGCTTAGCCACGTAACTGATGATGATGATGATGATTGCATGCCGACGTTGGGTTTAAGCCTTAAATTCATGGTATTTGTCTTAACATGAGGGAAATACTTGTTCTACAAACTAAGTGTAAATTGATTAAGATAAGAGTTGGATTATATTATCGAAATAAATAAATAATAATATGTGTTATATTAAAACACGTGACCCGTAGAAAGATGTAACTCTAGGGGGTGTTTCCTGGCTGTGAGTGACGCATATGGTAGCATATTTCTACAGGTTACAGGTGTCAGCGTGACACCGCACCTCATTGTCATTGGGGCATAAACAAGAAGTTGAAGGATAAAATAAGTCTGATTGATTGATGTACTTTATTTAGCAAGACATGTGAACAGTACATGACAGTACATAACAGTACATGGAAGTACAAATTCACAATACAAGGTCTACTAAACTGGAAATCTCATTAAGCACTAAGCTTGTTTAGAGTTTAAGAACCCCATGCACACAAATCATGATGACAAATCATGTCTGATAATGATGTACCGTGCATGTTCACATCAAGTATACTTTACATTACTTAAGACTGTTAATGATGTACCGTGCATGTTCACATCAAGTATACTTTACATTACTTAAGACTGTTAATGATGTACCGTGCATGTTCACATCAAGTATACTTTACATTACTTAAGACTGTTTTTCTAATGTATTATTTTTTTTAACATTTTGGACAAAATGGGCAATTTTACATCGAGGTGCCCAGATGTCCCTAGTGCCCAGCTATCCTGTATCCATTTAAAAGAGTACTGTTAGCCTAAAATATGTTTTATTAAATCAAATCAAGCAGTCAAAAGAAGATAAAAGGTACCATACGTAAGGTGGCTTTTATTTATATATTTTATGGGTAGTAGCCTAATCAGCAGCTGAGCAAAATAGTGTAACATGTACTTTTTAATTAACAAGTGGGAGCTAATTATAATGCTGCATTTGATAGAACTACATTTGAGGATCTATATTGCTATATTATGATTTATATCATGTGCCTCAGACTCTACTGTCAGTGCCTTAAATAAATCTGATTTTCTCCCCCTATTTACAGGGACTATCTCCTATAGCCATGGGTTCAGAGCAGGCCAGTCATGGCCAGAGGCAGCTCACAAGTGACCAACAGAGTGCTGGACATTCCTCCAGTCCAGGCAGGCCAGAGCATGGCGAGAGGCAGCTTCCAGACCGCTCTTACAGTGGGGCAGGCCATGAAAAGGTGATGCATTTCTAATTCAATTTAATTTGGCAACCCAGGATCAAAAGATTTCTTAGTGATGCAATATTTTACAGTAATCATACCTCTAAATGGTGTTTTCAGGTGCCCTTGTAGTTGTAACTTCCACTTTGACTGACCAATATGTTTACATCTTGTCTCAACTATTGCAGATAGCGTAGCTGATGTGTTTGTGTTCCATATGATTATTATCTTAAATCCTAAATAAAGTTTATAAAGTTGCAGTTAACAAACTTAGTCTTGTAGATCAGTGGTTCTCAACCTTTTCACGCTGTGACCCACAAAAATAATCCTATTTGAACTGGGGACCCACCCTGAAAAGCACTTTGAATTGAGTCACTACATTTAGTTTGACTCGGTTCCACAGATAAATATTGTGGGCAGCTTGTAGATCAGCTATTTTCTAAATGTTTGCCTATTTCTTATATTGACAATTTGGCCAATGTTTGACCAGTTTTTATAGTACAGTTTGTTGATTACTTTTGATGCAGTAATGGTCTTTTTTCATTTAATTTTTTTATTTAGGCATTAACATTTTAAATTGTCACTTTTCTGTCATCTGGGGACCCCCAAAATCATGTGGGGGGGGGGGGGCACAGGTTGAGAACCATTGTTGTAGATGAGTGAAGATTTGATCATTCATCTTTTTGCACCCTCAATCATTTCAAAAAGTTAAGTTTGTTATATGACAGCATACATTACATTCTACAGACATGCAAAAGTGTCACTTTTCAGTTACAGTCACCTTTTTGAACCCAAATAGGGCAATTGTGTGACACCTGACCCGAAAGAAAACAACATGTTGTCACCTTTTTCACCTCGGGGCTGTTTGCATGCCATCTGGTTTTGCTCACTAATATCATTCCCACACCAGGCCATTCCCGCATATCTACAGTAAATCTGACCAGCCTAGAGGGAAGAAGAGATTCTCCTCCCCTGCCACTTCTGTCGCCAAAGTGACAAACTTCCATGTATATGTCCTGCCGGGACCCGCTGACTTCACACCAAAGGGCACCGAAGAAGAACTACAGCTTGCCATCGCTGGGCTTGGGAAGAGGATAATCAGCCTTCCCGATCACTGGGAACACAATGCGGTAATCTGTCGATGCTAACTGATTAATACATATTGATATGTTTCTGTATTGTGGGTTTTCTTATTTTACTGAACTTTTCTTTCTTCCTTTTTTGGGGGTTTTAAGATTGAAGCTCAACTTTTGGAGGAATTTCCCACATTGAAAACCTTAAACCTTAAAACCTTTACGATTATTGAGGAGCCAGTGCGCCGTTCTACAGCTGACGCAGACCTTCCTACCGCTGAGAAGACTCCATAGAGATGGGAGAGTCTTGTGAGGTAATCGAGGCTTATTCATTATCTTCCATAGGAAGTAATCATAAGTTTCACTTCATAATGATATGATGCTTAAAGTTATAAATGGGCATGCTGTTTTGTTATGGGACACAATATACTCATTTTGGATCATAGAATTATATTTACTATTGCTAGAAAATATCGTATGTCTGAGGTTCATTAACTCTGTTTTCGTATCATTCTCTTTTACTTTCTTTGTTTTCTTTGTTTTCAGGTTTGCCCAATCTGTCAGAAAGAATACCCAATAGATGTCCTTCTTTTTCATGCCAGCATGTGTGGTGAAGGGTAAGACGTTTTGACTATAGATTCAGATAAAAGATGTGTTTGTACATGTTGGCACACGTACTTTATGTACACTGCACAAACACACACTTTAAATTAATAATGTCATTACTGTACTTGACAATGTTATCTACAGATGATTATTTATTGGGACCAGCTGGACAAGCAAGGACTTATTTTGAAATAGTCATGAAAATGAGTTATGATTTTACATTTTTGATTTGTGCTGCCTCAACAGACAAAGCCTCCTGTGACCTTTGGTGGCCCCACCATGGGGAAATAAGTGTGTGTGTTTGTGTATATGTGTGTGCATATATATATATATATATATATATATATATATATATATATATATATATATATATATATATATATATATATAGTTTTCATTTCAGGACTTTGTATGGTGTTGGCTTGAGGCAGGAAAGTATGTTAACAATAAATGTTTTTTTTTTGTAATTGTCTCCGCCAGGCCGAAAGGCATGGCGAGAGTATGTTTTCGCCCCTGTCCGTCCGTCCGTCCGTGTGTGTGTCCGTCTGTGTGTCCGTCCGTCATTCTGTCATTTTGTGTACAGCTAATCTCCAGCACCGTTGGCTTGATCGCAGAGAAACTGTGCACACACACTCCCTGGATGCCAGAGCAGAACCTCTGCCCCAAATTTTTCACATCGGCCTGTTATAGCGCCACCAGGAGGCCGCTTTTTGCAAAACACATTTTTGAACAGTGCTCCTACAGATTTTGGCCAAAAATCCCCCAAATCGTTACACAGTATCTCTATAGTCATTAAAAGAAACGGCTCATATCAGATTTTTCATATTCCATCCTGATTGGCAAAAATTGTCTTTCAAAGTTTGCAGGAGTACTCCGCTTCGAACAAAATGCCTCAAATCATGAACACAGCATGCAATTTCTGTGAAATTTTGCACACACATTCCCATTAGGCCGAGGAAGAAATGTCATTTGAAAATGTTCAAATCAGCCTCATGGTGGCGCTGTAACAGGCCAATTCGTGTTTTTACCTATAACTGCACCGATCAGTGTAAAACTTTGTATGCACACTCTCTAGAGGCCAAGGAAAAACATTTGCCCTGCATTTTTTACATTTTCCTTTTATAGCGCCACCAGGAGGCAGACTTATGTAAATATGATAATTTGATATTAAGCCTTCAGATTTGATCCAAATTTCACGCAAATCGGAACACATGATCTTTATAGTCATGTGATCAAGACGGATCTGCACCCTTTTCACATTGGCCTATTATAGCGCCACCAGGAGGCCATAATAACCTACCTGACCTGGCGGAGACTGGCGCCGAGGAGCACTTTTTCTAGTTTTCTCTTTTTGTTTGTCTTAAGAATTGACACTGCTTGGCGCAGGGAAGCAGCCAGGACCAGAAGTGGAGAGGAATTGCCAGGACCTTCAGTTCCAAGAGGAGCTGAATTCTCAGGACCTTCATGTCAGTTGTTCCGACAACATCTAGAACAGCCAGTCAGGGTTGGTGAAGTTCGGAGTAGCTTGATACCAGGAGTAGATTTGGAGTGTAACTCCAAATGTACTAGTCTCTTGCTCTCAATCAACATGTTTGATCCTGAAGAAGAAAAGGGCAGTTCCTTGATTGCCTTCTATAAAAGGAACAATGTTAACTGGGCAGCTCCATTGAAGTGCAGGCTGACAGGTATTACACCCCCCCCCCCCCACTGTTTGTTGAATTATTGAAATTATTTAAATCATTTTTTGATCTGAGGTCATCTTCATTTTCAAGGAGATACAGCTATCGGTGAAGACGTCAATCGACATGTTTTGTCAATTGCCATGCAGAAGCTGAAGACTGGCTTCAGTATTAATTTAGGTTGGTATATTGGCGCACACACACTTCCTATGTTTGATGTTTACCTGGTATCCTATTTTGTATTACGGTATTTGCACTACATTGTTCTTTGCACACTACTTAATGAAACTATATCCAGTACCCTGTCGTTTTGTGCCTAGTGTTCATGCCATATACTGCCATTAAATGGGGCACTGCCATCTCTCCTTTGTTTTTACATTTCTTTTGACATTCTGCTAGTCTCACACTCAGTTTCGCTGTCGTGACAATGTTGACCAGGGGTGGAACCGAAACTGCAGCAGCAGCTCTGACCCTAGAGGATGTTGCTGATCTTGACCATCGTGAAACTATTGGTTTGGTGGGTAACGCAGTTACAATTTGGCATGTCTTACACCGAGTTTTACACCATGTTTGTCATCACATGCATCAAATGGATAAATGAATTGGTCAGTGTTGGCAAATTTTAACAAGTTTTTTGTGTCCCTCTGATGTACTCCAAATGTTGGCTATTTAGAATGCAACTTTTGCCCTTTTTGTGGAATGCCTCCTGGAGGCAACTTTCTACCTAAATAAATTTGGTCCCCTTTTGTGATGTGTCCCTGTTGTAGCTCTAGAAAGCAGATCTTACTGCAGAAGAAACAAGCATGTGACTGATCTTTGCCACTCCTGGTATCAAGCTACTCTGAACTCCACCAACCATGACTGGCTGTTCCAGTGTCTGCTTTCACATGCTGTAATAATTTGATCATTTACCTTATTATTGAACAGTATACTGCTAACATGCTGTTGATGTTACTTATTAAATTACTTAGTGAAACAGTGTAATGGTATCATGACAGTCTAACCATTTAGGAGGTTTGCTACTTACTGTTCAACTCATGACACATCTGTACCTGTGACTACTGTAAAGGCTGCCTTCTGCCCTGTCAATTCTGTTTGCAGGTACTCCACCATGGTATGCAGCCGATCAAACAGATCCGTAAAGGCCTGACAGAAATGTTCCCAAGGGAGTCGACTGTGCAGATTTGCCGGGCCCACAGGTAAGCTGGTTTGTGTCTTGATTGCATTTGTTATTTCTGGGATTTGTGTTTAAATATTTAAATCCATTTTTTTATTTACAATGTTTTATGGTTTAAGACCATTCTGCAGCAAGAGTGAGTTTAAATCTTAAGTGTTTAATGTTAAAATAAGTCGGTGCCTTTAAAATTGCCCCCCCCCCCCCCCCCATTGTCTTATTGTCTTTACAGGGACTATCTTCTAGCCATGGGTTCAGCAAGGGCTTTGTATGAGATCTTGGCCAATGAATTATCATTGGCCCCAACTAGCTGACAACAAGTGACCAACAGAGTTGATCCCACCGGTCAGGGCAGGCCAGTCATTGCATGCACATGTGGTGAAGGGTAAGACATCTAGACTCGCACACTATAAATTAACCATTGTATTAACTGTACTGTCTGCTGTCTTTTGATATTTTGTGTGACGAGCTGGGCTGATATCACATTAAGACAAAGATATGGTGTGCTGTGGCTGAAGTGAGCATTAAAACCATGCATGATCAGTTACACTACACACACACTTTAAATTAATAATGTCATTATTGTACTTGACAATGTTATCTACAGATAATTATTTTTTGGACAAGCTGGACAAGCAAGGACTTATTTTTAAATGGTCAGGAAAATAAGTTATGATTTTACATTTTTGACAAAGCCTCCTGTGACCTTTGGTGCCTACCCCATGGGGAAATAACTGTAAATATATAGGGTTTTCGTTTTAGGACTTTGTATGGTGTTGACTTTAGGAATAACACTAAATCTTTTGAGAATTACCTAGAATAAGCTTAATGGTTACATCATGTCAATTCTAATACCTCTTTTCGCTAAATTAATGTCAAAGTAACGGCTTCAATTCATATTGCAATTAATCACATTGTAACGTAAAATAATGGATGATACCCCAACCCTTGGGGTGCCTGGCCATTGACAAAACGTGTCGATTGACGCGATTGCATCTCATTGAAAATAAAGATTACCTCAGCTTAAAAATTACAAACACCATCACCAAACTTGGTCATGAGGGTTCGCTTTCAGCCAAATATATATGTAAAATATATCTGCCCCTGCGCAGATTTAAAAATGGTGGAGAGAACTTTGGAAAGCAACATGAGCAGCAGCAATACTAGAAGAAGTAGGGTTCTAATTGTCAACTCAGATTCAAAATTACAAGCAACCCGAATATAGCAAATGCACGGTTCAGTCTAAGAATTAAGTTGCATGCATTCAACTTCCATTAAGAAACTCAAAATGAATTTCAATAACTAAATGAGGGTAAAATAATTATACATAGACCTGCTGAATTCACGCCAAAGGGCTCAGAAGAACTACAGCTTGTCATTGCCGGGCTTGGGAAGAGGATACTAAATCTATATACAGAAGCTATGTTTACCTGCTCTTTAGTATTATTTTGCTCTACATTGTTCTCTTTGCACACTACTTAATGAAAATATATACAGTACCCTGTTTTGTGACTAGTGTTTATGCCATACTGTATATTGCCATTATATGGGGAAAATAATTAGTTAACATTATTCCTTCTATAGAATGAAATCGTTAACCTGTCCTTTTCTTCTTCAGGATCAAACATGTTGAGACAGCCATAGGCTAGGACATTTGGAGTTACGCTCCAGTAGTTCTTGTCGGGATAACTACCATGCTCTTTGGGGTCTTCTTCTTGCTCCCATGCTGAAATAGTATTTATAATTTAAAAGGAAAAAACACAACACATTTAGTCTGACTTTGCAATGGAAACCTTTTTTCTTTACAGTCACCATCGCCTCTAGCCATGGGTTCAGCACAGGCTTTGTATGCTCGTGATGCCCATATGCGAAATATGTTTTTCATTATTGGAAATGGAGAAAAATGCTACCTGTAGACTAAACATACAGCCTCCTAAGGAGTAGTTCACCCAAAAAAGTACTTATTTTATATCGATTACTCACCTCATGAACATTGTATTTACTGTACTCTGTATATCTATAGATATTTTGAGTGACAAGCTGGGCTGATATCACATTGAGAACATACAGCCAATCGTATGTCTATTTGGTGCTGACTGACACGTCTGACATCGTGGACTCCATATTTGGACACGCCTGACTAATTGTGACATCACCGAGATGACCCAAGCACCTTAACCATCGGTATAAAGGACACAGCATCCTCAGAGAGCAGCCAGATCCATCAAGGCTCTCCAGAATCTCCCAACAGGACTCCTCAACCCAAGGACATAGGACACTGGACGCAGGACACGACATGAGACAGGACACAGACATCTTCTAGACTCTACCATCAAGACCATCCATAGACCTTCAGGATATGCATCATCAAGACGCCAGGACTCATCACCTGCCAACTCCCATCAGGGATCAAGCTCAGCATCTACCACTCGAGTCAGAGTTTCTTGCCCTACAACCCAGATACCGCTCTACCGTATACGACTCAGAGTATCCCATACTCCGGAGTATCTGGTCTTACAACCCAGATACCTATGTACCCTATAAGAACCAGAGTATCCCATACTCCTGAGTATCCGGCTTTACAACCCAGATACCTATGTACCGTGTACGACTCATACACCAGAGTATCTGGACTTACAACACAGATACCCATGTACCATATACGACCCAGAGTATCTGGACTTACAACCCAGATACCTCTATCATAAGACCATTTCCTCAAACCACCTTCCGAACCACACAGGTTAGAAATCCAGGTTTAACCCTTTCTGACCGGGAATGCATCTGTGTGTCATTTTAAGATTTCTTTGGCTACTCAAAAATAGCAGATATACAAGCTCATAGCATGACACAGAGTGCCTATGAGCTCATGACTATGAGCTTGTAGATCTGTGTGTGTGTTTGTGTGTGTGTGTGTGTGTGTGTAATATTTTTAAACATTTCTAACTCAAATCTTTGCTTCTGGGGGTCCCTAGAACAACATTTGGGGGGGGGGGGTCTGTGGCCAAATACATACATTTTTGAGGGTCCTTGACATGGAAATGTTTGAGAACCACTGACACATATATCAAATTTGTTTCATTATTTTAAAGGATTTTTGACATTTGTAGAATACCCTAGAAGCAAAGACTTGAAATACAAATGTTTTCATTATAAAATATATATTCACAGATTTTCACAATCTTTCAAAAAATATCTCATAGGCACCTCATTTTTTAATAGCTCAAAGAAATTAAAAAATGACAGCTGCGTTCCCGGTCTTAATGGGTTAAGTTCTAATCGGACACCACTGTGGCGGGTCCTAGCCTTTGAATAACAGTCCTTTCCTCTTTAGTAGTATTAACGTAGCTAGGACCCGCCACAGTGGTGTCCGATTAGAACTTAAACCAGAATATCTAACCTGTGTGGTTCGGAAGGTGGTTTGAGGAATTGGTCTTATGTAAGTCTAGAAGATGTCTGTGTCCTGTCTCATGTCTTATGTTAATTTAGACTGTGTTAGTCTTAACGTCTTACCCTTCACTACATGTGCATGCAATGACTGGCATGCTCTGGCCTGCCTTTACCGGGGCAATGTCCACTCTGTTGGTCACTTGTGAGGCATTTTGGGCCAATGATAACTTTGTTCAATAATACTTCTCTCTGGTTTAGTGTCTACATTTCCTTGCTAGCTGGCTCCGGTCCATGGCTAGACACTCGCCTGTCCTGTATTCATTATGATTGCCTTGGTTGCTCTGCCCTGTGTCAGTGCTCCTCATGCACTGATTAGGACCTTAGTATAAAATGGAGCAGTCTTCAGTTCTCTAGATCTCCCCAGCACCTCAGCAGAGAACAGTTATTTGATCTTTTAGGTTTAGATTTCTTTCAGTTTTGATGGGCTGGTCGTAAGTATCGTTTGGTGTAGTTTTATTTTTTTGTTATTTTGTTGGTAGTTCAAGTGAGTCTGGTTGAGACGACGGGCACATATTGCTTGGCTCACCAGACTCTCCACTTGAGTTTGGCCAGCCCATCACTTTAGTTTGTTTAGGATTTCAGTTAGGTCTCTTTAGTGTCACTACTAGTTATGTTTGCAGTGTAGCCCGGGTGAGAGACTACAGGGTTAAACTAAATCTCTAACAATGAATGAGGAGAGTAAAGGGTTAAAATAAATTAGTTTCAAACTTCTTAATATAATATAGTAATTAAGAGAGAGAGAAACAAAACTAATGCCAGTAAACTTAAAGTGATGTATTTTCTTTTTAAAGTGGTTAGCAGAGTTATCTATTCATATTAAGGTTTTGATAAGGAGTCAAACAGGTCTAAGGTATTTGGTTTTCATATTTAATATAAAACGTTAACTAAGCAAAGACTACGGAGTGGTTTTATGTTGTATGAGTGGGTGCAGTGGATTGGATGCGAGGGGTTCCAGAGTACCAATTGCCCGTGGGAGAGAGCGGAAGGACGGAGAAGAATCTATTTGGAGAAATAAGAAATGTAAAAAGGCCTCAGTACAAGTGTGTCAGTGTTTGCCAGTGTGGTCAACTGGCCGGAGAACTACGCCATTATCGAGACATCTGCATGGAAAAGACTGTTCTGGACAGGTAGTCCAGCTCTGTTGCCGTTTGAAATGTTTTCCATTGCAAGTACTGTATCAGTACTTGCAATGGAAAACATTTCTCTGTTTGTAGACTCAGTTCTCTGATACAGTACTTGCAGAGTCTTCAAAGAACTTGCAGAGTCTTCAAAGAACTATCTGTTGGAGTTACTGAGGACCAGAATCACCGCATCGCCGGAACGTACGTCTCGCAGCCTGCAACGTGGGGTGGATGTGCGTGCGTGTGTGGGCCGACAGTGTGTGTTATGGTTTAAAGTTACTGTCAAGTTCATGGTTATTATGGGTTAAGTTCATGGTTAAAGTGTACGTTTTGCAGCTTTAATTAAATGAGGGTTAAAGAAAGGTGAAGTAATAGTCAGGGAGAGTGATGGGGAACAGATCATTTTTTTAAACGAATTGATTTGTTGCAATTTTGATACATGACTACTGTGTGTGTATATATATTTCTAGGTATATAATTTGGTATATAATAAAGCCAATTTGTTTTTGCACATGCGTGAGTATTTTGGTTATTGGGTAGGCCTATTGTGGTTTAAGTTCATTCTAAAAGGTTTTTAAGCCTTGTCATATATTTGTTTGTCATTTATTTTCATTGTGTTTGTTTACATTTTATTTGAATTTAAAAGGGAATTCATTTGTGTAAAAAAAAAAAAAAAAAAAACAGTAAAGTTCTATTCCTTTGAATTTAAAATGTTGTCGGGGTCAGTATCTCCAAATGGTACATACATTCACTGTGACTGTTATTGCGGTTAAAGGTAATGGGTTGTTTATTAGCAGGGTACAGGAATTGTTACCCAATACAGTGAACCTTTGAGGTAGCTACCTAGATTATTCTAATGCAAACACCCCAAATAGACTGTTGGGGTGCTACAGCAACGATATTCAGCATGATTTTGTGGTGTATAAAAACACTTGCTGCATTTTGTGTTTAAAATAAACCTCCAAACAAGTGTGAAACCTGTCTTTGTCCGTTTACTATGTTGTAGCCCTTGGTATTACTTTTTTTTAAAGGGCCGTAACAATAGTGTATACTGTACAGTCAAAACCCCTATTTAAATTGAGACACTCTTGTGTACACAATAGTCACTCTTGTTATCTATGCTGCTGCATTGTCTGAAGGAAGCCAAACACAAATACGTTTTACTCTTATGTACCTACACAAAGTACAACCTTGAACCTTGGCCTGGAGCAGTGAACTTGAAAAATGCAGTTTTGCTTTGAACTGCAATTGTTAAGGTGTATACCATATAATTTCAATAAAGGTTTGTGTTAAACTTTGTCCTATAATGTTCCACCTGCCAGTCCCAAAGCAATGGACAGATTAAAGGAGGTGTAAGCGAAGCTGGTTAATATTATGTACGGTATATTCCCAAATTATTATATTGATGGTATTTATTCAGTAACAGTTCTGTCGCTCCAGCTCTTAAGTAAAAAATAGCATTCTCAGGTTGGGATACCAAGATGAACAGTGAAGTTGGAAGTAATGAAACGAGGGGAGTGAGGTCCAAAGTATTCTCCATTATACATAAATGTAGCTGTCAATTTGTTTTCAAAAGGTATGACATTCCCTTTACATTGCCCCCTGTCTATACATCCATGTGATTAGATGTTTACAATCCTGGCTGTGCACCTATGAAACTACTGCTCACGTCAATTGGAAAACGTTTACTTATCGTACTTGTTTCATACCTTTACTACACGTTTAAGTCATCAGTGTTGATTTTGTTCATGTTAAAAAGCTTTATATCCACATGGTAATCATTAGTGTTCAGTTACAGGGTTCTCAGATCTTCAGTACCAATTTCTTGAAATGAATGAGCAGACAAAATTGTATAAGCAGATCTGGGTTCTCTGGGTGTGAATTGGGTGTTTCACAAGTTATAGAGCATTAACCTTTATAGAACTTTTCTATGAACTAAATGGACACCAGGCATTTAAATCTAGTCACCACTGGCCTGGTCATAGCTGTGTCAGTTCAAGTAACGGGGCACACTGAGCACTATAGTTTGTCATTCTAAGTCAAGTGGATGGAAGAGTTCACACAGACTATAAAAGGAAAAACAATGGTGAACGATATAAAATGAAATAAATGGTGAACGATAATGCTCAGAGTGAATAGCAAGTGAAATTTAATTTCATGACATTTAAATTCCCCATCACTAATGTATGACTTATAAATGTTTAATTATCAGCACTATCAATCCCTTACCAGGACAGGCTTGTTTGAAAAGGTCCATGGTCTAAAGTCAAGGGTGGACTCTGTGACATGAAACATGTAGAAGGAAAAAAAGCTAACCTTGCAAGTGTTTAATACTTCTTAAAGTCCCTTGAACAACAACACTGCAGTACAATGTTCTAGACAATTTTATTTGGAAGCTTTCCTAAAACTAAAAGCTCATATTTGACCCGGCATCTCATTATGATGTTGCCTCAAGTAAGTTCACAACATATTGGACAGTGTTGAGATATATGTCCACTCCAAAAGAGTCTGAATGTAGCAATGGATTGATGTTGTCTTGTAGTTCCAACATTTCAGGATCTGAAAAAGGACTGTCCATTACAGGGACATTGACCCCATGATGTGGTTCAGCCATGTATCCACTCTCCTCCCATTCAATATCTGGTATCAGTACACCCTGACAAAGACAAACAGTGTGTATGAACATTGTGCAAATTCAGTCTTAAGTAAACACATTTAAACAAGCACCTACTACCGACCTACTAATTACATATATAATCACTGTCACAACCCTCCTCTGAGACTGAGTGAGTAAACAAAAATGGTGCCATCTTATAATGAGCATTAGTGAGGACCAATTATATGAAGATGAGTGAAGTGGTCCTATAAGGGGACAAGAGCTGTGATGAGACATTTCAACAATGCATACATTTACCTCTGGATCCGCAACAGGATTCTGGACCTGGCCCACCAGCCACAACTGATTTGGTGTCAGGTTTTGCTCCGTCCTGATCGGATGGTTGTCCCAAGCCTCACTGAAGACATCCAGGCCGGCTTGAATGCGTGGCAGGAACACGTAGTGGCAGCAGAATAGGTGAAGACTGTCACTGATGTCGAGCAAGTCTTGGTCCTCAAGAGAGTGCAGGATGTTGTAATATAAACCTGTAACACTCATGAACACATCACGCCAGAGGCGTTCAATACTGTATTTGGAGATACACACACACACACACACACACACACACACACACACACACACACACACACACACACACACACACACACACACACACACACACACACACACACACACACACACACACACACACACATTGCATCAGATATTGAATCAGTGGTTATGTTTTCTGACTGAATATTGTATTCATTTAAAAATAATCAACTGATGGCCAGTAAAACGCTTTCAACAAGACAGTTTCTGTTTGTATATTTGCTTATATGTACATATTAAACCTTCCATAATTAGGTGTAACTCACCGTTGATTGTGTACACTTTTTCCCGCAATGAAGCTGTTTGTGTCAGTTCCACGAACAGTGAACATTAATTCTGCTACTCCCACATTTTCTCCCCCGTGATCTCCTCTCACTCTGAAAATAACACAAATACATAAAACAAAACATGTATTTCATTGCAGTACATTGCCAATAAGTTGTAAGTGGATATTGTTGCATAAATTCAGTTATACAATAGTATTTTAGACGTGAATTACCTCAGAGGAAAGCCATGCTTGTTCACAGCTTCATTGAAGAAGTCCAAGTGGGTGTCTGCCCGGTTGTTGTCCGCTACCTTCAGGTACATGATCTATATATACAAGCAAAAATAGTCTCCGCTTAAGTTCAATAGGGGACAAAACAAGCAATGCCCAAATGATAGGCACAATAGTAATATAATTACTAATAATGCATCATTATTTTAACAGGATCTCGTTACAGCTGAGGTAAGAACAAATTATGAAATATGAGGCTCAGTGCTCAGTGATAAAACTATTGCCAGTGTGGAATAGTTGTAAGTCAAATCTCACAGAAAGGATAGATGCATACTTTATAGGGAAGTTGATAAAGGTTAAAAACATGGCTTTAAACTAGAGGATGTTCAGCGAAACATTTGCAGCCATTGGTCCTTGACAGTGTAAAAGTCATACCTTCCTTGAATAGCCGTCTATTCCCCCAAAGATGACAAAGTTGTACCTAATTCAAAACACAGGCAATGAAAAGATTCAACTACCAAAACAATACATAACATCTTTAACAGCACATGTCTCACAATACAATATTTGATGAAAAGTAAGCAGAACAAAATCAGTCCATGTTGCTTTAATTCAATGTGATCTACTATTCTGGTTGCCATGTTCTGTCAAGTGCACACATACATACCTGATGAGCTTGTGATTGGTGTCAATGTGCACCAAGTATTTTGGGTAAGGAACTGTGTATGTCCTCCTCACCACACATCCCAGACGGGTCATCCTGGCAAGGACACCAACATTGTCCACACGATGCATGGATGCATACAGTCGGTCCCATTGCACTCTATGTCCCTGTGCAAGTAGAGCACCTCGGACTACCCTGTACCCTGCATCTGGCATTGTGCTCTTCGTTGCTGTGATCAAAGAATCTAATTCATCGTCACTGCAGTTACTGTATGTGGCAGATATAGATATATTATTTTCAGACATCCGTCTAAATAGCGTTGCTCTAGACACACCTAGGAGTTTGGCAATGCAACTTGATGGCAGACCAATTTCTACAAGATGTCTGATAGTCTCTACTGAGACGGTCAATCGTGGACGGCCACGGGATCCTCTTTGCAATTCGATTGTTATGAATGTCTGTTCATTCTCCCTTTCCTGCTGGATAATAGTATTCAGAGCTGAAAGGGCAGAAAGTATTTGGTCTCCTACATCTACTATGTCACCAAGAGCACTTAATAAAACTAAATAGTGGCGGCAGGCAAACTGTAGCCCTTCAACATCAACAGGCTGCCTCTCCAAGATGCCAGACAGTCGATCATAAAGCCTTTGAAGGATCTCACGCCTCAGTGATTCCTAGAGAAGAAAACATGACAAACATGGATCGGATAACTGTTAGCTGCTGGCTAACATGAAATCACGTAGCTTCTAAATATTTTTAGGCACTTTTGGTGAAAAATACATTACATTATATTTACATATATTTTTTGAATTTCTTGTGAAAGTAAAACCATAGTCTGATAGTAATCATGGCTATAGATTGCATAGTAACAGTGGTCTCTCCAACTCTTCATTCAACAGAAAATATGTTTGAGAAAGTAACCGTTCATCAGCTTGAACTTTAGGGATCCTGTATGAGTTCTCTATACTGATTGGATACAAATTGGTATTCCGACCTGAAAATGCACTTTCTGTTTACTAAAGCTCTAGAGAGATCTAGGGAGACTGTTGTTGTAGAACAAACACTATATATTCTGATAGTAATAATTGCTAAAGAGATTAAAAAAAATAATAATAAGCATGCTAATTAAGTCACTTACGGCTGTTTGAGCACCATTATGCCATGCCAGATTGGGGTTCAAATCAACTTGTGGTGATACACCCTGTAAAACAATTTGTTTATTTTGAAGTGCTGCAGACTGTGCTGCTGTTAATAAACAAACACTATATTCTTATAGTAATGTCAATTTTACCATAATAGCACCTTTTAAGTTTGAACGCGTCATAAAATAAAACACTTACATCTGTTTGAGGACCATTATACCATGCCATGTTGGGGTTCACCTCGACGATAGATAAATAGCTGCAGAGACAGATACTGAAAAACAACAACACTATTAATATTATGCTAGTAATCACTGTAATTGAACACACATGTTACCAAAATAATCACTTAGTGCACCTTTAAGTTTGAATCAGTAGGCTAATTCCTAAATAGCAATGCAATTTATAAAAAATACTAAAATCATGCACACCAAATACATTTACAGCTGTTGTAAACATTGACAACTGGTCGACCAGCGCATCACTACAAGCTTGTTTCTAATCTCAACAAAGTGGACAGATCGCTAAATTATATTTTGCGAAAATATACCATAAGGCATGCTCAGGTAGATCGTTAGTTGGTTTATATTGTACTGACCTGAGTAAAACAGGAAGAAAAAAGCCGCTGAAAAGACTGAAAAAGCGCTTCTTTGTATGGGGCCCCCAGAGAAACTCTGGGGGCCCCATACAAAGATGCTCCACAAAAAACATAGACAAAAACCCATATTCCTCACTTTGAAATCATTTAGTGGTTCGCATTATGGCCAAATAAAGAAAACACAGAAAAAAGCTCAACTCCCATTTCTGACAATCATCCTTATAAATAAACGAGTGTCGTTCTGTGTAGTAGTTACTGCATTCTATGCATACACATGCTTGACTTTGATTGAATACTTTAACATTTTGCAAATAGTACAGTGGTACGATTATACAATGATGGTATAAGGATAACACAAAAAGCCCTAAGGCCTTGTTTCCATTGTGGTCCTGTGTATTCAATTCATCAAGAATTGATTAATTGTTTCTGGCTGCCCACATTGACATAGCCCTGTGTCATGCTTTCCTATTATAAACAAGTTCTGGTTTAACCCACAATGCCAGTCCCAGTCTACACAGCTTTACTGCATCTCTACAAGATGATACAAAAGCAAAAAAAAAAGTATTAATATAGTAATACTGATCCTCCTTGTCCAAACCTGCTTGCCGCTTGAACCCTCTTTCATTAATACCCTCTGCTCCACCCTACCCAGGGGCAGGTGAATCTGAATGCTCTAAGCCAGGGGTGGGCAACTTTGATGATGGAGAGGGACATTATATTTCCACACTGACTCCAGAGGGCCACATTGCATATACTGTCGGTCTATGTCACACAAAAGTAACAAAAATAGCCGATCTACAAGCTCAAAACGCGTCGCAGCGTGACATGTTCTGAGCTTGTAGATCTGCTATTTTTTAATTGGAATCCTGATTTTTATTTGCTATTTTTTAATTGGAATCCTGAAAAGTAACATTTTTATTTAATTTCAAATGCATTTAGTTATACTTATGTTAACTTTATGAACTTCAATACAAATACATTGGACATAAAAAAGACAAAAGAATATTAATACTAGTCATTAAGCTACTAATATAGACTGAAGTAATTAAAGCGGCTCATATTTGCATGTTTGGAATTGTAACAGCTGAAATCAATAATATATCACTATTCCGATATTTACCTGTGGGCCGCATTAAGTAAAGGTGGGGGCCATGTGGCCCCCGGGCCACCAGTTGCCCATGTATGCTCTAAGCTCTATTCTGATATTAATCAGAATACAACTTTCAGACCGCGGTTACTGAATCCCTGTTCACTAACATGGGTCTTCCTGTCTCTCCAGCTCTGTAGTAACAGAAAATACATTTTAAGATGGAACGCCTATTCCAATCAGGAGAACCAATATCTGCTCATTTGTTTGATCACAACCTACTTCCCTTGGTTATCCTGTACGAGTTCTGTCCTAAATGTATTTTCTGTTCATTAAAGGGCTGGTGAGGAGATCCCTGCTACTAAACAAAGAATAGCAATGATTACTATGGGGGATATATAACTTGCATGAACAAAAACAAGCGAAATCATCTAAAAGATATTAACTGTGTAGCATGTTAATAGCAAGCAACACTAAATGATTCATTCATAGAAAGACGACATACTTTAAGTTGGCCAATTGACATAGTGAGCTCCTGCTCATGTAAATATACTGGAGCTACATAATGCTTTGCCTCTGACGTATTTTACCAAAGAGCTGGAGAGACAGGAATACCCGTTTTAATTCAATTAATACTTTGTGTGTAGAGATATTACACTTAAACTGACTTCGCTTACACGCCCTTTAATCTACAGCTTTGCACTAGGGACTGGTCACGGAGAACAGTAATATAGGACAAAGTTGTACGAAAACATTTATTCAATATTGTATACACTATACAAACAACATGAGTGACTATTCAATAGACTGCTGTACTGTATACAGTACACAAGCATCCTCACAGTAAGTACTAACTGTGCAACTGTTAAGTACTTGAACAATGGCAGTTAAACACAACTGCTTTTTTATTAGTAGTTCACCCCAAAAATGACTTATATTCTATCAATTGGTGTCATGAAGCCATTTGAGATTTTTTGTCTTTTTTTTTTATTCCTAAGCCAATAATTAGATGAGTGGGTGTGTAATTAAGCTACCTTTAAGTAACTGCTCCAGAACATTTCACAGCTTCAACAATTACAGTTAACATAACTGTATTTTTTTTAAAGTGAAAAAAGTCACTTCTACAGAACAATAACATATGCACTTAAGAACAGCATATGGAGTTTAAAGTGCTGCAGACTGTGCTGCTGTTAATAAACAAACACTATATTCTTATAGTAATGTCAATTTAACATAAAAGCACCTTTTAAGTTTGAACTCGTCATCAACTCCAATGTATGAAAAACAAAACAAAACACTTACATCTGTTTGAGCACCATTATACCATGCCTTCAACAATTACAGTTAACATCCCTGTATTTTTTTTTTTAAGTGAAAAAAGTGACGGCTACAGAACAATAAGAACATATGCACTTAAGAACAGCATATGGAGTTGCCTTTGTGAAGTTTCATTCACCACCAGATAATGATCCACCAGCAGCAGTTGTGGATCATGTACCTGAACAATGTAATAGAAGGAGGAAGGGTAAAGTGAAGAAGTGTGCATTTTAAGTGGCATTTCTGGGTTACACCCTTCCAAAGCGAGACTTGATCGAGTCTAGGCACATCCGAAGGTGTTGGTGGAACGTTGCGTAGGTCTCG
Organism: Gymnoscopelus braueri; assembly: GCF_963280865.1. Classification (NCBI taxonomy): domain Eukaryota; kingdom Metazoa; phylum Chordata; class Actinopteri; order Myctophiformes; family Myctophidae; genus Gymnoscopelus; species Gymnoscopelus braueri. Next base: position 996,199 of record NC_137613.1, on the reverse strand, counting down.
TAATGGCAAGGGAGCTCCAAAGTGAAGAGGCAGGTGTGAGCCAGTGGGAAGATTGAGACGCGGACAACCTTCACATACAGGTATCGCGGTAGCTTCTGCCATCCGATCCAGAATCGGACTAGTTCTTGAAGAACCTCTGGTGACGCTATGGAAGAGAACATTTACATCATGAGACACCTAAAAATGCATTTTTATGACATTTAGATATATTATTAAAAACTTAGCAAACGTTTAGCAATAATAGCCGATCTACAAGCTCACAATGTGTCATGCGATTTTGCTTGTAGATCTGCTATTTTCACAGTTTTTGAAACAGAACTGCCATCTCCTTTTGTCCAGTCTTAGACAAACGCCAAGGCAAATTGAAATGAGAACTGCAATGCATGAGCACATAGGAGACAGTTGAAAAAGGCAGTGCACGTGCATCCATGGCCCAGGTGCAAGACAAATAAAAGTATAAAAAAAAAGTTAGTTACCTTCTTCAATGAACTTCCGGAGGAATCCAGTGACCAGACTTATGCTCTCCAAAGGTAGAGGGGCATTCTCTTCATCATCACTGTCGCACAGAATTTGTGGCCAGCGAATCATGTCGATCATGGTCTACAGGGGATCGGATATAGAAGTATTTAATTGTAAGGTTGTCAAAGTCATATTTTTGTGGAACAGTTCTACTTTTTGGTAGTAATCATTGCTTTAGAGTGGTTGTTCAGTAAGGAGTACAGGAGTCTATGTCCATCTAGCTCAGGGATGTCAAACATACGGCCCGCGGGCCGGATCAGGCCCGCTAACTAGTTTAATCCGGCCCGCGAGATGATTTTGCAAAGCATTAAAAAAAAAAAAAAAAAAAAAAATTTTTTTTTTTTTTTTTTTTGGCCAAAAATGTTTTAATTGTTTTTTGGCCAAGTCTACACCTGCAACCACACGTAACTTCCACTTTCCTCTTCTTCTTCCTCGTCTTGGTATTGTTTGTGTTGGAGCGCCTCAGTGCGGCTGCAGAGTTCATGTGCAACCTCTTCCAGAGAGAGATAGAGACACTAGAAACTCTGCTGGAGACACAAAACAAACTGTGTAGACTTGCCCCTTTGAAATAAAATGTATTTTGGCACGCAAAAAAAATAATCTTAAAGGTTATCGATTAATTAATCGGTAAGGCCTAACGGTAAACGGTTAATAAAATGTCTCCATTTGGCCATACCTATTTGTGAAGTTTACATTTTCAGAATGTGCTTGTACTAACTAAGACTAAGTAAAGTAAACAAAGAAAACTATCTGAAGTTGTTGTTATTGTTATTATTAGTTATTATGCCATGATTTTACCGGTCCGGTACCGGTCCGGTACCGGTACCGGACCGGTCCGGTACCCGTCCGGCCCTCTGGCCCTCTGGCCCTCCTCCATGTGGCCCCTGAGCTAAAATGAGTTTGCCATCCCTGATCTAGCTTGTTAATAAACAGGAAATAAATATTCAGTAGGGTCATCAATTTAATCCAATCAGGTGAGAACCAATTTATCAGTTTCAATTGTATTCCAGTTTGTGTTTGCTTGTTTCTTTGCATCTTCACTTCCAATGTTGTTTCTTGATTAGATACAACTAGTCCATACCCGTGGGGGGATATGCGCACATGATCTGGCAACCCAGGAGGCAGTTCATCCCATAGCTCACGGGCAGCCGTAACCATGGCGACATTCTTTTACACAAAAACGCTAATAAACAGCTGAGTTTTGGTGAAATCGAAAACGGGCTTCGCTGTTCCGTGCACATGGTAATGGTCAATGGCTGTGTGCAAATTCAGATCAATAGCTATACAACACCTATTTTAACATAAAAAGTATCACTTAAGATTTAAACTCTTGCTGAAGAATAGTCTTAAACCAGACAACATTGTAAGTTTAAAAAAAAATGATTTAAATATTTAAAAATAAATCCCAAAAATAACAAATGCAATCAAGACACAAACCAGCTTACCTGTGTGCAAATCTGCACAGCCGACTCCCTTGGGAACATTATGGGGTGGACATCTGGTCTGGCTGAAAGAAGCGGCCAGATTCCCGTTTCTTTCAGGCCTCGACGGATCTGTTTGATCGGCTGCATACCATGGTGGAGTACCTGCAAACAGAACAGGGCAGAAGGCAGCCTTTACAGTAGTCAGAGGTACAGATGTGTCATGAGTTGAACAGTAAGTAGCAAACCTCCTAAATGGTTAGACTGTCATGATACCATTACACTGTTTCACTAAGTAATTTAATAAGTAACATCAACAGCATGTTAGCAGTATACTGTTCAATAAGGTAAATTATAAAAATTATTACAGCATGTGAAAGCAGACACTGGAACAGCCAGTCATGGTTGGTGGAGGTTGGAGTGGCTTGATACCAGGAGTGGCAAAGATCAGTGACACGGTTCATTTCTTCTTCAGTAAGATCTGCTTTCTTGAGCTACAACAGGGACACATCACAAAAGGAGACCGAATTTATTTAGGTAGAAAGTTGCCTCCAGGCATTCCACAAAAAAGGGCAAAAGTTGCATTTTAAATAGCCAACATTTGGAGTACATCAGAGGGACACAAAAAGCTTGTTACATTTTGCCAACACTGACCAATTCATTTATCCATTTGATGCATGTGATGACAAACGCATGCTGCATTGTGGTGCATTTGTGCAAGACATGCCACATTTTAACTGTGTTACCCACCAAAGCAATAGTTTCACGATGCTCAAGGTCAGCAACATCCTCTAGCGTCAGAGCTGCTGCTGCAGTTTCGTTTCCACCCCCGGTCAACATTGTCACAACAGCCAAACTGAGTCCTGGGAAACCGCATCCACCGTGAATGAAATTATGCCCAAGAATCCGACCTGCCATCTCGAACAGTTTGCATTCCCGCAGCACACCAGCTGTTGAAGGAACCAGGTGATCTTCTTCGCCTTCAAAAAGGGGTGTGAGACTAGCAGAACCTTAAAAGAAATGTAAAAACAAAGAGATGAGCTGGTAGTGCCCCATATAATGGCAGTATAAGGCATGAACACTAGTCACAAAACAGGGTACTGGATATAGTTTCATTAAGTAGTGTGCAAAGAGAACAATGTAGTGCAAAAGAATACAAAATAGGATACCAGGTAAACATAAAACAGCTTCTGTCTATACATGCCATTTATTGAAAATTTGAGAAGAAGGGATACAAGGAGAGATATTTACTAAGGGGTGAGGTGGAGTGTTAAGATTAGTCTTCAGACAGAGGTGGAAAACAGGGGGTGACTCTGCAGTTCTGACTGGAAGGGAGTTTGTTGAAAGGGTTGGGAAACAGGAGGGAGAGAGTCTAGGACTTACTTGGAAATAAACTTCATTATTGTCATCCGATCCACTCATTTAATGTAATGATTGTTGAAGTAATGGGCTTCAATGAATAGTGCAATAAAAAGCGTTTTAATGTAAGTTAATGGATGACACCCCCCAAACCTTCCTGGAAGTTTTATTTTGTGTGTGTACCAATTTACCAACCTAAATTAATACTGAAGCCAGTCTTCAGCTTCTGCATGGCCATTGATAAAACATGTCGATTCACTCCTTCACCGACAGCTGTATCTCCTTGAAAATAAAGATGACCTCAGATCAGAAATTCAAGCAACCAGAATATATGAAATATACAGTAGAGTCTGTCAATTAAGTTTCATGCATTCAACTTCCATTACACAAGTAAAAATCACACCCAGTGTGAAGTGAGCGGTGCTATTTATGAGTTACTAATTTCATCATGCGTCTCGCTAGCCAATCACAGTACGTCCTGCGGAGCTTAGCCAATGGGCGTGTTTTCCACAGCATGGCGTCACAGCGAAAGACAATTTTCACGACGGAAAGAAAAACTTTCACCACGGATGGGTCCTAAACCCACTTATAGGAGCGGTTGTCATCATGCATCTCGGTAGCCAATCACAGCACGTCCTGCGAAGTGACGCTATGTCGTGGCGTCACGGCATGGCTCAATTCACACCTAGTGTGGATTGAGCGGTTCTTAAATTTTTTACATTATTATTACTTTCATCATGCGTCTCGCTAGCCAATCACAGCGCGTCTGCGAAGGTTAGCCAATGGGCGTGTTTTCCACAGCATGGCGTCACGACGGAAAGAAAAACTTTCACCACGGATGGGTCCTAAACCCTCTTATAGGAGCGGTTGCACCGCTCAATACCTGCCTGCACTTCAACGGAGCGGCCCAGTTCATATTGTTCCTTTTGTAGAAGGCAATCAGGGAACTGTCGTTCTCTTCTTCAGGGTCAAACATGTTTAGTGAGAGCAAGAGACTTGGACATGAGGACTGACACTCCAGAAGGTGTTGTCGGAACAACTGACATGATTTGTCTGGGTCCTCTTCCTTCTCCCATGCTGAAAATGTAATAAGAATGTGTCGTGTAAATGGCTAAGTTTAGCAAGCACTGCATTTTAAACGTCAGATATCGAAATGAATATTCCTTTTCAAGAGGGTTTATTTGTCACTCAATCATATTTGTACAGGTGGTGAAATGTTGGTATAGCACCTTTTTACATTATCGTTAGTGTTTACGAGTAGACACTTGCTTAAACCAATTGGAATCAGAAATTGGTCTGGTTTCAAACTACACCATAGCAGTACTTGTCCTGGATAAATTACCTGCTGATGATGGCATAGTAGACACCCTTGGCAATTCCCATCTTCTTGGAACAGAAGGTCCCGGTAATTCCTCTCCTCTTGGAACTGAAGGTCCTGGCAATTCCTCTCCACCTCTGGTCCTGGCTAACCTCACTCCGTCAAATGGAAGAAGCTTGCGACACACATTTTGTTTCACAGCGTACTTGCATCTGAGACTCCGGGCGCAGAATCGATGACAGACGGAGTTTCATTTTTTCAAGCTACTAGGCAGGTGATTGGATGATCCCGCCCCTAGCAGCCGCTGATTGGTTCGTATGCGCAGTGGTTCGGGCAGCTTTACTCTGTGAGCAATCCCAGACCCTCCTTCCTGAAACCAAATGCAAATGAGATTTCCGGAGGGAGGGGGGTTTACCAGGCTAGGTCCTGGCTGCTTCCCTGCTAAACATGATTCTTTATTGTGAACATCTTTTTCCTGCCTAAAGCAAACACCATACAAAGTCCTAAAATGAAAACCCTATCTAGATCTATATATAGTGGGGCTGCCAAAGGTCACAGGTCATGTAAAATCATAACTCATTTTCATTAAAATATTTATCTGTAGATAACATTGTCAAATACAGTAATGACATTATTAATTTAAAGTGCGTGTTTGTGCAGTGTAGTGTTTGTGCATGTGCCAACATGTACAAACACATCTTTTTATCTGAATCTATAGTCAAAACGTCTTACCCTTCACCACACATGCTGGCATGAAAAGGAAGGACATCTATTGGGTATTCGTTCTGACAGATTGGGCAAACCTGCAAAAAAAAAAAATAAAAAAAAAATACGAAAACTTTCAGAGTTAATGAACCTCAGACATACGATATTGTCTAGCAATAGTAAATATAATTCTATGATCCAAAATGAGTATATTGTGTCCCATAACAAAACAGCATGCCCATTTATAACTTTAAGCATCATATCATTATGAAGTGAAACTTATGATTACTTCCTATGGAAGATAATGAATAAGCCTCGATTACCTCACAAGACTCTCCCATCTCTATGGAGTCTTCAATCTCAGCGGTGGGAAGGTCTGCGTCAGCTGTAGAACGGCGCACTGGCTCCTCAATAACGCAGTCCTCGTCAGATGCCTGGGATTCACTCTCCTAAAAAAAAAGAAAAAAAAGAGAGAGCTAGAGCTGTACACATTCAAACAGTCGTTTGCACAAAAGAGAAAAAAATAACATAAGAAATTAGAGGAAACCGGAAAGCTGTACAGCTTACATTCCCAGCGCAACCCTGCAGATGCAACGGCAACATCTGCAAAGGCAGATGACTTCCACACTTCATACAGTTTGCCTTGGGCATTTTGGCAAACTCTGGCGAGTCATAAGGAAGTGGCTCCGTTGACATCTCCTCCTGCAGCGGAGCTAAAAATAGCGTGTTCTTGCCATTACTGGAGATGCTCTTCAGATCTTGTGTGGTGTACCCCCCAGGGGCCTGTAAAATTACAGAGAGCTTCCGACGTCCACTACCACCTAAAGTGTCCATTAAAACATAAAACAGGCAAATAAGTCTTAATAAGGAAAACATGTACCTCTACAATATGAAGAGTGATGTGAACGGTTAATTCAAATGATGTTTTCTGGGGATTTTAACAAGAAAAACTGATGCGAAATATGTAATTGGAAAGGGAGAAAAATGCTACCTGAAGACTTGTAGAACATCCAGCCTCCCTTTAAGGTTTTCAACTTTGGAAATTCCTCCAAAAGTTGAGCTTCATTCTTAAAACAAAAAAAAAGGAAGAAAGAAAAGTTCAGTAAAATAAGAAAACCCACAATACAGAAACATATCAATATGTATTAATCAGTTAGCATCGACAGATTACCGCATTGTGTTCCCAGTGATCGGGAAGGCTGATTATCCTCTTCCCAAGCCCAGCGATGGCAAGCTGTAGTTCTTCTTCGGTGGCCTGGTGTGGGAATGATATTAGTGAGCAAAACCAGATAGAATGTAATGTATGCTGTCATATAACAAACTTGACTTTTTGAAATGACTGAGGGTGCAAGATGAATGATCAAATCTTCACTCATCTACAACAATGGTTCTCAACCTGTGCCCCCCCCCACATGATTTTGGGGGTCACCAGATGACAGTAAAGTGACAATTTAAAATGTTAATGCCTAAATAAAAAAAATCACACCCAGTGTGATTTTTTTTTCATAGTCCTATTTTATAGGTTATTAATTTCATCATGTGTCTCACTAGCCAATCACAGTGCTGAATAAAGTCAGCCAATAGAGTCAGCCAATCACAGTACAGCTAGGGGTGTACTAATGTAGAGGGGTGTGCTATTATGGACCAATAACAGTGCAGCGTAGGGTGTACTAATGAGGTGTCCCAACCCCACTTATAGGGGCGGCTACACCGCCCAAAAATGGAATGAAAAAAGACCATTACTGCATCAAAAGTAATCAACAAACTGTACTATAAAAACTGGTCAAACATTGGCCAAATTGTCAATATAAGAAATAGGCAAACATTTAGAAAATAGCTGATCTACAAGCTGCCCACAATATTTATCTGTGGAACCGAGTCAAACTAAATGTAGTGACTCAATTCAAAGTGCTTTTCAGGGTGGGTCCCCAGTTCAAATAGGATTATTTTTGTGGGTCACAGCGTGATAAGGTTGAGAACCACTGATCTACAAGACTAAGTTTGTTAACTGCAACTTTATAAACTTTATTTAGGATTTAAGATAATAATCATATGGAACACAAACACATCAGCTACGCTATCTGCAATAGTTGAGACAAGATGTAAACATATTGGTCAGTCAAAGTGGAAGTTACAACTACAAGGGCACCTGAAAACACCATTTAGAGGTATGATTACTGTAAAATATTGCATCACTAAGAAATCTTTTGATCCTGGGTTGCCAAATTAAATTGAATTAGAAATGCATCACCTTTTCATGGCCTGCCCCACTGTAAGAGCGGTCTGGAAGCTGCCTCTCGCCATGACTGGCATGCTCTGGCCTGCCTGGACTGGAGGAATGGCCTGCCCCACTGTAAGAGCGGTCTGGAAGCTGCCTCTCGCCATGCTCTGGCCTGCCTGGACTGGAGGAATGTCCAGCACTCTGTTGGTTACTTGTGAGCTGCCTCTGGCCATGACTGGCCTGCTCTGGCCTGCCCTGACCGGGGTATCTCTGTTGGTAGCTTGGTGTGAGCCGGATGGGGACAATGATAACTCATTGCCTAAGAGCTCATACAAAGCCCTTGCTGAACCCATGGCTAGATGAGATAGTCCCTGTAAATAGGGGGAGAAAATAAGATGTATATAAGGCACTGACAGTAGAGTCTGAGGCACATGATATTATAAATCACAATATAGCAATATAGATCCTCAAATGTAGTTCTATCAAATGCAGCATTATAATTAGCTCCCACTTGTTAATTAAAAAGTACATGTTACACTATTTTGCTCAGCTGCTGATTAGGCTACTACCCATAAAATATATAAATAAAAGCCACCTTATGTATGGTACCTTTTATCTTCTTTTGACTGCTTGATTTGTTTTTTAAAAAAAACAACATATTTTAGGCTAAAGGGTAACAGTACTATTTCAAATGGATACAGGATAGCTGGACATCTGGGCACCTCGATGTAAAATTGCCCATTTTGTCCAAAATGTTAAAAAATAAATATATTAGAAAAACAGTCTTAAAGGAGAATTTTGGACTAAAGTTTTCTTACCTTTTCTATGACGTTATGATATCTTAGGATGAATGGTACAGTAGAACATTTTCATAACTCCACCCCTGAGCCGCCACAGCTTAAAAGGTGCGCGGATAGGCCTTAGGTTAGATCACATATTTTAATAGCTTTTAAAAAAAAGAAAATTGGTGAGATCTGACGTTCATAGTGACAGAACACTATGCAACCAAAAAAAAGAAAAAGAAAAAAAAAACAGAAGTCTCGCTAGACAAGATTGAAATCTCGTCTAGCGAGAATTCTTTTTTTTTTTTTTTGGGGGGGACAGTGTTCTGTCACTATGAACGTCAGATCTCACCAAAATTGTTTTAAGAAAAAGCTATTAAAATATGTGATCTAACCTAAGGCCTATCCGCGCACCTTTTAAGCTGTGGCGGCTCAGGGGTGGAGTTATGACATTTTTCTACTGTACCATTCATCCTAAGATATCATAACGTCATAGAAAAGGTAAGAAAACTTTAGTCCAAAATTCTCCTTTAAGTAATGTAAAGTATACTTGATGTGAACATGCACGGTACATCATTAACAGTCTTAAGTAATGTAAAGTATACTTGATGAGAACATGCACGGTACATCATTATCAGACTTAATTTTATCCTTCAACTTCTTGTTTATGCCCCAAAACGACTGGTTATAGGCCTACAGGTTTTGCAGCAATTTGTAGTAATTGTAGAAATATTAGACCTTATTGTCAAATGTTTTTAAGCATGTTCTAATCCAGGAGTCTTCAACAGGGGGTCTGGGACCCCTAGGGGGTCCTCAGAGTAACTACAGGGGGGCGGTCAAATGTTCGTGATTGGATTTATTATTATTTTTCATTAAGCACTTGAACCCTAGCATCCCTATTCTGAGGAGAACTTTAACCAAATATAGCCAATCTACAGTGAGCTTGTAGATCGGCTATTTTCGGCAAAGAGGTTTGGTGTGAAAAAAGATCAGACCAAGTACAGAGTGAAAGGTCAAGTGTATTAAGTATTGACAGTTTAAAATACACATTAACATGAATCCAACATCATAGTGCAACATCTATGAAAAAGTATACCCTGCAAGGCTGCAACACCATTTTATGCAATATGTAGTGGGGGTCCCTTCTTCATCTCTCTCTTAACTAGGGGGTCCTTGGCCTTGAAAACGTTGAAGACCCCTGTTCTAATCATGTATACTATTACACTTTTTTACATTTTGGACAAAATAGCCAATATTAGTCCCTAGTGCCCACCTATCCTGTTACCTTGCAGACCCTACAGTACAGTTTAATTTTGAACCTATACCAAAAAAATGTATATCCATTAAAATCCGCGGTTTATAAACAAAGACGAGCCCTCATACTGTTTAGGTTTGTCTTCTTCTGTGATTTCGTCGGCTCAAACAACCTGCAAACGTCATATCCGTTTGGGTGTGACGTGATTTCCGCCTCTTCCCCACCAGCCATCTTAGATTAGCTTAGCATCCGATCGGCTATCAGCTCGTTTGTAAACACAAAGAGGATAACTGTTCGTCAATCAAAGAAAAGAAAATACAACCGGAGCTTACCATTCGTTTTTTAAACCGTGTGAAAACCATGATGATTAGCCAAAACCAGGAAAAAAACAGTTTTTTCAAGATAAAAACCGAACCGGAAACGGCTGTCGGACATTTCCGGAAACGGCTGTCGGACATTTTCTCATAGGATGGGTCGAAAGCGTAATGGGAAGAGAAAAAAATCAAGGATGGTACCGAAATTTACCGCGATCGTTATTAAACCACATAAAAAGCCAATCCCAAGATATCTCGGGACATGCGGGTAACGGGTGGATTTGATATCCCGAGATATCTCGGGATTGTGTTGCGGTAAATGTGTTGTTGCAGCCTAAAACAAAACAACAATGACAATAATGAGGTGCGGTGTCACGCTGACACCTGTAACCTGTAGAAATATGCTACCATATGCGGCACTCACATCCAGGAAACACCCCCTAGAGTTACATCTTTCTACGGGTCACGTGTTTTAATATAACGCCTACCAGAGGGTTTTTTAGATTTCGATAATATAATCCAAATCTTATCTTAATCAACTTACACTTCGTTTGTAAAACAAGTATTTCCCTCATGTGAAGACAAATACCATGAATTTGAGGCTTAAACCCAACTTCGGCATAGAATCATCATCATCATCATCATCTGTTACATAGCCTCGGAAACCCAGGCTTTTTTTTTTGTTACAAAAGAAAAAAAGCCTGGGGGAGCGATGCAGGAACGATGGTCTTGGACCTTGTTATCTCCTAACCAATCAGAGTGCAGAGGGGCGTCGCTCTAAATTTGGTGACGTCAGCGTGCTCCGTGCACAGGCCGAGGGGGGGAGGGGAGGGGAGGCGGGGACATAGATTGGTGAAGCAATAGGAAGCCACGCACAAATCCAGGCGGCTGTGTTTGGGTCCGCCCTTCAAGACCATGGATTGAGCTCGTAGCCTCAGGCTATCTGTTACGTGGCTAAGCAGAATGCTTCAACTTATTATAATTCAATAACATTAGATGATTTACAATGAGGGGATAATAAGATAAATGTGTTACTTACAGATTCACGTTGTTGACCACCACTTCCAGCAGCATTGTTGTTCATGTTGTATCCCTGCCGTTCCAAACTTCTGTCTCTGTCGGCCATTGTCCCGCGTTCCTTTTGAACTGTGCGCACTGCGCAGGCGCAGACATTTGATTGTCGGAGAAAACGTAAGAGCACTTATGATTGGCTGAAAGTGAATCCGTCTGATTGGCTGATGAACCTGTCAATCAGAATCATGATTTTGATTGACAGATTTATCAGCCAATGACGACGTTCGTCTACGCCCACCGTCAGGTCAGTCTCATAAAGATTCGTGCGTGCACAGAGGAGATCCACCACAGAGAAGCAGTGTGCAAATGCACACCAGCCGATTTGTGTTGCAGTTAATTCAATGTGCATTTGTAAATTGAGTGTTTTGGAGATAAATAGATAATTATATTTGTGAAGCAGAGCATCTGGAATGTGACTTTAAAATACAAACTGTGAATTTTAAACTGTGGATTTCAAACACAAAATATACATGTGACTTTAATACACAAACTGTGGATTTCAAACACAAAATATACATGTGACTTTAATACACAAACTGTGGATTTAAAGCTGTGGATTTGAAACACAAAATACAAACTGTGAATTTTAAACTGTGGATTTCAAACACAAAATATACATGTGACTTTAATACACAGACTGTGGATTTAAAGCTGTGGACTTGAAACACAAACGCAAAGCATCGCATTTGTAGTGCTGAACCAAAAAAACACATGCAAACCAGAACTTGTTCATTCAAAAATCTAATGTGTGAATACAAACCGGACTCGTGCATTTACTCATTAGGGCTTGTGCATTTACTCATTATGAGACTGTTCTGACTCCATATGTAAGGGTCCATTTGGAACACACACACACACACACACACACACACACACACACACACACACACACACACACACACACACACACACACACACACACACACACACACACACACACTGTGATGCCCCACTCCCTTATATGGAGTAGGGGAGTGTGCTCTAGTAATGCTGTCCTTCTAGGTGAACAGGGTGTGGCAGTCAATGTACTAATGCAGTGGTGTCCAAACTTTTTTCAAAGGGGGCCAAATTAGAAAATATGAAAACACCCAAGGGATAGCTTGGGTTTTTTTTTTTTTCGGTTATAGGTGAATTTTGGGCGAAAATGTGCGGTTTTCAGGTGGATTTTGAGCGTTTTTGGGCGTTTTATTGTTACTTTATTTCGGTTTTAAGGTTAAGCAAGAGCTAGAGAAGGTGCTGCCATCCTGAGACGAAGGAGGAAAATGCAACTTTCACTTTTATAAATCTTTTTATTTTTTTGAAGGTGCAGGCGGGCCGTTCATAATACAATTTAGGAATGAAGCCAAGGGCCGTATAAAATTGGTCCTCGGACCGCAAATGGCCCGCGGGCCGGACTTTGGACACCACTGTACTAATGGCTCATTGGAGAGCACCTGGGCCCGGTGCCTCCAGGAGGCTATAAAAGCCAGCCCATGATCAGTCCACAGTGAGATCCAGACAAGAGAGGACTGCCGTCCTCTTCAGCTGCTCCCCATGCTTTTGTTCTGTTCTATTTGATTATTCTTTTCATCCACACACCCTGCACTACACCATGTTCCACTCATCCACACTTACACCACTGATTTACTGACTCCACACCTCATTGGATCCTTTTACTGTTATGATGTCTCTTTATGTTCAGTTATTTATAAGTTGCTTATGTTAGTTTAGTAGTCAATAAATATATTTGTTACACTTTCCGTTGGTCTCCCTCCCCTATTATTTGTCGTGGCAAGAGCCAGCCATGACAAATGGGGGCTCGTTCCAAAAGTGAGTATTTGATTTAAAGTTACAGTATTGTTTATGCGCACCTACTGAGGCTTGTGTTAAAAGCCGGTCGGGTGGAAGTAATTGGGGTTTTCCCCGTGACGTCTCAGTATAGCTAGGCCAATCAGATGCGTGGGCTTGGCTCGGGATTCCCTTTTTTGGGCTATGATGACACGAAAATTAAACTTTTTGTCAGGACGTGCGTGTTTTGAGTTGTTTAATGTTTCGTAGCCGTTAAATGGTATTTTTTTTTGATTCCCCGTAAATGTTTTCATTTGAAGCATGGATTTATTGAATATAAATGGAATATAGGTTACTTAACACACTGTTACTAGGATTTAGTATTCATATAGGAGCTGCTGCTGTTTGTCCCATGTGAGGCATAGCCACGTTAGTTTTTAAGCTTTCGTGGGTTTGTTTTTTTCTTGTATTGTTTTGGTAGTGTTGGGGTGAACGCGGTAGGGGGCACGGTACGTGGCTGACAACGGGGCTATTAACTGGTTGCGTTGTCCCCAGCGTATATGTGGTGCATAAATACCCCCGCAATTTACCTCATGAAGAGATAGGGGTGAGTTAGAGAAGATTAATTTAGGCAGTTAGGGGACGCTCCTGAGTACTGGGTCAGAGTGTATTTCGTTTACTTATATCCATTGTATTCAAGTGATTTTGATAATGGCTGAAGTTAAAATTGGAGATTTTTTTGTGGCTCCATCTGAGACATTGCTGGATGGATACACAAAGGAGCAAATTTATGATATTGCAGAATACTATAAAATAGACATTGGGGATAAGAGACGCAAACCGGAGACTTTAAAAGCAATATTGATAGTTAACCTAAGGGATTTGGATGTTTTACCGGGTGGTGAAACGGGGGAGGGAGGCGGCGCTGCGGTGCCGTTGCCGATCCAAAACATGCAAACACAGCTTTCTTTTGCGGAGCAGAAGGAGCTGATGATGATACAGTTAGAGATGGATAGAAACAGGCAACAGATTGAAGTGGAAAAGTTAAAACAGACAACCGAGCTGGCAAAACTTAGTTTACAGAGGGAGAAGTTGGAACTGGTAAGGGAAGGGAAGATGGATCAGAAGCTGTTGGTAGGTGAGGTAGGTTTAGCGTATGGACAGCGCCCTTTTGATTTAGTAAGCAGTTTGCGCTTAATGCCTAAATTTAATGAGAAAGACCCAGAAACATTTTTTTCTTTGTTTGAGAGACTGGCAGAGTCTAGAGGTTGGCCTGAGGAGGATCGTACGGTAATGCTACAATGTGTTCTGACTGGGAGAGCGCAGGAGGCGTACTCAGCCTTGTCGGTGACCGACAGTGTAAGTTATGCCACGGTAAAATCAGCTGTTCTTAAAGCTTACGAGATGGTGCCTGAAGGTTACCGTCAGAGATTTAGGAATGGTAGGAAGGAAGATAGCCAGTCATATTTAGAGTTTTCAAGGGAAGTAGTGATTAACTTTAACCGGTGGCGTATGGCTGCAGGTGGGAACACCTGTGAAGGCTTGTGTGATTTGATGCTGTTAGAGCAGTTCAAAAATGCCAGTCCGCCTCATATAGCAATGTACATTACCGAACAGCAGGTTAAGACTGTGGCAGAAGCAGCCGCGTTGGCTGACGAATATGTTTTGACGCACCGAGACTGGGTACAGCAGGGCGCCCAAATTACGCACGAGGAGAGCACCGCGTCCAGCCATTGTGACGACGGGCGCAGCGCACCTTTCAATAGAAATTTTAAAATGGAGGACGGGAAAAGTTGGGCTGCCCGTGACGGTGACAGAACATGTCACTACTGTGGCAAGAAAGGTCACATGAAAGCAGACTGTTATTCACTGAAACAGAGAGAGAAAATGGAGGTAAAGTCGGCAGCGGCTGTTGCGCCGGTGTCAGCTGTGTCAGGGTCGGTAAGTTCTCTACATGGGAGCGAGAGGAGTCTTGACGATGTAGATGAGGCGTATCGACCATTCGTGGAGAGGGGGTTTATCTCTCTTGTGGGGTCCAGTGAAAAAATACCTGTGACAATTCTGCGGGACACGGCTGCGCTGGGCACATACGTGCTTGACTCTGTCCTGCCATTCTCTGCACAGTCTGCTACTGGGGGTGACATGTTGAGCCGTGGTATGGGCATGTCCATAATCCCTCCTATACACAAACTCAAGCTCGAGTGTGGTCTGGTTCAGGGCGAGGTGGAAGTGGCGTTGCGCACGGCGTTACCGATGGCTGGGGTGGATGTTCTCCTGGGTAACATGCATGCTGGGGGGCGCGTGTGGGCAAATGTGTCGCCACCACCACTTTTGAAGCAGGTGGGTTCTTCTAAGCCTACTAGAGAAGTCATTGCAGATGCTAAAGTGAAAATTAAGCGGTCATTTGGTCGGCGGGCTGAACGTCGGCAGTTCAGTCCGGGTGAGCAGGTGCTGGCTCTTTTGCCTTTCCAAACAAAACTTACAGGTCCATATACTGTTGTCAAGCGTATGTCAGAGGTCAGCTACCTCATTGCAACTCCTAATCTTCGGAAAGCTACTCAGTGGTGTCATGAAAACCTGTTACGACCTAGCAATGGTCGTGAGTCAGTCACCTTAAGTCCTTCTTCTCAGTCAGTGGCAGTGACTGAGGTAGAGGACACAACCTGTTGGGTCACCTACCCAAGGTCCGGTGTCTAGAGTTGACTGGGGCATTGTTTTGTAACCCAGTGTATATGTCTCTGTGTCTGATACTTGGTGTCTGTTTTTTTTTAGTGCCTGGTGTTGTGATCCCTGGTCTGTCCTGCTCCTTGACGGCCGCATTGCTATAGCTGAAACACCGGATCCAGCCGTTGAGGGGAAGGAGAGTCCAGGGAGTTACAGGGCCAGGGCTATAAGGGTGTTATAGCACACTATTGTCAGACACATAATTGAAAAGTATTTTTAAGCTAAAATGTCATAGAACCATGGTAAAAGTTAAACGTTAACATTGTGTGATGTATAAATGCACTTAGTTGGGTATGATTTATTTTGGATTATTGGGTTTAATAATTTGATATGTTAAATTACTGTTAAAGTTGGGAGCCGTGGAGCCTATGGGGACCACGACTTTAAGGGGGGAGGTGTGATGCCCCACTCCCTTATATGGAGTAGGGGAGTGTGCTCTAGTGATGCTGTCCTTCTAGGTGAACAGGGTGTGGCAGTCAATGTACTAATGGCTCATTGGAGAGCACCTGGGCCCGGTGCCTCCAGGAGGTAGTGATGTGCGGGTCGGGTTTTTTCATGACCCGCCCCGCCCCAACCCGCGACGGAACGCGACCCGCCTCAACCCGCCCCGCGAACCCATATATAAATCTATGGCTCAACCCGCCCCGCGACCCGCGGTGGGAATATATATATATTATATAGCGCTCTTTTAAGTACCCAAAGTCCCTTTAAATGTCTACAGTAGCACAACATTGTCATGGGCTGAATAAACAAGCATGTTCGTCAAAATAGGGTTTTTTTTTTTTTTTTTCGTGGAGAGCGGCTGACCCGCTCACCCTCAGCCCGCATAATTTTCTCTGAAATCCTGACTCGACCTACCCGCGCCGCGGGTTGACCCGCGGGTTACGGGTCGACCCGCTCATCACTACCAGGAGGCTATAAAAGCCAGCCCATGATCAGTCCACAGTGAGATCCAGAGGAGAGAGGACTGCCGTCCTCTTCAGCTGCTCCCCATGCTTTTGTTCTGTTCTATTTGACTATTCTTTTCATCCACACACCCTGCACTACACCATGTTCCACACATCCACACTTACACCACTGATTTACTGACTCCACACCTCATTGGATCCTTTACTGTTATGATGTCTCTTTATGTTCAGTTATTTATAAGTTGCTTATGTTAGTTTAGTAGTCAATAAATATCTTTGTTACACTTTCCGTTGGTCTCCCTCCCCTATTATTTGTCATGGCAAGAGCCAGCCATGACACATACAGACAGACAGACAGACAGACAGACAGACAGACTCTTAAAATACACACTTCAAGGATTGAGAAAATGCAGTTAAAACATCCACCTACTGTAAGTATTTAGTTAAAACTGAATTACATAATGTGATCTGAACATTTTCGGCTTAGTTTTTTTCCACGTTTTTTGTCCTGTAATAGAGTCAATGTACTTGAATCTGAATAATAACCACTTTGTATGGGGGGGGGGGGATGGGGGATAAAAAACATGTGTCTGTAGGTTGTTTCCTTCCACATGTGTGCTCTTTTCTATTTTTTCCCATTTTCTGGTTTGGGTTCAGGATATGTGTAATTAAAGGGTTAAAGTCACTTAAAGGGCTATTGCAAAAAAAGGAAAAGGCATTTAAAGAAGGGAACCTTATAGAAATGCACAATATAGAGAAAGAGATAAAACGAGAAATCAGGGCTGGAAAAATGAGGTATAAAGACAAAATAGAAAATCAGCTCAGGATGAATAATCTGGGTTCTGCCTGGAGTAGTATGAAAACTATTGTAGGACTTAAAGAAGAGGGTAGGACTAACATACAGCTTAGTGGCTATAATTCAGATCTGCAGCTAGCAGAGGAATTTAATGAGTTCTATACCAGATTTGATGTGCATGATTTCAAAGGGCAACATTCTGAGCTTAGGAAGGGGTTGGTGAAATCTAGGGTTCATGACCTCTCCTTTGATGAACATAGTGTGACCACGTGTTTTAAAAGGTGTAAACCTAAGAAAAGTCCAGGCCCAGACAATATAGGTGGCCCTCTGCTTACTGTCTGTGCAGAACAGCTAGGCCCTATTTTCTATTTTATTTTTCAGCTGTCTCTTACTCAGCAGAAGGTGCCATCTTTATGGAAGCGATCCATTGTGGTGCCGGTTGCCAAGGGTCCTCGTCCCAAAGCTCTCAATGACTTCAGGCCTGTGGCCTTAACCTCTTTGGTTATGAAGTCATTTGAGAGGCTTGTTAAGGATGAGCTCTTGGCAATAACTGAGTGTTGCCTGGGGCCTGTTCCTCAAAAGGTGAATTAGAGCTAAAGCCTGGCTTTACCACCTATCCTGGCTTAATTTAGCCAGGATTAGAGCTGACTCGGTTCCTCAAAAGGTGAATTATCTTGAAGATTAGTTTAGCCAGTTCACCCTGGCTAAGTTTAGCCTTATCCGATTCCTCAAAAGAGAATTGAAGCAAGCCTAGCTTAGTTACCATGGCAATTTAGCTGTGAAGTTAGCCTGGTCAGGAGCAGGCTAACAGCCAAGCTTACTTAAACCAGTGCCTTGTTCTTCAAGTTTTTCCACAGTTAATTCAAAACATGTGTTTGTATATGGACTCATTTTAATGACCCTGCATTCAAATAAAATGAAATCAATACAATAAGATATAATCAATGTAATTATATTACTGAAATAGTGTGTGACCATGAATCATAATTGTTTCACAATAACTCATGTGATATGTCATTGTCACTCTGTTAACACTATAGTTCATATTGTTGTTAGATGTTTGATAATATATTACCATTTTTTTTATATTATAAAAAATGTCTAACACATACATATACACACATATATATATATATATATATATATATATATATATATATATATATATATATATATATATATATATAATATATATATATATATTTAAATATATATATAAATTATTAGTTACGGGTTTAAAGGAGCCTCTGTGTAAGTCAATAAGGAGCATATTTTAAATTATCAATTTCTAGTCAATGGAGAAATTGTTTTGTTTTTTATTTCTTGTCCACCTTTGGAGTTACATCATGATGGCAAGGTAACTACACAACCCAAACCTCTACCAAAGTGGTCTTGCAAATGTGGGGTTATTGCGTGTCTCGTCCCGTCCCCCGCTCATCCCGTCGGTCAACCCCTCCCCCGTCCCGTCCCGTCCGTCCCGTGCGTCCCGTTGCGGACCCCGTCGCATTACACCGCCGTCCCCCCGTCCCGTCCCCGTACCGTCCCGTCCCGTCCCGTCCCGTCCGTCCTGTTGCCCGTCCGTCGCAAACACACACACACACACACCGACACACACGCGCGCGCGCGCTCGCACACACACACACACACACACACACACACACACACACACACACACACACACACACTTTGCCACGCTTTCTCCCTGGATTTATTAATAACGGCCGTGTTTCCTTTTCTGTTGATAACATGTTTCACTTCCTCATATGCTTGCATGAGCTGCTGCTGTTCGGCCACAGAGAAAAACGCTGCGCGAGTTTTGTTCCCCGCTGCCATGATTGGTCAAGTTCAAGGAATCTGCGCTCGAGTTCATGGTCTTTTATAGAAATACGTCATCGGCGAATCGCCGCCCATTTAGCCTGGCTTCATTATCCTGGCTGCACACAGCCTGGCTTGACAAGGTCTAGCTCGACAAAGTTGCTCCTTTTCAGCCTGGCTTGGCGTCTGAGGAACGGAACAAACGAGGCTTTTCGGACCCGACTTTGTCAAGCCTTGATTTGGCTTAAGGCCAGGCTTTGTTAATTCACCTTTTGAGGAACAGGCCCCTGGACCCCTTGCAATTTGCATACAGGGCCAAGAGAGGAGTGTCCGATGCTACCATCACCTTACTGAACCTTCTATTTTCACACCTGGAAGTTAGCAAAACACATGCTAGGCTGCTTTTTGTTGACTTCTCATCAGCCTTTAACACTATTCAGCCACACATACTTGTTGAAAAATTAGTTAACAGCTTTGGCTTAGATTCAGGTATTATTGGTTGGGTTCTTGATTTTCTCACAAATAGAACCCAGAGGGTACGGGTGAATGGTATATTGTCTGGAGAACTAACATCATCCACCGGCTCACCCCAAGGTTGTGTTCTTTCCCCACTCTTGTTTATCCTGTATACTAATGATTGTAGGAGTCAACATGACAACAGACACATTGTTAAATTTGCAGATGATTCTGTGATTGTTAGTCTTTTGAGTGATAGTGAAGCCAGTCATGGCCCAGTTGTAGATGACTTTATTTCTTGGTGTGAAGATGCATTCCTACAACTGAATGTCACAAAGACTAAAGACATGTGTATTGATTTTAGACGATCTCCACCAGCTCCTCAGAGTAGTGTCATAAATGGCCAGACAGTGGATTTGGTAACCACTTATAAATATCTCGGCTCCATTATTGACTATCGTCTGAAATTTGACTTCAATACTGAAATGGTGTGTAAGAAAGTTCAACAGCGCCTCTTCTGTTTAAGGAAGCTAGCCAAATTTCAGGTGGACAAGTCATTGATGATTTTATTCTACAGAGCTTTCATAGAGTCTGTTATTTCATTTGCTGCCATTTGTTGGTATGGAAACCTTGGCATTAAACAGAAAAATGCCCTTAACAGGGTTGTGAGGGGGGCCAGCAAGATTGTGGGGGTACAATTTAGCTGTCTGAGTCATATATATGACCAGCAGGTGCTTAAGAAAGCATCTTCTATTATGGCAGACAGCTCTCACCCCCTAAATCCTGAATATGAATTCTTGCCTTCCGGCCAAAGGTTAAAGACCCCTGCAGCTAAAAACAATAGGTACAAATTCTCATGTGTACCTACTTCCATTCGTGCCATAAATAATAGCAGCAGGAGGAGGTAGCTATGAGTAGCTATTATTATCTGGATCTTGTGATTATGTCTATGTCTATGTGTGTCCTGTGTATGTATGTTTACTGTGTGTTGGAGTTTCTTACTTTCTTACTATCTGCTGTAACATAAATTGCCCAATTTGGGACATAATAAACTTGAACTTGAACTTGAACATGAACCCCATGGAGCTTTTTTTCAGCCTGTCACCTGGCAGAATCTTAAAATACACACTTCAAGGGATAAGAAAAAAAACAGGTGGCGGAAATGTTTTTTTCACCCTATGCGCGTGGACCCCACTTTCCATCTAGACCAGGCTGAAGTACTTTGACAGGTACATGGGTATCTTAACGTTGTGGTGTATCTTGTAGACCAGGGTGAAGTACTTTGACAGGTACATGGGTATCTTAACGTTGTGGTGTATCTTGTAGACCAGGTTGAAGTATTTAGACAGGTACATGGGTATCTTAACGTTGTGGTGTATCTTGTAGACCAGGCTGAAGTACTTTGACAGGTACATGGGTATCTTAACGTTGTGGTGTATCTTGTAGACCAGGTTGAAGTATTTAGACAGGTACATGGGTATCTTAACGTTGTGGTGTATCTTGTAGACCAGGCTGAAGTATTTAGACAGGTACATGGGTATCTTAACGTTGTGGTGTATCTTGTAGACCAGGCTGAAGTACTTTGACAGGTACATGGGTATCTTAACGTTGTGGTGTATCTTGTAGACCAGGTTGAAGTACTTTGACAGGTACATGGGTATCTTAACGTTGTGGTGTATCTTGTAGACCAGGCCCATTGCTCTACCCTGAGACATCCCACCCTAGCAAAGTGAACAGGGGTTAGATGAGTTGTAGATGTACTGTAAGGCCAAGAAGTAGCCTTACCAGTTTGTTCTGGGATGTCTGGAGCCTTGTTTTTAAGTGATTGTGAAGCCGTTGGCCTTGCCGAGGTTGAAATTTGACCCAAAGAGAATGCAGCTGCAGGGTCTATTGGTCATTCCTCGTACCAGGTTGGGCGGCAATAGTTGAATGGTTAGTGAGCCCGCCTGGGAAGCCTGAGGCTCGAAGTGCCTCTGAGCAAAGATTCTTAACCCCTGACTGCTCCCAAAAACTAAAAGGTATGGAATGTCCCTCCACAGGTCTTCAGAGCTGCAGTCTCTGTGGACATTTTTAAGAAGCACTTAAACACACTATACTGTTTAAACAAGCATTTGTGTTATGTCTCTGATTGTTTTGGTTGTTGTTTGTAATCATTTGAATGCTTGGTGGCAGGTCATGTCATGTGTGAATGAGTTAATGTGGCACTCTGACATTCCTTGTGAATGAAAAGTGCATTACAAATAAATATTATTATTATTATTATAATGAGGTAATGCAACGTGACACTGCACTGGCCTTAACCATATAGAGACTATGGATGATGATGGTGCTGTTGTTCTCTAAATGGAAGGAAGGTTTTAAGCCTGCTCTTAAACTTAGGGTGTCTGTCTCCTGGACCAGACCCCCAAGATGGTTCCACAGGAGAGGAGCCTGATAGTTCAACGTTCTCTCTTGGAGATTCTAATAGCCACAAAGTAAGCCTTCATACTGTAGCCTATACTGGGAATGCAGTGCTCTAACACACACGCACACACGCACGCACGTGCGCGCTCGCATGCATACACAGACATGCACATGCACACACGCGCACGCACGCACGCACGCACGCACGCACACACAGGACCTTATTTCAGACAGAATCTTTAACACACTGTCAAGTATTAGTAAAAAGACAAATATAGATGTAATCTGAACAGTTTTTTCTTTTGGTTCCATGTGTACACTCTCAGTTACAGACCTGTAAGGGTCCATTTGGTTCCATTTGTACACTCTCAGAGTTAGACCCGTAAGGGTCCATTTGGTTACATTTGTACACTCTCAGAGTTAGACCCGTAAGGGTTTATTTGGTTACATTTGTACACTCTCAGACTTAGTGACCCATAAGTGTCCATTTGGTTCCATTTGGTTCCATTTGTACACTCTCAGAGTTACAGACCCGTAAGGGTCCATTTGGTTCCATTTGGTTCCATTTGTACACCCAGAGTTACAGACCCGTGAGGGTCCATTTGGTTACATTTGTACACTCTCAGAGTTAGACCCGTAAGGGTTCATTTGGTTACATTTGTACACTCTCAAAGTTGCAGACCTGTAAGGGTCCATTTGGTTCCATGTTTACACTCTCAGAGTTACAGACCTGTAAGGGTCCATTTGGTTCCATTTGTACACTCTCAGACTTAGTGACCCATAAGGGTCCATTTGGTTCCATTTGTACACTCAGAGTTACAGACCCATAAGGGTCCATTTGGTTCCATTTGTACACTCTCAGAGTTACAGACCTGTAAGGGTCCATTTGGTTCCATTTGTACACTCTCAGAGTTACAGACCTGTAAGGGTCCATTTGGTTCCATTTGTACACTCTCAGAGTCACAGACCTGTAAGGGTCCATTTGGTTCCATTTGTGCACTCTCAGAGTTACAGACCTGTAAGGGTCCATTTGGTTACATGTTTACACTCTCAGAGTTACAGACCTTTAAGGGTACATTTGGTTACATGTGTACACTCTCAGAGTTACAGACCCGTAAGGGTCCATTTGGTTCCATGTGTACACTCTCAGAGTTACAGACCCATAAGGGTCCATTTGGTTCCATGTGTACACTCTCAGAGTTACAGACCTGTAAGGGTCCATTTGGTTACATGTTTACACTCTCAGAGTTACAGACCTGTAAGGGTCCATTTGGTTACATGTGTACACTCTCAGAGTTACAGACCCGTAAGGGTCCATTTGGTTCCATGTGTACACTCTCAGAGTTACAGACCTGTAAGGGTCCATTTGGTTCCATGTGTACACTCTCAGAGTTACAGACCCGTAAGGGTCCATTTGGTTCCATGTGTACACTCTCAGAGTTACAGACCTGTAAGGGTCCATTTGGTTCCATGTGTACACTCTGGCTGTCTCTGTAGTTTGAGTGGTTCTCAAACATTTGCATAAGGACCCCACATGTATGTATTGTAGATACATGTATGTATTGTATTGTATATAGAGGTGGGCATAGATATTTTTTTTTTATCTAGATTAATCTATCTGCAATCCTGGAGTTAATCTAGATTAAAATGGCTCATTTGAAGTCTGCCGAAGCAATTCCAAACATGTTTGTTCTACCCAAATAATGACCAGAAGTAAGTCCTTACTTTTTCTTTCCTCCTTACGTTTCTCAGGCCAGGTGGCCCATTACACCATGAGCCCATCTCCCGTTTCCAAAATGCATCACAGACTGTTTGAAAAAGCTGGTTTGCTATGATAATTGGTAATGACATATCAAAATAATGTTCAATAAGATGTACTTGTGTTTAATCAATTGTTTTATTCAGAACACAAATAATGTTACCAGTACAGTCACTCAGTAGCTATGTGACATGGCTTGACTCAATCAGTCCAATCTCTACTTCTCCTTCTTCCACCAGTCACTCAGGCAGACCAGCTTGTTCATTGGCTGGTGAGTTTGTCACTCAGGCAGACCAGCTTGTTCATTGGCTGGTGAGTTTGTCACTCAGGCAGACCAGCTTGTTCATTGGCTGGTGAGTTTGTCACCAGCCAATGTGAACAAGCTGGTCTGCCTGAGCTCTCTTCTTCTGTACAATATGGCCCGATAAAGAGAACAGTCTCTCGCATGTTGAGGCAGGGGTCCCCAAGTACTTCAGGGCAATGTGGGCCAGCTTACCATACACAGCAGTGTGGTCTGACCACCACTTCAGTGGACACTGATCCAAGCTGGCACTTGGCTCTACCTTGTACCTCTCCACAGCATCTTGTACTGGTGTGTAGTCATCCGACTCCGACTCTGATCCCATCAGTAGAATTAAGGGCTGTTTTCTTTTTAGGTGGCTCAGGGTTCTCCTCCCTCGGCGGCTGCAGAACAGGTTCTTCTCCCTTCACCAACTCACTCAGTGTTACCCACACTGGCTCCCTCTCTGCTTTGGGCAGGCATTTGAGGTCCTTAAATTGTGGATGGACAGCAGTAGCACCACCTTTGATGAAAAAAATATAATAATCATGAATTGATTGATGAAAAAAAAAAAAAGTAACTTTGCAACCACCATATTTCTTCATGACTCATTCATCTATCCATTGATCAATCTACTGGCCTAAAGGGATATTCCACTTTCAAAAAAACCTTGGGTCATTTTATGGTCTACTCAGGCTTTAGTGAGCCCCGCCCCCAGACCGTTTTTAAGTGGCTTGATTCAGTATTTAGATGATATTCATTTTATCAGACACGCCCCCTTCCTATACAAACCCATTGTAACTTCAAACTCAATTTTTAACATGTTAGATTCATCAAAAACACCCGTCCTTGGTTCTTGTGACTCACCCTGCCCTCCTTATACGTGAGGGGGCCGTGTTTTTTCGAAAACGTTTTTCTTTTTTTTTCCATTTTTTTGGGGAAAATGAAAGAAATGTAATACAATAAAAAAAAAAACATAAAATAAATGAAAAAAGTAATCTAAAAAACACGGCCCCCTCACACATTACGTGCACATAGTCACTCAGCTCAGTGCTAGTTGAAATACCGTATTCAACATGTGATTATTATTAATGTAATTATATTTATTATTATTTTTGTTGCATTGTTAATTTGTTGTTTTTATTTTTGTTTCAATTAATTAATTATTTTATTTTCCTTTTAGTTTTATATAAAAGCCCTTTACATAGACTCACCCACACATAAGTAGTTAAAACAATCAGACAACTTGTCTTTGTCTTGTCTCAGAGAACTGGGTCCTCTGCTAAGTGATCCCCTTCACACTCTGCAGTGCAGAGACTGTTGTCTCTCATTATGAGAGGAATGTAACGCATTCAAGTCCATGGCTTTTCTCCATTAGCCTAATGTTATGCAAAGCAGCCAGGTAGAGGCTATTGAGAACGGCTCGCCACTGACGGCGCGAACCTTGAGAGGCTATTGTTTAAACTTTAAGGTGTTAAAGACCGCCGCTGACGGTGCGTGCATGTGGAGCATGCGTGAGCCCCCAGCCCCCATAGTGTCAGAACTAAGGGGTCGCCGACCCCCTGAGCACCCCCTAGAGCTCACCCCTGCTGATGGTGATTCAGAACATAATTATGCTCTTTGTGAGCCATATAGTACCGGGTTTGAATCCAACTCCTATAATGTATTGCATGTCTCCTCTCTGCCCTTGTTTCATGTCTCTCTGTAATCCCCTGTTGAAGAATAAAGCATGAAATGACAAAACTTAATCTAACAGAAAAGGTTAGGTTGGAATCAGGTGATGGTGAAAGTGCAAGCTATAAGAAATAAACCAAAAAAAGACAACCTAATTGGTGAGCTTTAGAGGTGCTCGGATGCAAATGTTATTACCTGGATAGAGCCAGGCTAGCCGTTTGCTCCTCTTTCCAGTCCAGTCTATTAGCTAACTGGCTGCTGACTGTAGCTTGTGTTACTGTACAGAGTGAGGGTGATTTTCGTATTAATATAACAGGAAGTTGTACGGGACATACACACACTCTCTCTCTCTCTCTCTTCCTCACTCTTATTTTTGTAATCTTGTCTTTCAGCTGCTGCTCGGCAGTTCGACCTCAAGCTGACCCACAAGGACTTCAGTGAAACTGTGAAGAAGTGTCTTGGTTCTGCTCCAGAGCGCGAGGGAGGCATCCCAAAGAACACAAGTGAAACGAGCGCAAGTCAAACTTAGGGTACCCCGCCACACTCTAATGTGTTTTCCTTGTGCATACAGTACAAGGTTTACAGCCTCATGGACAATACTGTTCTAATTTAATAATTAATAATGGCACAAATCTGGTACAAAATATCTTCCGATGGGAGCCAAATACGTAATCAATGTGTGGGTCCAATTGACGTGAAGATGTTTCAGAACCACTGGGCTGTTTACGAGATCATATTCATCAACATGTAATTAATTGATCTCTTTGAGATTTTGTAATTGCCCTTTGCCCTCAGCTTTATGAAACAATCAAATATGCAAATAAGGATAATTCCTTTTAACAGGTCGTTCATGAAAGTCCTTGCGGTCTTTGTTTCCAATGAGAACCTGTGAGCAATTAGGGGTTAAGAGTCTTGCTCAGGGACAAATTTCATTTCATCGACACATATGCTGGCGTGGCCTGGAATCGAACCTGGGGCAACCAGGGCCTCTGGCTCCCTAGGCGGGCTCACTAACCACTCAGCTATGGCCACCCCCTGAAACAGACAATAACAGACTTCCTTCTATAGCTTATTACCACAGAGAAGTTGTTAATACCAGTAGATCCACTAGACTGTAACAGATTTAATACCAGTAGATCCACTAGACTGTAACAGATTTAATACCAGTAGATCCACTAGACTGTAACAGATTTAATACCAGTAGATCCACTAGACTGTAACAGATTTAATACCAGTAGATCCACTAGACTGGAACAGATTTAATACCAGTAGATCCACTAGACTGTAACAGATTTAGTGGATGTAAACAAACATTCTGGGCACATTATTGCGGGGAGAGACTCCACCCCACCCAGGGTCATTTTAGATTTTAACATTACATTACAGTCATTTAGCAGACGCTTTTATCCAAAGCGACTTACAATAAGTGTATTCAACATAGGTAGGGAACGAAAACTACTAATCACCAGAAGTCTTTAGTGCATTTTCTGCAAAAACAAGCAACCAAGAGTATACCTAGCGCTAAGGTAAAAGTGCAATATATCAGCTACCTATTTCCTTAAACAGATGAGACAAAATAGCTAAATCAAATGAGCATGAGCTAAAACAAATAAGTGTATCGACTAAACAAGATCCAATAAACAATAAAGCAATAGAAAACAAGCGTTCGTACAACTAGTTAACAACAAGTAGGTCAGGCAGAGAGGAAGGGTAGTGTTTCCTGAAGAGGTGGGTTTTCAGTCTGCGGCGAAATATGGGCAGTGACTCTGCTGTCCTAACATCAGTGGGAAGTTCATTCCACCACTGTGGGGCCAGAACAGAAAAGTGTCGTGACCGTGTGGATCGGCCAGAAGGACCCTTGAGTGACGAGGCAGTCAGTCGCCCCGAGGTGGCAGACCGAAGTGGTCGGGCAGGGGTGTAGGCATCGACCATAGCCCGGAGGTAGGAAGGAGCTGTTCCTTTCACTGCCCTATAGGCTAGCACCAGGGTTTTGAACTGGATGCGAGCCGCTACGGGGAGCCAGTGTAGAGAACGGAGAAGGATGGTTGTGTGGGAGAACTTGGGGCGGTTGAACACCAGACGAGCCGCAGCTTTCTGAACAAGCTCCAGAGGTCTGATGGCAGATGCCGGAACACCAGCAAGGAGGGAGTTGCAGTGGTTAACCACTTTAACCATAATTTTATACCTTGGCTATTAAAAAATAGCAGATATACAATCTCATAGCACAGGACCAAGTGCCGCCCTATGAGCTTGTAGATCTGCTATTTTTGAAAAATCATGAACATTTGTGCAAATCTTTAAATATATATATATTTTTTTAAGCGAACATTTGTAACTCAAATATTTGCTTCTGGGGGTCCCTGGAACAAGATATTCTGAGATGGGGGTCCGTGGCCAAATACATATGATTTTGGGGGTCCTTGACATGAAAAAGTGTTTCAGAAAACTATTAGGATTTAGAAGACATTTGTAGAATAGGGCCTCAGCTTGCAGATAAGCTTTACACCAAAAAACAAAACAACATTTGAATAGGGCTCAAGTGGTTCTAATAGTGGATGTTATTAAATGTGTGGGTTACCTGAATACATTGAATTGCAGCCTAAATAAATCCACATATTGCTTAGCCACCCACGTTATGTCCTTTAATTTACAGATTAAAATAAGGAGCAATAGCCTCCATGTCCTTAGGAGTCACATGTAGCTCATATGAAGCGGAACATAAGAAACTGTCACCTTCATGTTACCACTGCAGTCTTTCAGAGCCTGTGGTCTCAGAGGACAAGTGTTAAGCAAAACATCATTAACCCTTTAAGACCAGGAACGCATCTGTGTCACTTAACATTTATTTGGCTCTTCAAAGATAGCAGATCTACAAGCTCGTAGTGCCGCACTACGAGCTTGTAGATCTGCTATCTTTGAAATCGTGAAAATGTGTGCAAATCTTTGAATATATATTTTATTAAAGCGAACATTTGTAACTCAAATCTTTGCTTCTGGGGGGTCCCTGGAACAAAATATTTGACAAATGTTCCCTTTAAAAAATATATATTCAAAATGTGCTAGTACAAGCTCATAGCTTGTAGATCTGCTATTTTTGAATAGCACAAGAAATCTAAAAATGACACGAGATGCGCTCCCCGTATTGAACGGGTTAAGTGAGCAGAAATGAACCAGTAATAAACCCAAACGGCACCAGAAACCATGATACATGGCTCCTACATGGATTAAAGTTCTCTGTCGTGGCGACGGATTTCCGTCGTGAGGATTCCTTTGGGGCTATTTATGAGATCAGTTATCAGATATGCAAAAAAAAAAAAGGGGGGGGGTGGGGGGGTATGTGTAGCGATGGCCGCGGTGTGAATGACATGACTGAAGTTGTCAAAACGCAGCATATGCTTGCTAGTCAAAATGATCTCCAAACTACAAAGCATCCATCCCTAGTGATCTATCATAAAGTTCAGCTGTAGAATGTGCTGTGCCACGAGCCGCTGAATGTAACCTGACACCCAAGTGTTGGCCTCAGATATACTTAGTTTTGTGTCGGTGTCGTAAGCAGTAAATAGCAGATCTACAAGCTCACAACGCGTCACGAATAGGACGCGTTGTGAGCTTGTAGATCTGCTATTTACGGCATGCAACACCAGTGTGCAATTATGTTGTGCTCCGTTCCCCCTCATTAATTTATGACTTAAAGTAGCACGGATTTACCACTGTGAAGTTATGGAAGGTGGAAGTTTTCCAAAAGATGCAATCCCAGGAATAATGGAAGACACTGGAGTTTTAAAACGAAAGTGGATTACGCTACGTAATAGGTAGGATCTAATTATGTTAACATGGTAGGACCAGAATCCGTGTACCTTTCGGTCAGTTGATTTTCAAAATAAAATCCAAATTGAAAAAGGAAAAATGGCTTGTTTTTTCAATATTTGTATTTTCAAACCAAGTCAAAAAAATGGATAACGGCTCATTTTACCAATTTCTAACTTGTGGCTCTGAATCAAAGGTTGAGAAAATGGAAAAAGCCCTTTTGGAGCTCTCAATTTCAATTTGTCATTGTGTCTATTTATCATTTTCTCCTTTTAAACGCTACCGGAGCTAATTAGCTGTATTGTTCCAATAATACATTCAGAATGGAAAAATGAAAATAAGGAAAACGACAAATTTTTCCAATTTATGTTCTTTTGTTTTGAATAGAAAATGGAAACATCGGATTACGTCCTGACTCTCCTGAGGGTTGCCATTTATTTATTTATTTATTTATCTATTTGTTTTATTTTTTTGACCGCGGCTTTTGATTGGCTGAAACGGGGTAGGGAGCGCTCGACCGTGTCAGCTTGGACAGCACGCGAGGCGGTGTTAATAATAATAATAATATCTTTATTTTATTGGTGGTGCTGAGGGGGAGCGACATAACTGTGGATATAACTTGGGCACCAAAACACTATTAATTTGTTATTAATGGCTAGAAATATTTAGCCTTAAAGGGCAAGACCACTTTAGTAGAGGTTTGGGTTGTGTAGTTACCTTGCCATGATGTAAATCCAAAGGTGGGCAAAAAATAAAAAATAATTGCTCCATTGATTAGAAATTGATAATTCAAAATATGCTCCCCATTGACTTACATTGTATGGTAAAACAGCTCTCAAAGTCACTATTTTAGCACGTAAACAAACGCAAACAAAGTTGATTCAGACAATATAGAACATCACCAAACCCAGTACTGTTTTTTTTTTTAAATTAAAATGTCAACTTCCTGTTGATTTTGCCATTTTTAATAAGTAGAAAACCTGGACTGGATCCGCGGATCCGGATCCAGAT
Organism: Gymnoscopelus braueri; assembly: GCF_963280865.1. Lineage (NCBI taxonomy): Eukaryota > Metazoa > Chordata > Actinopteri > Myctophiformes > Myctophidae > Gymnoscopelus > Gymnoscopelus braueri. Next base: position 965,831 of record NC_137613.1, on the reverse strand, counting down.
CTTCAAATAGTAAAATTAACAGGAAGTTGACATTTTTATAATGTCAACTTGCCACGGAAGAATGTGTCTGTGACCGAGATCGACGGGTCGATCACTACATGGGGGCAAAGTTTCACGGCACTCAAATGCGGTGGCCATGATTTGTGGCATTTTGTGCAAAACGGGCCACTCCTGCAAAGCCACTCCTGGAAGCCATTCTTAGTCAACCAGGCTGTAATCAAAAAAATTGGACAGATACTTTGATCACATTACTATAGAGATGCGTCCCATTTGCATGAGGTTTGGACAAGATTTGTAGGAGTAATATCAGAAAATGTGTTTAGCAAAAATGTGTCCTCATGGTGGCTCTATAACAGGCCTATATTTCTCTGTATTTCTGTTTTCATTGCTGTGTGCATGGGATATGTATAACAATATATATTTTTTTCCTTTTATTACAGAGCTGCAGTGGCCAATCATGGAATGTGGGACCAAGTCAGGGTTAGTGGTAGCCTGGCTCCACCCCCTGAATCGTTTGCCTCGCATTCAGGGTCTGGTGACGTGTCGAAGGGGGGTGTTTCTCGGTTGAAAATATGTACGACGAATCGGGATCGGGATAATCCAGTATGAACCAATCGCGTTGGTTCATAGTGGAATCCCACTTTGGCCACGCCCCGTCTCAGAAATCGGCTTCATTGAGAGGGCTTTCAGACTGAATAATGGAGTGAAACGAAATGAAAATTCAGGCTGAGTGTCAGGCTAGGTTAGTGGAGCATGTATTATTGTAGTGTATTCATGATGCCTCCATATCCATTTTTTGGGGGAATGCCTTTGGTTATAAGTGTACCACATTTCATGTTTTTATCACAAACTGTACCATTGCTCTTATATCTGTTATCGCCCCATTAGGTAGACCATGGCAGAGCATTCTACCTTGTCCTGTTCATGCAAGAGATGCTGTCTCAGTACAGATATAATATCATCAGGCAACCTTATGTGCAGACAACTTCTTCACCAGATTCTGTGTCTCCAACCTCGCATGCCAAGTCAGCCAAATTGGACTTGGCAGAGTTGTGCAGTCCTGGAATGCTCATCGGATACCAGGTATTGTAGCATTTGTAGATATACAGGTGCATCTAAAAACTACCATATGGTGAAAATTTTGTTTTCTCTTATATTATTCCATAAGTGAAACTTTCCTAAATTCTACATCAGGGTCTATTTTAGCTATTAAATCTTTTTAAATGATGAGAAGAAATTAACGGTTTTGGACATGGGCTCCACTCAACAGCAAGAATGTACAAATATATAGGTATTGTATCCGCCCCTTCACGTCACGTTGTAAGCTTGTAGCTTGCTATTTTTGCCAGATATTCACTCCCAGAATATGGATAGGGTTCATGTGGTTAAGCTTTTTGACTTTGGAAATCAATAAAAAGCAGTCAGGAGTAATCCTGTACCCATGTTTTTTTTTTATAGTTTTCCCTCAATTCTCAAAACATCCAGTCTGCACCATCTTTTTGTTTTTAATACATTCTGCAACCCTTGTGGTTCCAATTCTTACATAAGAGCTCTGAACTGAGCTCTTCTGGAACCACAAGAGTTTCAGAATGACCACTTCAATTCAATTTTCAATTCAACAAGTTGTCTCAAGACACTTTACATGTAGAGAAGAGACCCGACATCCCACCCTGAGCAAGCAATGGGAGAAACGTCAGGCAGACCCTAGGCTCTAGGGTGGCGGCCTTCTGCCTCGACCGTGTCGGGGGAAAGAAGAGAGAGAGAGGGAGAGACAGACAGACAGAGGAGAGACAGAAAGAGATACAGTGCAAGTAGTAACAATAATAATAGTACAAATATAATAGTGTAAGATAGTATATGATAATATAATATAGTACAGCAATAATGTGTATGCATTATATAATGGTATAATATAAGAATGTTAAGATAATATACAGTATAGTGTAGTGGTATAGTGTAGTGTAGTAGAAATCCACGGTCGTGCTCCATGGAGAGGCCCGGTCCGCAGTCACAGTCTTGAGCCGCAGCTGGGGGTCCGTAGTGACAGTCCATGGACCTGCGACGTGGGAGATAAAAGCTTCACACTGCAGTCTCTGCTGCAGTGTGCTGTCACTCCAGTGATGAGATGGAGCAAGGTGCTCATAGTACCAGCTGCTGATGGAAACATCAGCAGGGATTGTTTGGGCTACTAGTCTACTCTTGCCTAGTGCTACCGTAGTTAAGTGGTGATTTGGTGTGTGTGTGTGTGTGTGTGTACTGCAACATAATCGAGATTGTGACCAAGCTAAATATGTGCTTTCATTATCCACCTCGCATTTTAGGATGAGGGATCCCAAACCAACTTGCAGCTGGTGGTTGTCGGGTCAGGTGCAGAGCCTGTCTGTGCGGGCTCATCTCCCTGGGGCTCTTGCCACAGCCCAGGGTGTCCTTCTAAAGCCCTCAACCCAGGCCCAAGCCCTGGCACAGCCTGCTGCTCTACCCAAGATGTCCATCTGCCCTCTTAAGGCAGAGGCCTCATCAGACATCGGAACCGAGGTCAGACCGGCAGATGGAGCTCGTCTCACCTCAGGATCTCAGCTTGTAGCACCAGGTAAGTGACTGGAGAGTGTTACTCAATAAAGAAAAACGAATTTTACCTCCACATATTACCACAAACATAATTGTAGAAGCATGTACTAAAAGACACATTCTATTTATATCCAATCCTGTTAATCCTGATGAATCTCCAATCGCCAATGTTCTGAACTTAATAGAGAGGATCTGACACGTGATGCATCGTTCTCCCTCATTGTGTCAACACACAGATAGATACATGTACTGTACATGCAACAAAAATACTTTACCTCACGCAGTTCTTTGGTTTACTATTCCAGCAACCTACTCCCCGGTCCAGTCCCATACTCTCGTCAAGCAGCAGCCGCCCTGTTCATCAGGCCAGCGTGGAGCACACCACCAGTTAATCATTCAGCAAACCACAGGAGTCTCTCCCAGCCACAGACACCTCCAGCCCATTGCCCTCAGAGTAACACCAGACACTAACCCTACCCCCCTTCCACTGTCAGTCCAACGGCTGACCAGTGCAGCGACAAATGCCATGCAATCACAGCACGGCGACCTCCCAGCCCCTTCTTCTTCCTGTGTCACCATCAGCGTGCACACGTCATCAGCGCAGACCTCAACTTTAGCCGCTACTACCACCATCCAGCCGCAACCACCTCCCCTGGTGGCTGCTCCCCAGCGAAGGAGCACCACCTTCCAGGTGCAGAGCCAGCGACCACCCCCTCCTCCTCCTCCTCTAGTTCTCCCCAGGTTCCCCCAGAACCCTCCGTCCTCGCTCCAGAGGCTGTCCCTGCGTTCCATCCAGGCCCTGGCGGGCCATGTGCTGGTGACAGAAGAATAGCTGCCCGTGGCGCAGGCACTGGTCCAAATGCCCTACCAGCACCTCCCACCTCCTCAGACAGTGGCCGTAGACCTAAAGGTGCATCCAGTCAAACACGCCGAAGCTGCAGTGGTGAGTGAACATGGTAGTTGAAGGGAGGGATGGCATGAAATCTGACTTTCTAGCAGTAAAATAGACATTTTCCTGGTGTCTTGTTTTTAGCTTTGGTTCTCAAGGTCAAGGTCTTTTTCCCCTGTATTGAAGCACCTCAATGTGAACATACCTTGTGCTGACTGAACTATGTTTTGTGCTATTTTGTATTTCAGCCTACACAAATGTTCAAAGCAAATGGATTGAGCCCAAATCAGAAAAAAGAGGAGAATCTTCCGAATCCACACAGACACAGGACACCCACACCACCCTCCATGTCTCCCAAAGAGAATGGCACAGGTACAGTACATGTTACATTTATTCCATTTCACTAGCATAGTTCTAAACCACGCACTGATTAGTCTCACGTTGCCAGACGATCAGAGATATCCGCCTACCAGAGTAAGGTATTTGCTAGAACAGCAGCGAGAACAGCTGCTAATAAACCTACGCCTACTGATTTGGATTGGAAACCAATCATGTCACCGCGCCATCATGAAGGGCCGGCAATTTCACGTCACCCTTATCTAGTTAAAATGCCTGCATTGTTATCATGGCATGTAAGTGTGAACACAGAGCGTTCTACACCGGTAGCGTCATGATGACAGTGTGTCAAGACGGTGCTTATAAGACTTCTATGAACAAACTGTTGTTGTATCAAAAAAATACTTCATAAAACAATGATGGTGTATTAGCGATTCGCTGGAAAAAGCTCTTGTATGCATTCTGATGGAGAGCGAGAAAGCTGTGTGTGTGTGCCAGTTGAGGTTAGGTTGAGAAGACTAATGATTGAGAGAGCATCGGATATAGTGAGAGAGCAAGCGTGTCTCTGTTTACTGGGTGAGAGAGAGAGTGAGAGAGAGCATGTGTGACAGTGAAGCCTCACTGTCAACTGAAACCATGGAACCATGGTTCATTTTTGACTGTTGCATGTTGCATGTAGATGGAGTAGCTATCTAACTAAGATGTGAGTTATCCTGTAAGTACACTGACTGTGGTACATACAGCGAGGGGGGAGAGAGAGAGAAGGAGAGAGAGAGCGAGAGAGAACATTCGATTAAAGTTACATTAGCCGGTTTGCCAGCCTGCAGATGGATATTGTGGATATTCTGTTTGTCCCAAATACATATTTGATCATCCCCAAATGCCTATTCTTGAGTGCTTATAGTCACCTCTCGTCTCGCGTGACTATTAAGTACTATACGCACTGTTGTGTGAACAGTCACATGACGATAACGAGGCCGATGTGTGAATGACTCTCCCCCTGCTCTTCCCTGCCTATGCCGGCAATATAGGTATTTTAGTGTAAACACAGCTTACTTGTTTCCACCCAGTTTTAGCAACGAAAGCTAGGAGATCCTCAGGGCCCTATCTTGTGGCGCACACCTTACCCCTTATACCTTAACTTTTTAGGCCTTTTTTACTATTTTGAAAAACATTTAAAAATAGTTCAAATAGCCGAGCTCACAACGTGTCGATGCAGATTGGCCATGTTCACAATTCTTTTTTCTTTCTTCAAAATAGTAAGAAATGCCAAAAAAGGTTAGGCATCAGGGGTAATTCGGCACGCAAGATAGGGCCCACACACTCTATTGAGCAAAGTGTTTAGAGACTGATTTGTGAGTCTACACACTGATAATCTAATGTTTACTCTGAACATCATTGTTCTTTGTTGCTAAACATATAAATGTGTACACACATACAGCATGCACACAACTCTGCCTGCACTCTGCTGCCCCTACACATCACTGGCTAGCCCCTCCCTCTGTCTCCTAACTCTGCAGCTGTGATGGCTGTGTCCTGTGCCCTGTCCGCTCGCCCGGTGATCCCGTCCCCAGAATTGAAGGAGCCCCCCCCCCCCCCACGTCAGCAGCAGCAACAACAACAACAACAACAACAACAGCAGCAGCACTACCCCCCCTCCTCCTCCTCCTCCTCCTCCTCCTCCTCCTCCTCCTCCTCCTCCACCCCTCCTGCCTACCGTGGTAAGAGCCCTCAGCCAGTCCCCCTCAGCCACAGCCAGCCTCCCAGCGAGTCCTGACAGCGTACTTAGACCCCACATCCTCACGCACCTCATAGAGGGGCTTCATCATCCGAGAGGGGCTGGAGCCGTTCCAGGTACGTCCGCTGGGTGGGGGGCTAGTGGCAGTAGGGGCCATCAAGGGGCCTCGGGCCACAGACGGATATGGGGTTAAGCTCCACTGGCTTATCAATTCTCGCCAAAGGTAGAGGGGGGGGGGGGGGGGGGGCTCAATGAGGGGTACATGCTACTTTTATTGTTTGAGCGCGAGACCACCTCACCCCATCACTGTGCAGATTGTGAAACAGCAATTTAGCATCAACCTTTACCATTTAAGTACCATGTTTATGAGCAATCCAAGTAGTAGTGACATGTACCCTCAAGAAAAAAATAAGGGGGAAAAGCACTTTGGTAACCTTTTTGTTTAAAAGCTTTGGGAAAAGTGTAAGCACCCTGTCTACACTTTACTCCGACTTCTGGCAAAAAAACAACAACATAAAAATGAAATGAAAATAAAAATAAATCCAACTATACATACATACAACGGGACCCTGTGATTTAGGTGGGGCCCTCCTCTCTTCAGGCAGACCAACAGGCCATGCTTCCTGATTCCTAGGAGAGACGGACCAATGGAGATGCAGGGCCTGGCGACAGCCCGTAGGATGCTGAGCAGTCAGATTCATCAGACTCAGAGATGGAAAATGATACCCTTTCTGTAGTAAATGGTGAGTGTTGTGTGTGTGTGCGTGTGTGTGTGTGTGTGTGTGTGTGTGTGTGTTGCAACATAATGAGATTGTGACCAAGCTAAATATGTTCTTTCATTATCCACCTCTCATTTTAGGACAAGGGATCCCAAACCAACTTGCAGCTGGTGGTTGTCGGGCGAGAATCCCCGTCGAGCTGCTGCCCAGTGCTGCTGAGGCAGCCAACATGTATGAACAGGAGTTGGGGTCCTCCCTGACTTGGCGCTCTACATTTGGAGTCGACCCATTTTCTACAGAGCAAGACAGATGTCGTACAGAGCAACTGTTTGTAGAGCGCTTCCCAGACATATCCCTCTTCTGTTTGATACTGTGGTTAACAATGACTATACAACATTTCAGGATGCACTGTTGTACCTGATCAATCGCACAGAGAGGCATATGTGATAAAAATGATATTTCACACTGTATATTGGTGTTATTTGTTATCTACATTAGACAATTTGCAGTTTTGGTGTACTGCTGCAGTGGTTTGTCTGCTTTGGAAACCACTTCAACATTTTCATTATGAACATGGTGAACATCTGAGCTAAACTTTGTCTGGTGGAAACCCTGCACATCCAAATTAATTAAGGTTTAAAGAAAAAAACGCATTACATGACAGGACTTGTAGATCTTGGTGTGACTGTTAACTGAAGTATGGCATAAAACATTTTGAGGTACTCCTCCTTGAAACTGTTCTTATCTTCAGTGTCTCCCAATAATGAAAAGGATTGCTGTGAACTTTAATTTTGGGGCAAAACAATTTTTTTCTCTGAAAAGTAGCCAGTCCAAATAGGGAATACTGAACAGTTGAGACTGATCACTCCCGTCTTCATCAAATCTGAGGTATGAACCAGCTGTTTACCCTACATCAAAGAGTCAGAATCTAATTTACCAAGGAAATATTGAAATTAAGTCCTTTAAACATCTTTAGTTGAGGTGGAAATTGTACTTTAGTGGTGATGGGAAGAGGACTCCTTACTTTTCATTTACCAGGAAAAAAAATCCCTCTCATATGCTAATATTACATGAATTAACACTTCTACCCTCAGTGGGATTCAATCCCCGGGTATGGGTTTTTCGAGCCACGCAGCCCTACCCTTCTAGCCTGTGTTTTGAATGCTCCTTGAAGGTGTAACAGTCTCCTGGGGAAACAATAGCTTACAGCATCGCCTAGGATGCTATTAAACAACCAGTGTTTGTATGGATATCTAGTTGTATTTCAAGAGATCTTTACACATATCCCTCCCCTGAAAAAGACTAGGTCATTGAATGGTGGTTACATGACATAATAGCCCATAAAGAGGTAAAGTCCAAGATGCTGTACCACATGACTATAACCCAGTAATGTCAAGTTTATCTAAAACTACTCAAAATCAAGATACATAAATAGAATTATGTTTGCATGTACATTAAAACACTTCAATCAATATGTCCTACCTATTTGGTATGACATACCATATATCTTGTTTGCTGTGGTGGGAGGGTAACATGAACAATGCAACAAACTGAACAAGCTGGTGACAGTTTCACAGTTGGAGCTAAACAGGACAGTGGAGGTGGTTAGGGAGGGTAAAATGAAGAGGCATCTGGCTATCGTGGGGATGAGTAGTGTCAGCCAGCCAGATTGATCCTCCCAGGGTCACCACAAAGCAACTTGCTCCTTCATGTCAGTAGCCATCAGGCTCCACAACCATGTCTGACCCCCATACTGTATGTTTTATTCTGTTTACAGACTTGTGCTCGACCTGGCACACACTTGCACAGAACTATGATAGATGACTGAAAGCCTGTTGAGAACTGGGACTCACTTGTATTCACTCATACATTCATTGTTTATAGACTGCAAATACTATATTCAGTATTGATCGACTAGACATCATTTCCCCTATTATCCACTGTTGAAGGCCAGCTAACACTACATCTCTTGACAGTTGTACAGACATTATATCCATTGACAATATAAGTACATTCATGCATATTATTCATTGTATATAGATCGTAATGTCAGGTTTAACTTTACAAATTGGGACAAATCATTTCAATTGGGCAAACATGTTTTATTGCAAACATCTTTTGCCATGTTGGCCTATTAATTGTAGTGCAAACACATTCAGAACATGGCAACATTTTATAACAATTGGCAGGCATGTTTGCCTAATAATACAGTGCTGTTTTCAGTGCAAACAGTCAAACCGTTTCAATACGGTTCAAAACATGGCAACAGCTTAACTGGCAGGTTGGCCTACAAATACAGTGCAAACAGTCAAACCGTTTCAAGAACAGTTCAAAACATGGCAGCATTTTAACATCAGCACCATCGCTTAAAATATAAAAACTGAAATGTTAACTTGAGGTAGGGAACCCACCCGAGGGATTCTTGATAGTGCAAAATAAGTTCTCATAAGGTGCCCTTTAATATGGCTTACATAGTTCCACCAAATATTACTCAATTACTCATCTCATGAAGGCTTACTTTATGCAGATTTTAATCCAATATTTCAGGACTATATAAGTAGGAGACTGCAAAACTATAACAAATAATATAAACTCAACAAGTCTCAGTGTAATCCAAGATGAGCCTACTCAGCTTTCAGACTCTTATTAGGATCAGTAGGATAATCAGTACACTGATTCAACCAGATACTAAAAAAATAATCAAATTTCAGAAATGAGAAATAACAAAAAAATCTCCATGAATTAATGGTAAGAGTAATTTGGGGTTAACTATTCCTTAAAGGGTAAGACCACTTTGGTAGAGGTTTGGGTTGTGTAGTTACCTTGCCATGATGTAACACCAAAGGTGGGCAAGAAATCAAAAATAATTGCTCCATTGATTAGAAATTGATAATTCAAAATATGCTCCTCATTGACTTACATTGTACGGTAAAACAGCTCTCAAAGTCACTCTTTTAGCTAAATGAACCCAAACATAGCTGATTCAGACAATATAGAGCATCACCAAACCCAGTACTGTTTGTTTTTTTAATAAAAATGTGAACTTCCTGTTGATTTTACTATTTGAAGATCTGGATCCGGATCCGCCGATCCAGTCCGGGTTTTCTACTTATTAAAAATGGCAAAATCAACAGGAAGTTGACATTTTTATAAAAAAAAAAAAGTACTGGGTATGGTGATGTTCTATATTGTCTGAATCAACTTTGTTTGTGTTCGTTTTTGTGCTAAAAGAGTGACTTTGAGAGCTGTTTTACCGTACAATGTAAGTCAGGAACATATTTTGAATGATCACTTTCTAATCAATGGAGCAATTATTTTTTTACTTCTTGCCCACCTTTGGAGTTACATCATGGCAAGGTAACTACACAACCCAAACCTCTACCAAAGTGGTCTTGCCCTTTAAACATGGCATAATGTTGCCAACATCACAGTACGACTAAGTACTTAATAGAACAACTTGGCCATAGGTGTCACAGCTACGTCGAGTAGAGCGACCTGGTAGACATGGTTTGCAAAATCCTCCGTCCGACATTTTGGGCAGTTCATTCTGCCACGGAGGCATTCCTCAATGCACACCTTGCAACCAACCAAGCACTTACAGCAGGTGGCAAACATCGGTGTTACTGCAGCATCTGGAAGGAAAAAGGTATATATAAAAATAGGCTACTTTATATTGTTGTTCATTGTGCAAAAGCAATGGCTGATAGATATAACAACCAAAAACAAAACATTTTTCTTGGACATAGATTGCCGTCTAACCATCTATATATCCCTCAGTGGTTCTCAATCTGTGGGCCGGGGCCCAATGGTGGACTGTGGATATTGTAAGTGGACCCCCAAATAATTGGCATAACACTGCAATTTCAATAGAACTAATATTCACATCATTAATATCTAAAAGAAAGAGTCGAAACTTTTGTTTTGTGATAAATATGAACTTTGAAGTATACTGAGGCATGCTGGAACACCATCCAATTATGAAATAATCAATTAAAATAAACCTGCTCTGAAATTGCACATGGCCCACACAACTGACCACTTAGCATGGCAGCAGATTGGCTTGCAACCTTTTTTTTCAGAATAGGGTAGGATTTAGAATAGAATCAGCCTCAGGTCAAAATGGGTTAAGACCAACCATGAAAACCTTGCACAGCATAACCATATATTTTCGTGTTTTAGATTAAAAAAAACATTCAATATGTTACCTTATTGTGTACAGTGAGGAGAAATTAAACCATGCAATTATACCAGTTCTATACAAACTTCGGTAAGATGATTATCAAACCAGCATTTGAGATCTATTAGAGCAGTGGTTCTCAACCTGGGGGTCCCCAAATATTTTGGGGTCCCCAGATGAACAGGAAAGTGACAAATTAAAGACTTTTAAGACCTTAATACCAATACAATAAAAATAAGACAATTAACATGTCAAACGTAGTCAACACTTTAACAAATTGTCAAATATTACAGAAGAAAGGGGCAAAAAATGTGAAAATAGCTCATCTACATGCTCACAACGCCTTGCGTTTGTAGATCTGCTATTTTCACATTATTTATGTTGTGGAACTGAGTAAAACAAGATTTTAAGCCAAACTCTCAATATAATTATTTTGGGGTGGGGGCCTGAAAAGGTTCAGAACCTTTTATTAGAGCACTAAAGTAAATCATTTGTTTACAAATGTACCAACCTTTGCAGATGAGACAGCCAAATGCAGCTCGCATTGAAGCCACTTCAGCCTCTGAAAGTGACAGGTTGGAGGTCAAGGTTGAATTTGCCGATAAACTCAGCTGCCTTATGGTGGTCGCTACAAAATCCAGGCCCTGGGACACTCCTTTAAGGCCCTGTGCTGCCTCGTTCAGGCCCTGGGCTGCTTCAACCAGCTCGTCGATGTCACCAACAACTTCTTGAAGGCCTGTGTCTTCTCTGCGGCTGGGTGACGAAAAAACAGTTACATTCTTACATTAGTTCATACACTGTAATGTGATTTTTTCACTGAACAATCCAAAATGGTCTGCCAAAATATACAGCACATATAAACTGCCCACAAAAAGTTGGAAACTTGTTCACCCAAAGAAGTACACATTTTCTATCAATTACATAGATTTTAGAGATTTTAGTTTTTAGCACATTCCCAAGCCAATAATTTGATTATCAATGGAAAGATGCTAATGTTAACGCTAGGCGATTCAAAGTTTTTTTAATCGCTTTAGTCTTCTACCGGACTCTCCGCCGGTCATCAAATTATTGGCTTAGGAATGTGACAAAAAAACAAACATGAATTCAAGTCTCCATGGGGTGACTAATCAATAGGAAAACATTTCTTTTTGGGGTGAACTATCCCTTTTGTCGATTTAGCAACACAGCTAAATGTGTGGGTAGCACCCACAAAAGATGTGCCCAAATCCCCCAATACGCTTCTGTTGTTAATCGCTCTTGTTTTGAGCGACGCACCTGCTGGCAGGTGTGAGCCAGTCACAAGCGTGACTCCTGAGCATGGGTTCTGCAACTTTGTTGAGTTTGTGTATATGCTCCAAGCAGCAATACTGCCCCCATGGAAAGAATGTTTGTCCCTTCAGGATAAGGCCTGTGCAATAGGGCAAGTGGAAGCTGGTGTTCCGTTACACAGAGTGGCAGCATTATTTGGAGTCAGGCAGCCCTGGTACCATTTCCCAACTTAGGACCAAGTTCGGTACCAAAGACAGATGTCAAAGTTGCGGGACCCATGCTCAGGTACCAGTCACACGCACACACACACACACACGCACACACACACACACACCTGTGACTGGCACACACCTGCAAATGGTACCAGGGCTGACACTGAATAATGCGTAATCTGCCGGAACACCAGCTTCACTTGCCCTATTGCACGGGCCTTATCGTGACATAATCAGGTATAGAATATTGGGTGATTTGATTTGGGCAAAAAAATTGAGGCGCTACACACACGTTTAGCTGTGTTACTCATGCCACAATCCTTACAAGTTATACCTCGTTGTAAAGGAGACTAATCAACGATAATAAAATATACCAAACACAATAGGGATTATTGAAGGCGAGTAATAATTGACCAAAGTCAAGTTTCCAAACGTTGTGGGAAGTTTATGTAAAAATCTGCAGTCCAGTTACCTCATCCTCCTCTTCGTGGTATGCAGCTGTTCAAAATGCTGCTCTGGCATAGCATACACTTTTAGGGCACCCGCCCCCCAGTACACCATTCCTGCAATGACAACAAATGAGACATGGTGGTTTTAAGTTATGAATACAAAAAGTACTTGTGTAAAAATAAATAGGAGTTTTTATAACGACAGTTCAACAGAGAGTCTGAGCGAATGTATTTCCTCACATCACCTCATTAGTCCTGCTCCAATCAGATCAGCTGAGCTGATGACTGTCCCTTTAAAAGGACTCCTCCTCCTTCCTTGTCTCACTCATTCTCATGCTCTCTGTTCAGGTCAACACACACTCACACAGAGAGCTCAGCTCACTATTTCAATAGTTTTTCTCAAACAAGCTCAACATCAATCTTTTCATGACTAGGCTTCAACCAGCACAAGCCTGGTCCTGCAGCTTTTCAACTTGCAACTTCACTTCTCCTGGATGCACCGATGGCTGCCTCGCCTGCGTTTGGCCCTGCATGCTTCCAACAGATACAGTTTTACTGTTGTTACTGCTTTTACTAATTATAATACAACAGCTAATCATGGTTGCTATAATGTTACTGCTACATCTAATTCCATGATCGTTAACACTGCTGCTTCAATTCATGCTTGGCAACTTGCTACTAGTGCTGTTTCTCCTGCGCTACTAGGCTATGTTAAGTTTAGCCACCAGCTTAACTGTGTCCCAGTAGGTGTTGGTAGCCTCACTACTTCTCAGATTTGCTTCTCCATGTAGCTCATCAAAACTACATCAGTACTTTATTCTTAGGTATGTAAAGGGCACAACACATTCGTTCAGAGTTAACTTTTCTCTTCAGCAAGCAACAAGTAGATGTGCTCTCTGCTCCATGGCATATACACAGAGCCTGTACACACAGAGCCTGCAAGTGGCAGGTCGATAGATTTTTCTCAATCTTTGTTAGGGTGAGTTAAGAACTGATGCTTCTGTCAATGAAGGATTTTTCACCACTCCTTTGTTGATTACTAGGCTACTTCAGCAAACACAAGCCTGGTTCTGCAGCTTAATGGCTGCCTTATTCCCAGCTTGTTCCATCAGTGAAGTGCAACCGCTATCATGAATGCTGTTAATTCTGCTAAAAATGCTGGCTGCTGCTTCAGCCAATGCTACTTCCATTACTACTATCAGCTAATGTTACTGCTGTTAACATGACAACTATGCTATATCAACTGCTGCTACCATGACTTTAATCTTAAATGCTAACTGCATTGCTACTACAGCTTCAGCTAGTTACTTTTACTCAGTCTGCTGCTATAATGAATGTAATCATTACATCTGCTACTTAATTTCAAATGCTGCTCCTGAGGTTAATCATAATGAGTAAGCAAACGCTAGCTGCATAGCTACTAAAGCTTCAGATAATGCTACTTTTACTCAGTTGCTGCTATGACTGTAAACTTTACAACTATTCTACTTGACAACTGCTGCTACCATGAGGTTAGTCATGAGCCTGCTTATGCTGACTGCTTGCTACTGCAGTTTCATCTAATGCTACTACAGTTTCACCTAATGCTACAACTACTGCAAACATGAGGTCAGCATTGTGTATGCTAACACTGTCGACTTGCTACTACAGCTTCAGCTAATGCTACAACTGCTGCAAACATGAGGCTAGCCTTGAGTATGCTAACACTGTTTACTGCTTTGCTACCGCAGCCTCAGCTATTGTTACAACTACTGCAAACATGAGGTTAGTCCTGCTAATGCCGCCAACTGCTTTACAGCTAACGCTACTTGGTAATTGCTGCTATCGTGATTCATTATTATGCTAATGCTATGCTTCAACTGCTACCATGGACCATGACTGCTAATAACGGCAGCTAATGCTCCTTCTACTCAAGCTACTGCTAACATGACTGCTAATCATTACAGCTAATGCTACTTTTACTCAGCATGCCTCTATCATGACTGCCAAACATTACAGCTATATGCTACTTCAACTGCTGCTACCATGAGGTTAGTCATGAGTCTGCTGCTTATGCTGACTACTTGCACTACAGCTTCAGCTAATGCTACAACCATGGCTACCATGAGGTCAGTCATGAGTCTGTTAACACTGTTGACTGCAATGCTACTACAGCTTCATTGCTGCTTCAGTGAGTTAGTCATGATGATGCTACAGCTGCTGTACTAAATCTGCTGCCATCAATACGATGGTCATCATTATGCTTAAGATGCTGGACTAAATCGATGCCATCAACACGATAGACATGTTAATACTAAAGCTGCTATCTAAATCCGTTGCCATCAATACGATGGTCATCATAATGCTAAGTTGCTTGACTAAATCGCTGCCATCAACACGATGGTTATTTCATTCTAAAGCTGACTGTTACTACTGCTTTAGATAATGATACTCGCTCTGCAACTGCTACCAACGTGACTGATCATGATTATGTTAATGCTGCTGACTACATTGTTTCTACCGCTTCAGTCAAAGAATGCTTGTAGTACTATAACTGCTATCATGATGGTCACGATCATGCAATTTCTGTTGACTGCATTGCTACTGCTGCTACAGATAATACTATCTGCTTTGTGCTTTTCCATGTCTAGCTAGCTGCATGGTGATCAATGAGAAATGAACGCTGTTCATCATCGACGCTGGGAAGGTCATTTTTGCAGCCGGCCTCGTCTGTTTCAACAACGCAGACTTACCTCAGCGGCATGCATACCAATATGTAAACAAGCTGCCATCGCATCGGTACTTCAATTTGGCATTTGTTGCTTGGAAATCACATTTCCTATGCTACTTTAACGTTGCTTCACCAAGCAGCAGGATATTCACGGCGCACACCGCTGCCAAGCTCATGTAAGCACATCGGCGTAACATTGGTGTTTCACTCAATCTGCACACCTTGTAACTTGGTATCTTTAGACACTGTTGCATAGAGAAGCCCGTTGACTCCTGTTTCTATGCTCCAGAAACCTCTGCTATTGATGATGCATCTGTTCACAGATGCAGCTCCCTCTACAGGTTTTTGGGGGGGGATTTCCAAGGGGAATGGTTTGCTGCCAGTTGGCCACAATTATTGCACCAAATTTTACGTCAGCTTTGCTATAGCCGTATGTCCCAAAGCTGCATTCTGTAATCTTCTGGGTGCTAGCTGGTCTCACTAGCGTTTGGCTTTCACATAATCAAGAAACATAACGTTCATATTAAACCATTCCCCCTGGCCTGCCCTGTTGAGACCTAACACTCATTTGTCTCCAGGTTTCACAAGGTCTGATTGCAAGTGCAAAGGCGATCTCTATTACAAGGGTCCATGTCTCATCAATTGCTGCGGCGTACCTAGTGATCGCTTCCCAAGCTTCGTACAAGTTGAAGGGAAGATGGTGATCTTCTGCTTTCGTTGCTAGATACTGTAAGACCAGATGCTTGCCATCTGCCCAAAAGACTATCGCTTGTCTATCGGTTCTCTTTACAATGACTGGTGGTTGTGTCAGGTGGCTGGGTGTTCTGCACATTCATTCAAATATCTCCTTCACCTTCCTTATCTAATTCTATAGTTGGCAGTTATCATCCCTTTGCATATGCCAAAACTTCTGTTGGAAAGATGCTTTTCATCGTGTAATTGCTTCATTCACCCGTAGTACTTCTAGATCAGTACACATTACTTTCACTGATTTTGTCAGGTGGTGTTTCTTTCCGCTCGACCTTCAGTAATTCTGCTGTATTCTCTTACCCTTTCTTGCATCTGGATATTCCCTCTTTGTAACATCTGAGTTGTCTAGCTATTCAATGTCCTAATCACTACCGGCTCACCTCAGGGCTTGCATCTATCTGCTGATCACAGCGGCTTCACTCAATTGGTTTTAGTAGCTATCCTCTTGCCTTTCCCAAAACGTTCTCTGTAGAGTTGCTTTTTATGCGCGATAATTCATGTTGTCCAACCCTCCACCGTAAGGATGCATTGAGTGCAAGCAAAGCGCCAGTGTTAATTTTGTTGACTAAGACTAAGTTTGATATTTAGTCGACTAAGACTAAACAATTTCAGAAGACTAATTAAAACGTAATGGTGTTAAAAGACAGAATCAGAATTTGCTGCCGTGTTACTTGGAAACTAAGACTAAGATATTTAGTAGAGTAAGACTAGACTAAGTCTAAACAATTTCAGAAGACTAAATGGTGTTATTCAAAAGATTAATCAGAATTTGTTAAAAATTAACACTGCAAAGCTCCTTAATCGGTGCACTACTCCGGCTAGTCCTTCATCGTTTCTCAAGCATATCAGATCATTTCACACGTCTTCTCATGGATCACATTGGTGTCGGAACATTCTCCTCCTGTGTGCCTTCAGTCGTGAGGGCTCCTATAGCAGCAGGAGCAGTTCAATACCTCCTGCAAGCCTTCAGTCGTGAGGGCTCCTATAGCAGCAGGAACAGTTAATTTACCTCCTGAGAGCCTTCAGTCGTGAGGGCCCCTATAGCAGCAGGAACAGTTAATTTACCTCCTGAGAGCCTTCAGTCGTGAGGGCCCCTATAGCAGCAGGAGCAGTTCATTTACCTCCTGCGAGCCTTCAGTCGTGAGGGATCCTATAGGAGAAGTTAATTTACCTCCTGCGAGCCTTCAGTCGTGAGGGCCCCTACAGCAGCAGGAGCAGTTCATTTACCTCCTGCAAGCCTTCAGTCGTGAGGGATCCTATAGGAGCAGTTAATTTACCTCCTGCGAGCCTTCAGTCGTGAGGGCCCCTACAGCAGCAGGAGCAGTTAATTTACCTCCTGCAAGCCTTCAGTCGTGAGGGCCCCTATAGCAGCAGGAGCAGTTAATTTACCTCCTGCAAGCCTTCAGTCGTGAGGGCCCCTATAGCAGCAGGAGCAGTTAATTTACCTCCTGTAAGCCTTCAGTCGTGAGGGCCCCTATAGCAGCAGGGGCAGTTAATTTACCTCCTGCAAGCCTTCAGTCGTGAGGGCCCCTATAGCAGCAGGGGCAGTTAATTTACCTCCTGCGAGCCTTCAGTCGTGAGGGCTCCTATAGCAGCAGGAGCCTGTCTTATTTCTCTTTATAGAAGCCTCAGTGCCGAGGGTCCAGTGTCCCAGCCTCTTCACGCAAATATCACCTTCCTTCCATCTGCGTTTGTATACGTCCTGCCAGGTATGTATTCCATTTCATCTCTTTTTGGGGCGGGCTCCTGAAGAGCCCCCTGCCTTCAGCAGGCAGGATCTGATCAGGACGGATCTGATCTGATTCTTCTCCTGCGATGGGGCCCGCGCCAAAGTGTTAAACTTGCAGTATCTAATATAATTGTATTATTCATACATGCATACTACTGCATTCATGTCATCTGTATTTATCAATAAATATATTTGCATTCATCTTATGGTGTGAGGGCTCTCTTAAGTTGAACTTAGGCTCATGTAACTCAAATGTTAACCACTTAAGGCTTTTTCTTAAACTTAAATGTTAATTAGCTCTATATTCTAATACTCATTGTTGCTAGTGTGTGTGCAGGAACAGAGTCTCCCTGTCTCTCCAGATCTGTATTAAACAGAAGATGCCTTTTCTAGTCGGGATATCAATTTAGATATGAGTCTGTGAGTCACTGATTCACCCGCCAGGACTGTGTTTGTAGTCATTAAACTGTTACACAGAAACCCAGTAGCCTATATCCAAATGTGGGTAAATGTAGTGTTTGGCGAGTTGAAGAAGACCATTCCAGTAGCAAGAATTTAATTGAGTTTTCTGGACTGAATAATTAATTTCATACCGACGTGAGAGCGGCCACTTCTAGGCAATATTTTAGGGGTAAAAAAAAAGTTGCACCAAAAATAAAATATTAACCATTAGTATTAACCAGTTACCTTAACGTTACCGGTTAACCATGGCCATCCCTATATTTTCATAATTGTTTGAAATTTGCAACCTACTAGAAAATGTATTTTCTGTTTATTAAATAGCTGTAGAGACAAAGAGACCTTTATTACACGACACAAACACTCTATAGCAATGATTACTATCACAATATAGTGCTTTAACCTGTTAACCATAAACGTAAATTACTCAGAAATCTTAGGCTCCCTCCTATATTCGCGACACCACACATTTACGCCCATAATAGCACATCTACAAGCTCACATCGCATTGCAGTGTGTTCTGAGATAGATCTGCTATTAAGCTCACAGCGCATCCTAGTGTTTTGAGCTTGTAGATCTGCCATTTTCACCAAATGTTTACCTCATGATAGGGATGCTAGGGTTCATGTGTTTTTTTTTTTAAATTGTAGACCATCCAGATACGCATTTGGAACAGTAGCTTAGTAGTGCACAAAAGGGCATTTACTACATTAACGTGATCAAACTTACCTCGAGTTCCTTCCGAGTCCACAATTTTGGTTCCTTTGATATCAGTAAGCACGAGATCCTCGTGCTGTCCAGTGTGGTCCAATACCGCCGCCATGACCTTGGCGCAGATCGTGCTCACATTGGCCTCGAACTCTGCGTAGCGAACAGTTATCTTAAACTTGGAATCCAGCTTGCCATTTACCACCACACCATCGCAGATCATGACGTGCCTGAACATTTAAATAACAGTTACTAACTTTTTCACACAACATACCATGTTCTTGTACAATTATCACATTATTATTGTTATCCAACAGTGTTTCAATGCAAGAAGGGACGTCCAGACCAAATCTCAATTCAAAATAGAGACTGATAATACTGCATAGGATGTTCAGTGAGAGTAAAATGTCTTTGATTACTTCTGGTGTATTTTGACGACCGGTGCTCGGGGAATACTGGCGGTAACCGTGCTACTGGGTGGCGGGCGGTGGAATGAGAACCTGGAATGAGAACCAGCATGGCTCTCCTGAAGAGGAACTGGAGGTGGTTCTGCCACGGCACTAGGCCCACAGACCTGATAGTGGCCTCTTGCGACAAGGTTCCAGCTCATGAACTCGTCAAGACTGGGAAAGACGGCTGTATTTCTGTCATCCTCCAGGTACAGTTGATCCAACTGGACCTATGACATAAGTATGATTTGGGTTAGATATTTTGTACTCCTAATAGATACTTTGATCACCATTTTAGGCACCAACCTTTAATGTCTCAAGATTCACAGACCGTGTGTCATTAGTCCCTTATAGAACCTAATCTCTGAGCTAATAGCGGAGGTTCTATATGGGGCTAGAGTGTCATATGCTCAGCTGTACAGGAATGTGATTATAATCTAAGTAAGGTATTAAGTACTGCAGTATGACAATGTCTAGGATATGCACAATCTTCAAATTCTTGACATTGTAAATTAAAAAGAATACGTACAATATATTGTTCCTTAAGTATTGGAGATCTAGCTGCAAGCAACTTCATGCTACAAATACTACCTGCATCCAAGTTGCAATAGCCTCCCTTGACAGCTCATTCATGAAACCGAAAACTCTTACACCTGCTGGATAGCTTGGATTATCCTCAGTCTCTGTCAAGTTTTTGTTTCATTAAAAAATACCATAGACATGTTGAGAGCTATGCAGTCAATAAATTCCGTGCAGTGATTATTTTTCTGTGTGTTGGGCTGTCAAGGGAGGGTATTGCAACTTAAATTAACATAGCACTTGTAGCATCGAAGTTGCTAGCACCATAACCCTAGCAGCACGCCTCTTAATTGGAGAAAAGTGAAAAGGGAGAAATATTTGTGTTATGTAGGGACGGATGGGTGATGGCTTCACATGTGCAGTGCCAACAACATTAGCGCATCCACCACGGTTTGACAATTCGGACAGCGTGGGGCCTTCAGCTGCTCGGAGCAGGGACTCTTCGGCCACGCTTGCGATTGCAATTTAAAATGGTAATTTAATTAATCCATGCATAGGTTGTACGAAAAACTAATTTAAATTGTGAACGTTTATAACACGTGGAGTTTGTAGCTAGCTGATACTGGCTAACACACACGATGGTACACAAGCCAGCTACAAATGCCAGGTGTTTGCTAGCTAGCAATGGTTTAGGTTAGCTAGCTAGGAGCAACTCGCCATGAAATGCCAAGCTACGTGAAATGTCATGCTGCAATGCCTGAAACTGTAGTCTTCAATTAAGCGGGAAACCACGATTGATTTAATCTATAAAAAAGGTAACTTAAGAACGCTAATGTCCGCAGTGATAATGCTAACCCGCGATACCAAGGCCTTCATCTATCGTGCTATTCCGTAGATGAAGGCCTTTCTGCAGAAAAAGTTTGACTAAAACACGGTGGACATAAAAGATAAGTAATGATATGTACTCATGTGTAGATGATGATTTTAGTAAACCTAACAGTATGCAAAAACAAACACATACACGTTACAGACGGCCAACCGTGGCGTACATTAACAAATATACATACAAACATACATACCTGGAAGATTGTCGCTATCTTTGACTTGGTCATATCGGCTAGCTTTAACACCACACGTTTGGTGCCACGCCACACGACATAATGAAGGTCTGTATCAGAACTAGCCATATTTTTATCATAAAATAAATGAATGCGATGATGAAAATGAGTTGCACCGCATCTACCACTGGACAGGAAGCATACGAGGCACTGACGTCACTTCCTCTTCTTCTTTATTTATACTTTACGCCTGTCGGCATGTTGCTGCCTCCCACTGTTTGTGTTAGGTACTGCAATTGTGACAGAAGGGTTTGATTGATTGATTGATGTACTTTATTTAGTAAGACATGAGAACAGTACATGACAGTACATAACAGTACATGGAAGTACAAATTCACAATACAAGGTCTACTAAACTGGAAAACTCATTAAGCACTAAGCTTGTTTAAGATGAGATCCCCATGCACACAAATCATGATGACATATAAGAGACAGACAGATATACACACTACTATACAGAATGTCATACAATCAGCTTACAGGTTACTGGTATGAAGAGTGAAAAATATGTACAAAAGAAGAAAGAGAGAGGGGGGGGGGTAGGGGGTAGGTTAGGTTAGGTCATGGGGTAGGTTAGGACTTGGACAGGGGCCATTTTTTAATTGCAGCCTCCTGAAGGTGTATCTTTAGGGCAGTTTTGAAAGTGAGTAGGGTTTTACACTCCTTTACTCCTTTTGGTAGGGCATTCCACATTTTTGATGAATAGCATGAGAACGAGTTAATTCCCTTTGTTGAGCCAAATCTGGGTTGAACATGATTTGTGGAGCTGCCTCTGGTGTTATGATCATGGACTTTTAGGAAGTATTTTGACAAATACAGGGGGATCCCAATGTTGTGGTGTATCTTGAAGACCAGGCCCATAGCAAGTTGCTGTACTCTGTCCTCAACCCTAAGCCATCCAATCCTAGCAAAATGAGCAGGGGTTAGATGGGTTTTGTGATTGAGGCCAACTACTGTAGGTACTACTGTATGTATGTATGTGTATATATATATATATATATATATATATATATATATATATATATATATATATATATATATATATATATATATATATAGTCTAAGGACACATCGAGTTTGCACAAGTTCTAACAAGATAAAACAGCAAAATGGACCACAATGGAAACAACCCCACAGGCTTTACCCGTATTACCTGTACTATTAACTAACTTGTCAATCAAGCAATCCAAAACTCATTCCTTAGGAACACTGCACTCAATGAGGACATAATCAATTTCACAATAAAAGCCAGAGTACAAGTCGTTCCCACCAGACTCAATCTGTCCATCTGGTTACTCACCACTCAGGTCCTTCATTGCACCACACCACAGAACGGGTACAAGGTCTACTAAACTGGATAACTCGTAAAGCACTAAGCTTCTTTAAAATGAGTTCACACGCAATGAGTTCCCAATGAGCTCCCACACACACAAATCATGATGACATATAAGAGACAGACAGATATACACTTCTACACAGAACGTCGTACAATCACACACACACACACACACACACACACGCACACACACACACGCACACGCACACGCACACGCACGCACACACACACACACACACACACACACAGCATATATAGCAACAGGTAGATACAATAAACTACAACATGGGATCACTGTCCATGTTCACCTGTTAACCTCTTCCATCCTGACAGGTCTCTTGAGGTCAATGGTGGCCTGTAAGGCTACAAAAGATTTGTCTAAAATCACCCAGGGTGACATTTGTTACTTTGTGCTCTGATGTTAATTCTAATGAAACCTCTCACTGTAAGGATCTCTGTGCCAAGTGTTCTAGTATAGTGGAAGATGTGTATGATGCCAATAGACAATTCCTCAATTACTCTGATAAGGTACACAACATCGACACTGTGTGGAATGTGTATGTAGCTGGATTGGATTGTATTTGGTAGGCCAGGAAAGGCTCCTGACCTCGACTACAAAACTCACACCAATAGTAGGTATGCATATTATGCATTTTCCTATATTTGCAAATATGAAGAAGTTATGAGAACTGCCTATATGGCTACGAAACTGCTTATTATCCTTTTCCCTGCCTGGATTCTGGAAGAAGATAAAATATCAGAACAGATGCAATACATTGTTGCTATGAGCTAATGGGGACTATCAAGCTCTGATACAGCTGGCTGATTGTGATACTGTAAGTGTCAGCCATGCAAGTGGCTTAGATCTGATTCTTGCAGACCAGCTTAAGTTAGCAAGCCCTTAGGTTACAGCTCTTCTTGTAATTTACTGTATTGTCCTCATGGCCCAGATATATTGCCAGATGCTATGTTGTCAGTTACTATTGTGTCTGTCACACCAGTGTCTTTTGTTGAGATTCTGAATTATTAACTCCCCTGAGTCCCCATCTTTAAACCAATCCAGTAACTTTGTTTGTTGCAGGGCTGAGCATAGATCAGATTTTAAATACCATAATTTATTTATTTCACTGCACATAGTCTACATATTAAATTTTAATTCATCCTTAACCCTTACATTCAATTAATTCTTTCAATGGACTAAAATCTTGCTTTATTTGATGGCCTTCCTGCCCTGGCATTTGGCCTTTATGCCCTAAAAAAGGGACAACACCAAAGGCCAAGTGGCTTCGCCCCTAAAATGACAAAAATCCAAGCCTGGTTGTGAGTGTGGACAATTAAAGGCCTATTGCACTAGTCATTGTGTCTATCCGAGGTACTGGAAACTAGTTTAGTAGATTATTTACATTCTTTTATTGGTAACCTGGGAACTCCGGGCACCTTTTTTTAAAACCACTTATTTATTTATATTTTACATGCATTTTATATTTACATTTAGTTTATACATTGGAGGGCCTGCTGCTAGGCCAGTGTCCAAATCTCAGCCAGAGTGATGTTCCCTCCACTATTATTATCCACTATAACACTATTTGGTGTGATAAAACCGTCTTATCTTTCCCCTCTCCCACTCAATCGCCACCTCCTAGTTATTTCATCCTTTATTATCCTGCGGTACTCAGAGATCCCCAAGGCTATGCCCACATCCACCTCCCGTCCTCAAGGACTCTTTGGCTACACCCACATGAGCTGTCCTGGAACCCACAAAAATCCCTATCTACTTCCAGCCCGGTCTACTATAGTGCTGATAGGAGTTCACGTATGAGGTCCGGTCTGACTCCTGACCTCCCACCCTGCAGAATCTTCAGAGCAACCGCTGGGTCAGAGCAGATGACCAACTGCTGTGGCCTCACTTCTTCCACCCAATTTACTGCCCATATCAACACCACAACCTCCCTAACCCTAATATTTAATGCTGTCACCATGCGTAGAAATATTAGGCCTTAAATGTCCTCCAAAAAGTTTGTATTTGGGGGACTGTCTCGCATTGGGAAACATGACGCTGGACTTTGTAAATGTGGGACAGAAGAAACTGTACAGTTTATGAATGCATGTAAATGGTCTATTATGTTGATGTAGGCACTTGTGTCTACATGAAATTGTATTTTTATTTACAGTTATATTTATTTTAGACTTTTCTTTTAGACTTTTTTTTGATTTTTCTAGAATGTGTTTTATCTTGTTAGAACTTGTGCAAACTTGATGTGTCTTTAGACTTTTATATACATATATATATACATATATATATATATATATATATATATATATATATATATATATATATATAGTAGTACACTTCTGTCCCAGTTGCAGTACCTAGCACAAACAGTGGGAGGCAGCAACATGCCGACAGGCGTAAAGTATAAATAAAGAAGAAGAGGAAGTGACGTTAGTGCCTCGTATGCTTCCTGTCCAGTGGTTCATGCGGTGCAACTCGCTGCGGCTGCTTTTTATCATTCCATTCATTTATTTTATGATAAAAATATGGCTAGTTCTGATACAGACCTTCATTATGTCGTGTGGCGTGGCACCAAACGTGTGGTGTTAAAGCCAGGCGATATGACCAAGTCAAAGATGGCGACAATCTTCCAGGTATGTATGTTTGTATGTATATTTGTTAGCGTCTGTAACGTGTATGTGTTTGTTTTTGCATACTGTTAGGTTTACTAAAATCATCATCTACACATGAGTACATATCATTACTTATCTTTTATGTCCTCAAACAGTATAATGCTGTCCCGTGTTTTAGTCAAACTTTTTCTGCAGAAAGGCCTTCATCTACGGAATAGCACGATAGATGAAGGCCTTGGTATCGCGGGTTAGCATTATCACTGCGGACATTAGCGTTCTTAAGTTACCTTTTTTATAGATTAAATCAATCGTGGTTTCCCGCTTAATTGAAGACTACAGTTTCAGGCATTGCAGCATGACATTTCACGTAGCTTGGCATTTCATGGCGAGTTGCTGCTAGCTAGCTAACCTAAACCATTGCTAGCTAGCAAACACCTGGCATTTGTAGCTGGCTTGTGTACCATCGTGTGTGTTAGCCAGTATCAGCTAGCTACAAACTCCACGTGTTATAAACGTTCACGATTTAAATTAGTTTTTCGTACAACCTATACATGGATTAATTAAATTACCATTTTAAATTGCAATCGCAAGCGTGGCCGAAGAGTCCCTGCTCCGAGCAGCTGAAGGCCCCACGCTGTCCGAATTGTCAAACCGTGGTGGATGCGCCAATGTTGTTGGCACTGCACATGTGAAGCCATCACCCATCCGTCCCTACATAAACACAAATATTTATCCCTTTTCACTTTTCTCCAATTAAGAGGCGTGCTGCTAGGGTTATGGTGCTAGCAACTTAGATGCTACAAGTGCTATGTTAATTTAAGTTGCCATACCCTCCCTTGACAGCCCAACGCACAGAAAAATAATCACTGCACTGAATTATAGTATAGCTCTCAACATGTCTATGGTATTTTTAATTAAACAAAAACTTGACGGAGACGGAGGATAATCCAAGCTATCCATCAGGTGTAAGAGTTTTCGGTTTCATGAATGAGCTGTCAAGGGAGGCTATTGCAACTTGGATGCAGGTAGTATTTGTAGCATGAAGTTGCTTGCAGCTAGATCTCCAATACTTAAGGAACAATATATTGTACGTATTCTTTTTAATTTACAATGTCAAGAATTTGAAGATTGTGCATATCCTAGACATTGTCATACTGCAGTACTTACTACCTTACTTAGATTATAATCACATTCCTGTACAGCTGAGCATATGACACTCTAGCCCCATATAGAACCTCCACTATTAGCTCAGAGATTAGGTTCTATATGGGACTAATGACACACAGCCTTTGAATCTTGAGACATTAAAGGTTGGTGCCTAAAATGGTGATCAAAGTATCTATTAGGAGTACAAAATATCTAACCCAAATCATACTTATGTCATAGGTCCAGTTGGATCAACTGTACCTGGAGGATGACAGAAATACAGCCGTCTTTCCCAGTCTTGACGACGAGTACTTGGCCTTTGACCTTGTCCCAAGAGGCCACTATCAGATCTGTGGGCCTAGTGCCGTGGCAGAGCCGACAATACTTCCTCTTCCTGTTCAGGAGAACCGGGCAGCGTTCTCATTCCACCGCCCGCCACCCAGTAGCACGGTTACCGCCACCATTCCCCGAGCACCGGTCCTCAAAACACACCAGCTGTAATCAAAGACATTTTACTCTCACTGAACATCCTATGCAGTATTGTTTAGTGCAGGGGTCTTCAACAGGGGTTCCGGGACCCCTTGGGGGTCCTCAGAGTAACTACAGGGGGTCCGCGAAATGTTTGTATGAAACGTTTTTTACCTTAACCACTGTCTTTTCTGAGGAGAACTTTAGCCAAAAATAGCAGATCTACAAGCGCACAACGCGCGAGGCGTTGTGAGCTTGTAGATCGGCTAAATTTGGCAAAGAGGTATAGGTGTGGAGGGACAAAAGAACAGTAAACGTAAACAAAAAAAGTTAAATCTAAAACACTTTTATACAATATAGAGGGGGTCCCTGCTTCATCTCTCTCTCAGCTAGGGGGTCCTTGGGCTGAAAACGTTGAAGACCCCTGGTGTATTGTACAGTGTATTGTACAATTAATATCAGTCTATAATTTCAATTGAATTGAGGCTTGGTCTGGATGTCCTTTCTTGCATTTTAAAACTGTTAGATAACAATAAAAATGTGATAATTATACAAGAACATGGTATGTTCAAAAGGCTTTGTCTGAAAAAGTTAGTAACTGTTCTATTTAATTTTCAGGCATGTCATGGTTGGTGATGGTGTGGTGGCACTTGGCAAGCTGTCTTCCAAGTTTAAGATAACTGTTCGCTACACCGAGCTCGAGGCAAATGTCAGCGAGATCTGCGCCAAGGTCACGGCGGCAGTATTGGACCACACTGGACAGCACGAGGATCTCGTGCTTACTGATATCAAAGGCACCCAAATTGTCGACTCGGAAGGAACTCGAGGTGAGTTTGATCACGTTAATGTAGTAAATGCCCTTTTTGTGCACTACTAGGCTACTTTTTGATACTAGTGTTCCAAATGCGTATCTGGATGGTCTAAAATTTC
The DNA here is from genome assembly GCF_963280865.1 of Gymnoscopelus braueri. Taxonomy (NCBI): domain Eukaryota; kingdom Metazoa; phylum Chordata; class Actinopteri; order Myctophiformes; family Myctophidae; genus Gymnoscopelus; species Gymnoscopelus braueri. The sequence goes on along the minus strand of NC_137613.1, from coordinate 938,527 downwards.
TCAAAAGAACACATGAACCCTAGCATCCCTATCATGAGGTAAACATTTGGTGAACATAGCAGATCTACTATCTCAGAACACACTGCAATGCGATGTGAGCTTGTAGATAAGCTATTATGGGCATAAACATGTAGTGTTGTGAATACAGGAGGGCACCTAAGATTTCTTGAGTAATTTACATTTTTGGTTAACAAGTTAAAGCACTATATTGTGATAGTAATCATTGCTGTAGAGTGTTTGTCGTGTAATAGAGGTCTCTGTCTCTACAGCTATTTAATAAACAGAAAATATTTTTTTTAGTAGGTTGCAAATTTAAAAAAATCATGAAAATGAAGGGATGGCCATGGTTGGTTAACCGGTATTAAGACATTGGTAACCGGTTAATACTAATGGTTAATTATTTTATTTTTGGGAACCTTTTTTTATTTACCTCTAAAATAATGCCTAGAAGTGGCCGCTCTCACGTAGGTATAAAATTAATATTCTTACCAGAACTTAAAAAACGTTTTTATTTATTGCTACTGGACTGGTAGTCTTCATTAACTCGCCAAACACTACCATTGGTTCAAATTGATATCCCACCTAGAAAATGCATCGTTTGTTTCATAAAGAGCTGGAGAGACAGGGAGACTGTTCCTGCACACACTCAAGCAGCAATGAGTATTATCAGAATATAGAGCTAATTAACATTTTAAGTAAAAAAGAAACACCTAAGTGGTTAACATTTGAGTTACATGAGCATAAATTATTTTTACACAAGTACTTTTTTAATTCATAACTTAAAACCACCATGTCTCATTTGTTGTCATTGCAGGAATGGCGTACTGGAAGGCGTGTGCCAATAATAAAGTTTATGCTCTGACAGAGCAGCAGTTTGAACAGCTGCATTCTAAGAAGAGGAGGCTGAGGTAACTGGACTGCAGATTTTTACATAAACTGCCCGCAAAGTTTGGAAACTTGACTTTGGTTGATTATTACTCGCCTTCAATATTACCTATTGTGTTTTGTATATTTTATTATCGTTGATTAGTCACCTTTACAACGAGGTGTAATTTGTAAGGATTGTGGAATGAGGAAAACGGCTAAACGTGTGGGTAGCGCCTCAAATGTTTTTGCCAAAATCAAATCAACCAATATGCTTCTGTTGGTAATCGCTTTTGTTGAGTGACCTGCCAGCACACATCTGCTGAGGTGTGTGCCAGTTACACCTGAGCATAGGTCTTGAAACTTTGTGTATGCTCCATGCTGTAACACTGGAAAGATGCCACGTTTGTCCCTTCAGGGTAAGGCCCGTGCAATAGCGTGCCAGCATGTGTGGCGCTCAAAACAAGCGATTACCAACCGAAACGTATTGGGGATTTTGGCACATTCTTTGTGGGTGCTACCCAAACTGTGTTGCTCATTCCATGAATGCAATATCCTTACAAGCTGCACCCTGTTATAAAGGTGACTTATCAACTATAAAACACAATACCAATTGGTATTACTGAAGGGGAGAAATAATCGACAAAAGTAAGTTTCCGAACTTTTTGTGGGCAGTTTATGTGCTGTATTTTTTGGCTGACCATTTTGGGTTGTTCAGTATTGAAAAAAAGTGTATCACATTACAGTGCGTTATCCAGCCGCAGAGAAGACACAGGCCTTGTGCTTGGCGACATCGATGAGGTGGTTGAAGCAGCCCAGGGCCTGAAGGAGGCAGTGCAGGGCATTAAAGGAGTGTCCCAGGGCCTGGATGAAGTAGCGACCACCATAAGGCAGCTGAGTTTCTTGGCAAATTCAACCTTGACCTCCAACCTGTCACTTTCAGAGGATGAAGTGGCTGCAATGCGAGCTGCATTTGGCTGTGTCATCTGCAAAGGTTGGTACATTTGTAAATGACTGACTTACTTTAATGCCCTAATAAAGGGGTTCTGAACCTTTTCAGGCTGCCACCCCAAAATAATTATATTTCTAAATGGGGACCCCCCATGAGTTTGGCTTACAATTTAGTTTGACTCAGTTCCACAACACAAATATTGTGAAAATGGCAAATCTACAAACGCGAGGCGTTGTGAGCATGTGTTACAGCTATTTTGACATTTTGCCTTTTTCTTTGGTAATATTTGAACATTTTTAATAGTATTGATAATGTTTGACATGGTAATGGTCTTATTTTTATTGTAGAGGTATTACGGTCTTAAAGGACGACTTCACCACTTTTCAACATATCTTCATATAATAGGTCCTCACTAATGCTCATGATAAAATGGTAACATTTTTTTCTAATCAGTCTGTGTCTCAGAGGAGGGCTGTAGACAGTTCAGAAACCCGTCTACCAGTGACCTCATCGATGGGGAATCCAAGCTAATAGAAACTGCAGGCTTTGTATTCCTGGAAAGTTGCAATGCAATAATAGATCCCATTGTTCTCACCTTAATAAAAATCTGAATTAAAAAAATGTAATCATTTTTTGGGGAAAAAAACTGCCTAACGATGATGTCACTGGTAGACGGGTTTCTGGACTGTCCACAGCCCTCCTATGAGACACAAACCAAGTAGATTTTTTTTTAATCATGAGCATTAGTGAGGACATTATATGAAGATATGTTGAAAAGTGGTGAAGTCGTCCTTAATACCTGTTCATCTGAGGACCCCAAAATCATTTTGGGACCCCCAGGGACCCACAGGTTGAGAACCACTGCTCTAATAGATCTCAAATGCTGGTTTGGTAATAGTCTTGCTGAAGTTTGTATAGAAGTTGTATACTTGCATGGTTTAATGGTTTAACTTCTCCTCACTGTACACAATAAGGTAACATATTGAATGTTTTGTAATCCAAAACATGTGGTAGTTCATTATGCTGTGCAAGGTTTTCATGTTTGGTCTTAACTCTGAACCCATTTTGACCTGAGGCTGATTCTATTCTAAATCCTACCCTTTTCTGAGGAACTAATTTTGCTAGCCAATCGGCTGCCATGCTAAGTGGTCAGTTGTGTGGGCCATGTGCAATTTCATAGCAGGTTTATTTTAATTGATTATTTCATAATTGGATAGTGTTCCAGCATGCCTCAGTATACTTCCAAGTTCATATTATCACAAACCAAAAGTTTTGACTCTTTCTTTTAAACATTAATGATGTGAATATTAGTTCTATTATTAAACTATTCTATTATTAACTATTATTAAAATTGCAGTGTTATGCCAATTATTTGGTGGTCCACTTACAATATCCACAGTCCACCATTGGGCCCCGGCCCACAGATTGATAACCACTGAGGGTTATATAGAGACTACAACATCTATGCCCAAGAAAATGTGTTTGTTTTTATTGTTGGATCAGCAATTGCCTTTGCACAATGAACAACAATATAAAGTAGCCTATTTTTATGTACTTTTTTCTCCTTACAGGTGCTGCAGTAACACCGATGTTTGCGAAATGCTGTAGGAGCTTGATTGGTTGCAAGTTGTGCATTGAGCTAAGCATCACCCTTGGCAGAGTGAACTGCCCAAAATGTGACGTGGTGGATTTCGCAACCAACATCTACCAGGTCCGAGTACTCGACGAAGCTGTGACACCTTTGTCCAAGTTGTTCTATTAGTACTTAGTCGTACTGCGATGTTGGCACTTTAGCAGTAAGATGATGCCATGTTTAAGGAATAGTTGACCCAACATGACTTAACCTATCAATAGGCTCTATATGCACAGCAGCCATATTGGACAGAAATTGGGCCCCTTCCTTGCTTCCTTCACAGGTTTTACCAATTAAGGCTCCGTTCCATTTAGTGTTGCACAGTGGACCACCATAACTCTGAGAGTGTACAAATGGACCCTTACGGGTCCATTTGGTTCCATTTGTACACTCTCAGAGTTACACACCCGTAAGGGGCCATTTGAAACACCCTCAAGGAACCATGAGGGCCCCTGGACCACACTTTGAGACCCACTGGTGTAGCAGAGTAGCTTCCAGTGCGCCAACATGCACACTATCAGCACCTTCACTCATGACCAGAATGGAACAGAGCCTTCATTTGTATCATTGGTAACACCTGTGCAGGAAGTATGGAGGAGGCCCAATTTCTTTCCAATATGGCTGCTGTGCATAGAGCCTATTACTCGCCCCATGAAGCCCTTTCTGATCAGTACACTGATGATTCAACCGGATACTCAAAAACAAGAGTCGTGTAATGAAAGCTGAGTAGGTTCATCTTGGATTACTGGATTTCTATGAGACTTGTTTTTGAGTTTGTATTTCATACATACAGTTTTGCATTTGTGTCCTACTTCTATAGAGTCCTCAAATATTGGATTTAAAATCTGCATAAATTCAAGCCATGGGATGAGTAATTGATATTTGGGTGAACTATTTAAGCCATAGTAAAGGCCACTTTATGGAAAATATTTTGCACTATCAAGAGACTCAAGAATTCCTCCTTTTGGGTGGGTTCTCTACCTCAAGTTAACATTTTAGTTTTTGTATTTTTATATTTTAAGCGATGGTGCTGATGTTAAAATGATGCCATGTTTTGAACTGTTTTGAAGCAGTTTGCACTGAAAATGGCACTGTATTTCTAGGCCAACATTCCTGTTAAGATGTTGCCATGTTTTGAACTGTTCTTGAAACGGTTTGACTGTTTGCACTGTATTTGTAGGCCAACCAGCCAGTTAAGCTGTTGCCGTGTTTTGAACCTTATTGACAGTTTGACTGTTTGCACTGAAAATGGCACTGTATTACTAGGCAAACATGCCTGCCAATTGTTATAAAATGTTCTGAATGTTTACACTACAATTAATTGGCCAACATGCCATGTCTTGACACAGCGAATAAAGTATGACAAAGGCAGTCCGTGCATGTCACAACTGAGTTGTTAACTTGACCATGTTTTGGTAGTGTTCAGATGACTCAGGTGGTCTGTGATGTACTTGTGTTCGGGAAATTTCCTGCGGAAGTTATTGTCCCTGATGTTTTGCCACCTTTCAGCTCGGCAGCGTGGCCAAACTCCTGCTCCGGATTCATGTACGGCCTGCTGATCCAGTACTCGTTCTCAGCCTCGCGCTCCAACTGCCTTACTGTGTTGCGTTTCATATGCCATGTGATGGGCCGAAATCGACGGTACTTTCCAATGTTTGCAATAAAACATGTTTGCCCAATTGAAATGATTGTCCCAATTTGTAAAGTTAAAGCTGACATTACGATCTATATACAATGAATAATATGCATGAATGTACTTATATTGTCAATGGATATAATGTCTGTACAACTGTCAGGAGAAGTAGTGTTAGCTGGCCTTCAACAGTGGATAATATGGGAAAAATTGTCCGGTCGATCAATACTGAATATAGTATTTGCAGTCTATAAACAATGAATGTATGAGTGAATACAAGTGAGTCCCAGTTCTCAACAGGCTTTCAGTCATCTATCATAGTTCTGTGCAAGTGTGTGCCAGGTCGAGCAAAAGTCCGTAAACAGAATAAAACATACAGTATGGGGGTCAGACATGGTTGTGGAGCCTGATGGCTACTGACATGAAGGAGCAAGTTGCTTTGTGGTGACCCTGGGAGGATCAATCTGGCTGGCTGACACTACTCATCCCCACGATAGCCAGATGCCTCTTCATTTTACCCTCCCTAACCACCTCCACTGTCCTGTTTAGCTCCAACTGTGAAACTGTCACCAGCTTGTTCAGTTTGTTGCATTGTTCATGTTACCCTCCCACCACAGCAAACAAGATATATGGTATGTCATACCAAATAGGTAGGACATATTGATTGAAGTGTTTTAATGTACATGCAAACATAATTCTATTTATTTAACTTGATTTTTTAGTAGTTTTAGATAAACTCTACATTAATGGGTTATTCTTATAGTCATGTGGTACAGCATCTTGGACTTTCCCTCCTTATGGGCTATTATGTCATGTAACCACCATTCAATGACCTAGTCTTTCAGGGGAGGGATATATATGTGTAAAGATCTCTTGAAATAAAACTAGATATCCATACAAACACTAGTTGTTTAATAGCATCCTAGGCAATGCAGTAAGCTATTGTTTCCCCAGGAGACTATTAGTTACACCTTCAAGGACCATTCAAAACACAGGAACAGCTGCCTCAGTGGTTAGAAGGGTAGGGCTGCGTGGCTTGAAAAACTCATACCTGGGGATTGAATCCCACTGAAGGTAGAAGTGTTAATACATGTAATAGCATATGAGAGGGATTTGTTTTTCCTGGTAAATGAAAAGTAAAGGATTCCTCTTTTCCCATCACAAAAGTACAGCAGCACTGGGCAGCAGCTCGACGGGGATTCTCGCCCGACAACCACCAGCTGCAAGTTGGTTTGGGATCCCTCGTCCTAAAATGCGAGGTGGATAATGAAAGAACATATTTAGCTTGGTCACAATCTCGATTATGTTGCAGTACACACACACACACCAAATCACCACTTAACTACGGTAGCACTAGGCAAGAGTAGACTAGTAGCCCAAACAATCCCTGCTGATGTTTCCATCAGCAGCTGGTACTATGAGCACCTTGCTCCATCTCATCACTGGAGTGACAGCACACTGCAGCAGAGACTGCAGTGTGAAGTGGTCATTCTGAAACTCTTGTGGTTCCAGAAGAGCTCAGTTCAGAGCTCTTATGTAAGAATTGGAACCACAAGGGTTACAGAATGTATTAAAAAAAAAGATGGTGCAGACTGGATGTTTTGAGAATTGAGGGAAAACTATTAAACAAATACATGGGTACAGGATTACTCCTGACTGCTTTTTTATAGATTTCCAAAGTCAAAAAGCTTAACCACATGAACCCTATCCATATTCTGGGAGTGAATATCTGGCAAAAATAGCAAGGTACAAGCTTACAACGTGACGTGAAGGGGCGGATACAATAACTATATATTTGTACATTCTTGCTGTTGAGTGGAACCCTTGTAAGCCCATGTCCAAAACCGTTAATTTCTTCTTATCATTTAATAAGATTTAATAGTAAAAAATAGCCCCTGAATTTAGGAAAGGTTCACTTATGGAATAATATAAGAGAAAACAAATTTTTCACTTTAGATGCACCTGTATATCTACAAATGCTACAATACCTGGTATCCGATGAGCATTCCAGGACTGCACAACTCTGCCAAGTCCAATTTGGCTGACTTGGCATGCGAGGTTGGAGACACAGAATCTGGTGACGTTATCCTCCACATTCAGGAGTTCTTGGTCCTGCAGGGCGAGTTTTAATGGATAGTTGACCCGATTATTCACCTCTGGCCAGAGTCGTTCCACACGAAGATTCTGTTTGAACAGCATACTGTAGGTGCTTGTTGCCCTGACCTGGATGAGTGGGTCCGTTATAATGTCCTCTGGGACCCTCACAGTCTCAGAGTCAGAACGCACCCACTCCAGGGGCACTCCAGTTCAGACACAGAAGCCATTCAGATAAGGCCAATCTGACCAGACCCCAAAACCATTATAGCGGATGTCAAGTTTCCAACTGGGTTTCCTCCTGACTCAAAGAAAGCGGGGCTCTGATAGGTAGGATCGAGCCTGCTCCCTAACATCCTACACTATAACCCACAAGTATAACCCACTAACATTGGTTTGCCAAACTAAGTGCTTCACAACAATACCATATTTGCACGGCAAGTGATACTTTGTTAAACTGTGTGATCAAACTGAGATAACTGACGAATAGCCCTATATTCAATGATCATTGCTTCTGTTGCTAGAAGACTTAAAGGAATAGTTCACCCAAATTGATATTTTCTATCAATTACACACCCCATGAAGCATTGAATTCATGGAGTTTTTACTTTGATGCATTCCTGAGCCAATAATTTGATGACCGGGCGTTTTTCCGGTACTTTGAGTCTCTTACCCGACCTACCTACCTAAATTATTGGCTTAGGAATGCGACAAAGTAAAAAAAATCAATGCTTCATGGGGTGTGTAATTGATAGAAAATAAGTAATTTATTGGGTGAATTACTCCTTTAAGAGATGGTGCTGTATAGGCTATTATGCCAACATGCTGTTTCAAAGTTAAATGGTGTTATAGTGAAAATGGTGCTCTAAGCCAGTGGTTCTCAACCTTTTTAGGCCGAGACCACCCCACACTGATAAGCACTTGGAATTGTAGGAGTTGAGGCATTACATTTAGTTTGACTCGGTTCCAGATGTATTGTGAAAATAGCTGATCTACCTGCTCACGTTGCGAGGCGTTATGAGCTTGTAGATCAGCTATTTAACATTTTTGCCTCTTAATGAAAGTTTTGTAAAGTTGTTTACTTTTGATGCAGTAATTGTCTTAATTTCTATATGTGCAGATACCCTGTAATACACTTAATACAGTATTGTTCACTATTGAGTGAGAACAATGTTGCACATTAAGCAAATCATTGTGGGTCCTGACCCACAGGTTGAAAACCACTGCTCTATGCCAACATGGAAGCTGAAAATGGTGCTGTACTATGCAAACAGGCTATTAGAAACATAGTTTTGCAATGATTGACTCATTTGTCATTAAACAAGTTCAACATACATAAGTTAACTGCTACACCACAAATGATTGCAATAGCAAGCGGCATGTCCATATTTCAAATTGCTTTTAATGCAATAGATTTACAAGCTCAGTCACGTGATGTGGGCTAGAACTACTGCTTGTGACCTTGGAACACAGGTCGTGTTTCTAGTGTACAAGGTTTTCACCTGACAAATTTAGAGGTTTGTTAAGTACTGAAAGTAATTCCCTAAGTAGACAAATCATAGCAGTCCACCAAAAGTGCAACTTCATTAATGTAGATGAACAAATACACCAATATACATTTGTGAAAGATAATTGTATTATCTTGCATGCCTCTCTGTGAGATTGATCAGACACAACAGTGCATCCTGAAATGTGCTATAGTCATTGTTAACCACAGTATCAAAAAGGAGGGAGATGTCTGGGAAGCGCTCTCCAAACAGTTGCTCTGTATGGGATCGGTCTTGCTCTGTGGAGAATGGGTCAGATCCAAATGTAGACCGCAAAGTCAGAGAGGACCCAAACTCGTTCGCATACATGTTTGCTGCCTCAGCAGCACTGGGCAGCAGGTCGACTGGGATTCTCACCCGACAACCACCTGCGGCAAGTTGGTTTGGGATCCCTCGTCCTAAAATGCCATGTGGATTAAGAAAAGCATATTTGGCATTGTTTACAATCATTATGTTGACAGACAGACAGTCAGACAGACACACAGACAGTACCTGGTATCCTATGGGCATTCCAGGACTGCACAACCCTGCCAAGTCCAATTTGGCTGACTTTGCATGTGAGGTTGGACACACAGAACCTGGTGAGGTTATCCTCCATATTCAGGAGTTCTTGGTCCTGCAGGTGAACTAGGGCGAGTTTGATGGGATAGTTCACCCGATTATTGACCTCTGGCCAGAGTCGTTCCACACGAAGATTCTGTTTAAACACAAGAAAGGTGTTAAAAGACTGAAAACACTGATGGGTCAACTTAGCATTTTTGGAAAATTAAATGTATACATTTCCACTGGTAATGCCATTAGCCAAACTATAAATGTGAGTTATATTTATATGTTATCAGTAGGACAAAATTCACCCTTGAAGAAGTTGTCTGCATATATGGTTGCCTGCTGGTATTGTATCTGTACTGAGACAGCATCTCTTGCATGTACAGGGTCAGGTAGAACTCTCTGCCATGGTCTACCTGTTGTGGAATAAATATACTAATACTTAGAAGAAAATATAAGGAGAGTACAAGATGTGATGAGACATTCAATTCAATTCAATTCAATTCAATTCAATTCAATTCAATAGGGATCCCTAGACAAAGACAAACTCAGCAGTGGCGACATCAGGAGCACATGGCAGGCAGTACACACCTTGACAGACTGCAAAACAAGAACCAGAAGCGAGGTGAACCCGCCTGCCTCCCTCCCCAACGAACTGAACACTTTCTACGGCCGGTTTGAGATCAGCTCCAACCGCGGCAGCCAAGCGGGGCCATCAGCAGCACCAGCAGAGGAGAACCCTCCTCTAACCATCTCGGAGAGAGAAGTGCGTACAGCCTTCACACGGGTCAACATCCACAAGGCAGCCGGACCTGATGGGATTCCAGGCCGGGTCCTTAAGACATGTGCAGACCAGCTGGCGGGTGTCTTCGCTGACATCTTTAACCTCTCCCTCTCCCTGGCTGTGGTCCCTGCAGGGTTCAAAATGTCAACCATTGTGCCCATTCCCAAAAAGGCCAAAGTGACATGCCTGAACGACTGGAGACCTGTTGCTCTCACCCCGATCGTCAGCAAGTGTTTCGAGAAACTGGTGAGGGAATACATCAGCTCCACGCTACCTGCCTCGCTGGATCCGTGGCAGTATGCATACCGCAAAAACAGATCCACCGACGACGCTATTGCCATGGCTCTCCACACCGTCCTCTCGCACATGGACAACAAGCTGCTGAAGGACAAATATGTACGTATGCTGTTCGTGGACTACAGCTCAGCATTCAACACCATTGTCCCAGCAATACTTGACAAAAAGCTCAGACACCTAGGGCTACACCCAAGCATGTGCGACTGGATACAGGACTTCTTGTCCAACCGACATCAGGTGGTGAGAATGGGCAGCATCACATCCGACCCCCTGACCCTCAACACCGGAGCACCCCAGGGATGCGTGCTGAGCCCTCTCCTCTACTCCCTGTACACGTATGACTGCATAGCCACACATGTCTCCAACACCATCATAAAGTACGCGGACGACACGACAGTGATAGGCCGAATCGTCAACAACGACGAGTCTGACTACAGAGAGGAGATCAAATCACTGGCACACTGGTGCCGTGAGAACAACCTCTCTCTTAACGTCGACAAGACCAAAGAACTGATCGTGGACTTCAGGAGGCCGCGGAGAGACCATGCGCCCATCCTCATCGACGGTGCTGCAGTGGAAAGGGTCAGCGAGTTCAAGTTCCTCGGAGTACACATCGAGGAGGACCTCAAATGGGAGACGCACTCCACACACGTGAGGAAAAAGGCTCAGCAGCGACTGTACTGGCTCCGCCGCCTGAAGAAGCTCGGAGTAGGACGTCGCATCCTCAGGCTGTACTACAACAGTTCTGTCGAAGGCATCCTAACAGGCTGTGTCACGGCCTGGTACGGGAACTGCACTGCCCGAGAAAAGGTCAGCCTACAACGAGTAGTGCGATCGGCAGAGCGGATAATGGGAATCGAGCTCCCAGCGCTCCAGGAACTGTACAAAAAGCGGTGCGTGGTCAAAGCCAAGCGCATCATCAAGGACAAGCACCACCCAAGTCATAGACTGTTCAACCCCCTACAACGACCGCGACCGGGCAAGGGGCTCTACCGCAGTATCAAGAGTTCCACCACCAGATTTTGGTGTAGTTTCAATCCAGCCGCTGTCAGAATGCTGAATGGGGCATAAGCCTGGATGAGTTCAGCAGCCTGACAGCAGGCGGCGCAGACTTTTCTGGCTCTTCCTGAACACACCTGTGGATTATACCAGGGACAATGACTTGGACTTTAGCCCCCCCCTCGGACACACCTGTGGACTACACCAGGTACAAATGACTTTTTGTTGCACTCCCTCATGGAGCTACATGCGGATTATACTAGGGTCAGTCCACTCTAGGTGGACACGCACTGACCTTTTTGCACCTTAATCCCTTGTATAACGCACTGACTTTTTTTGGGTCTTTTTATTGTGCTCCTTAAGCACCTTAACGTCCTTGTCTATCATGCACAGTATAAGTATAACATGCACAGTACAATACATTGCTGCTATGCTCAGGCACCTTAGTTTAGTTTTTTTAGTTTTATTTATTATCTCAGGTAATTTGTAAATATGTAGATAACTTGTCTGGCCTTCTGTTGCTCTCTTGTTTTTGATCTCCTTCCCACCTGCCCCCCACCCTCTTCTTCTCCCCCCCCCCTCTTCTTTCTATGGAAACTAACGTTGCGATGGGAACGATGTACAAAAAAGAATTTCACCCACTTTTTTACCTTGTAAACCTGTGATGTGACAATAAAACTGATTCTGATTCTGATTCTGAGAACAACCACCTTCCAGCATGCGCGATGATTGAGTCTCCAGAACAGTACATGTAGTTAGTTTTATACACTTTAGTCAAAGTAGGAGGAGTGAAGGCTGTCACATGGCCAGACAGCCAGCCTCCAGATTAGATCATAATTATTACAATGGGACCATCCGGTTTGAACGATTACTGTGATGATAAACAGAGTAAACAAGAGTAAATCAACATACAGATGTTCAGTTGGCTCAGAACAAAAGCCATTTATGTGCAAAAGTTTTGATTAAATCGACACAGGACGTCAGACCACGGTGTAAGCCACACCCAGCTATATCAGTTGTCAGGACAATCAACATACAAGAGAAATATGACACAAATGAAACAATTCCATTTTTCCCACTACATACCCTGACTTGGTCCCACATGCCATTGTTGGCCACTGCTGCTCTGTAACAAAATATGTTTTTATATTGTTATAGATATTTTAACACACACACAGCAAAGACAACTGAAATACAGACTTTGTCGAATATTGCAGCACATTCTAATATAATATAATGTATAGTTTGTAGTGCTTATTTTCTAGATTTGATATTTAATGGACTTACTTGTAAACTTCCTCATAGATAACCAGATTGTTTTTCACTGGCATTGTGGCTTGACCAACTATTTTGCTGCTGAAGCCATCAATAGCCAGGACGTGCGTCACACCAAACATCACCAGCTTCTCATTCTGGTCTAGGTGGATTTTGTGACCCATGTACTCAGCATGATAAGGGATGGGGTTCAGATTACGTGCTCCCTAAAACAGTAGATAAGTAAATCAGTGCAAAGTACAGTAGGCCTAGGCCTATACGTTGAATTATATAAAACGTTCAGATTATACCATATACATAATAATAGTCTTAACAGAATATTCAAGTATACATTTAACATTTTAGAATGTTTAGACCACCAACTTTATGGACAATCCATTCATTCATTGCAGAGGTAATTTACCTGACGACGCAACTCATTGTATGGCTGGTGCACCTCTCTCAGAATTCTCCCTACACGTCTTTCTCCTGCCTGAACTCCCACCGACGACAAGTATCCAGTCATGAACTTTGGTCCATACGTGGGGCCTGTCTGTCAATGCACAATATTACTGTAATCAGACAATGCTTGTTTATTGCATGTTAATTGTGGTTAAGCTTATAATGGAACACAGTCATGACTCCCATTCATGAAAATACAATGTTTTTTATTAATGTTGAAATATGTAAACGTACCTATAAACTATGAATAGGAACATAAGTGTTTGTTGATGTTGAAAAGTGAAAACCTACCTGTTGTATTGAGGAGATAACGGACGTTGCCAGTTCTGCATCTGTGACATGTCTTGTACGTTTCAGCTGGTGCTGCACACAGAACCTCCTGACAGACTTTTCAGAGCATCCCGGGATGCCCAACTGCTGCAGTGCACTGGACATCTCTGCATGCGTATGGCCGTTATTAAAAAGCTCTCTGACTGTATCTGCATACTCCTCAAGGCCGGCCATAGTTTCTCACAATAACAATGAATGACGCAACTGACTGTGACGCTTCCTTCTTCCTTTTCAACTCTTTTCCAGGCACTTTCGGTTCCGGGTCACACCGTTAACAAAAAGAAAAATCCTAAACATTTATATTTTATCCGCGCAGTGTTTTGTTGCCCAGGTTTTATCCACAGTTATGTCGCACCCCCAATTAATAAAGCTCCCCCTCAGCACCACCAATAAAATAAAGATATTATTATTATTATTAACACCGCCTCGCGTGCTGTCCAAGCTGACAAGGTCGAGCGCTCCCTACCCCGTTTCAGCCAATCAAAAGCCGCGGTCAAAAAAATAAAACAAATAGATAAATAAATAAATGGCAACCCTCAGGAGAGTCAGGACGTAATCCGATGTTTCCATTTTCTATTCAAAACAAAAGAACATAAATTGGAAAAATTAGTCGTTTTCCTTATTTTCATTTTTCCATTCTGAATGTATTATTGGAACAATACAGCTAATTAGCTCCGGTAGCGTTTAAAAGGAGAAAATGATAAATAGACACAATGACAAATTGAAATTGAGAGCTCCAAAAGGGCTTTTTCCATTTTCTCAACCTTTGATTCAGAGCCACAAGTTAGAAATTGGTAAAAATGAGCCGTTATCCATTTTTTTACTTGGTTTGAAAATACAAATATTGAAAAAACAAGCCATTTTTCCTTTTTCAATTTGGATTTTATTTTGAAAATCAACTGACCGAAAGGTACACGGAACACTTGCTATGTTTGCCAATTGGAGATTCGAGAGGATTTATTTGTCAGTCACAAAAGTCATAGTAGATGTATTTTATCGAGTCGTGACTTTTATTTTCGTATCTACGAGTCTTAGCGATCACCCCCCCAGTTCAACCTGGATTGTCACCAGTAAAGCCCGTATTTCTTTAAACATGTACAAATGCAAAATATAAGGTGCTTACCCGCTTGTCTCAAATGTTAACTAGGTGTCCGGAGTATTTGTTCAATATATTAGTCCATATTTTTCAATTAAGAAGTGTTTTAATCCCGTCTGTGACCGATTCTGTCGGAAGTTCCCAATGGGCGGTAGTGACGGGTAGTGACGGGGCGCATATGGTGAAAACCGGCATTACACTCAATGTAAAAAGGAATTAAATGAGGGGGGAAAATGGCGTTCGGCCACAGACGGGATTAAAACACTTCTTTATTGAAAAATATGGACTAATACATTGCACAAATACTCCAGACACCTAGTTAACATTTGGGGGAAGCACCTTATATTTTGCATTTGTACATGTTTGGAGAAATACGGGCTTTACTGGTGACATTCCAGGGCAAACTGGGGGGGGGGTGGTCGCTAAGACTCGTAGATAAAATACGATCTACGAGTCTTGATCTAAGGCTAACAGGTGCCAATGCAAATACTTCGGTGCGGTGTTTCATTTGGGACGGTATCATGATAGGTTTTCAAAGCAGTAGGCGGAGGTTTATCGAGAGAAAATGCATTAAATGAATCCCACGTGTGGTCGCGGTCGAGTGATCGAGGCGTTGGTGATAAAAGAAAGGTTCGGACGTGACTGCCTTTAAGAGCACAGTCAAAAATAAATGGAAATGGGCGTGGCTAAATGAAAAGGTTGAAAAGGGGAAGCCGTTCAGGTCATGTTGCAAAAAGCTCAGAGAACCGGGACTCAGAGCATGTTTTTGTTGTGTGTGTGTTTGTGCATCGAAAAGTGCTTTTAAATTCCGCCATAATAATGAACCCGGTCACAAAGCTGCCGTTCGTGGCGGGCTCTGCAACACATGTGAGGATGCACGCGTCACGCCAATCAATGACAGATGATCGTGTGTGTACTGTAATCATAACTCTAAAACAGGGGTCTTCAACGTTTTTTCAGGCCAAGGACCCCTTAGCTGAGAGAGAGAGATGAAGCAGGGACCCCCACTATGTGTTGCTAATTAAACTATTTAATAGATTTCACAGATAGATTCATAGACTTGTTTGACAGCATTATCATCAGTTTTGTGTCAATTCATTTGTGTTTGTTTGTTTTTGTTGTTTATACATATTCTTTCTATTAAAGGTAGGCTAAGTGATTTTGTTTGATTAAAATAAGTGTTAAATAGCTCTATATTCTGATAGTACTTATTGCTATAGTGTTTGTTCAGTAACAGGAGTCACCATGTCTCTCCAGCTCTTTATTCAACAGAAAATGCATTTTCAGATCCAATCAGAATAAGGAACTCAGACAGGATACAGATTAAACAAGTGAAATTGGAAGTGATGACACTAAGAAATTAGCAGACAAATTGGAACTGGAACACTATAAAAATGAAGCTGATAAATTGGTACTTTCTATAGTTTGGCTGAGATTTTGTCACCTACCTGAAAATGTATTTTCTGTTTATTAAAGAGCTGGAGAGACATGGAGACTCCTGTTACTGAACAAACACTCTATAGCAATGATTACTATCACAATATAGAGCTTTAACCTTTTAACAAAAAGCTTTTTGTTTTATCCCAATAATATCACTTACCCTACCTTTAATTCACGTTAATATGTTTTTAATTTTTATCCCACGATTTTGTAACCCCTATTTTTTACACCCCCCCCCTGTGGTCTGTGTGTGATGGCTTCCAGAACAAGCTGCTCCAGTCACCACAGGAACAGTAGAAGCTCCACAGAAACCATGACATCCTTATACTGTTTCTCATACTTTTACTTGGCTACAACACTGATGATACGTCCCAGGTGCATCCATGTGATGTTTTTTTCGTTATGTCTTTTCAAGAATAGCAGATCTACAAGCTCATAGCGCTGCACCGAGTGCAGCGCTATGAGCTTGTATATCTGCTATTTTTGAAAAATCATGAACATTTGTGCAAGTCTTTGAATAGATATTATAAAGCGAACATTTTGAACTCAAACTTAACTTTAACTTTGCTTCTGGGGATTCTACAAATGTCTTCAGAATCCAAAATGATATGTATGTGGCCGCAGACCCCCATCTCAACATATTTTGTTCCAGGGACCCCCAGAATCAAAGATTTGAGTTAAAAATGCTTTAAAACATATTCATATTCAAAGATTTGAGTTAAAAATGCTTTTTGATTGAAAAGATTTGCACACATTTTCAAAAATCTTCTAAAATAGCAGATCTACAAGCTGGTTTTAATGGTGTGAAAAGAGTTATTTGAGGAGTGGGAACTCCTTTTTCTCTCCACTTGTAATCCATGAATAGAAAGCACCAGGGCAATGAAAGCTCTCACTCTTACAGAGAAGAACAAAGGTCTGTTGTGTCTCTGTGTGGAACCTTTCACATTACAATCATTGAATTAGAATCTATTATTGTCTCCGCCAGGCCGAAAGGCATGGCGAGAGAGTATGTTTTGCCCCCTGTCCGTCCGTCCGTGTGTGTGTGTCCGTGTGTCCGTCATTCTGTCATTTTGTGTACAGCTAATCTCCGGCACCGTTGGCTTGATCGCAGTGAAACTGTGCACACACACTCCCTGGATGCCAGAGCAGAACCTCTGCCCCAAATTTTTCAAATTAGCCTTTTATAGCGCCACCAGGAGGCCGCTTTTTTCAAAACACATTTCTTGACAGTACTCCTACAGATTTTATTCAAACATCACGCAAATCAGTACACAGTATCTCTATAGTCATGTGATCAGCACGGATCTGTCCAATTTTCCATATTTCATCCTGATTGGCTAAGGTTGGCTTCCAAAGTTTGCAGGATTGCTCCGTTTTCAACAAAATGCCTCAAATCATGAACGCAGCTTGCGATTTCCGTGAGATTTCACACGCACATCCCCACTAGGCCGAGGAAGAAATGCCACTTGAAAATGTTCAAATCAGCCTCATGGTGGCGCTATAAATGGACGATTTGTGTTTTTAACTATAACTGCACCGATCTGCATGAAACTTTGCACGCACACTCCCTAGAGGCCAAGGAAAAACAGCTGGCCTGAATTTTTCACATTTTCCTTTCATAGCGCCACCAGGAGGCCGACTTATGTAAAACAATTTTTTTGATATTAAGCCTTCAGAATTTATCCAAATTTCACGCACATCGGTACACATGATCTCTATAGTCATGTGATCACGATGGATCTTTTACATTTTTCATATTCCATCCTGATTGGCTAACATTGACATCTAAAGTTTGCAGGAGTGGCCCGTTTTGAACAAAATGCCACAAATCATGAATGCAGCGTCCGATTGTGGTGACACTTTGCACGCACATTCGCACTACATTGAAGAACAAATGCCATCCTTTTAACATTGCCACCAGGAGGCCAATTTTTTCTTTTCTTTTCTTTTTTATATTACTCCTACAAATTCAAACATCATGCAAATCGGTACACATAAAGTCAAGTGATCAAGATGGTTCCGTCCAATTTTTCATATTCCATCCTGATTGGCTAATTCCGAACATTGCTGCCCCACAATAACCTACCTGACCTGGCGGAGACCTGTGCTCCGAGGAGCACTTTTTCTAGTTAAGACATGAAGACTGGGAATTTCTTTGGCTATAAAATAGCAGATCTACAAGCTTGTAGATCTGCAACTTTTTTTGAATAATCGTGTTTTTTTTGCAAATCTTTGAATATTTTTAAATATTTTTTCAAGCGAACATTTGTAACTCAAATCTTTCAAATGACTCTGGAACAACATGTTTTGAGATGGGGGGTGGGGTCCGCATCGGTCCCCCAAAATGATATGTGTTTGGTCACCGACGCCCATCAAAACACGTTGTTCCAGGGACCCCCCATAAGCAAAGACTTGGGTTAAAAATGTAGTTTCAAAAAATGTATGTATTCAAAGATTTGCACATTAATGTTCAGGATAGCAGATCTACAAGCCCATAGCGCGGCACCGAGTGCCGCGCTATGGGCTTGTAGATCTGCTATTTTTGAGAAGTATAAGATAATGGTTCAAATGTAAAATGACAGATGCTTTCCTGGTCTTAATGGGTCTTAACAATAATTCCATCATACATACTGCATTGATACATGTTACTGTAGAGGTTCTAAAAGTGGGGTCCGGGGACCCCCTGGGTTACTTGAGGGGTTTCCAAACGGACCCTTACAGGTCTGTGACTCTGAGAGTGTACACATGGAACCAAATGGACCCTTACAGGTCTGTAACTCTGAGAGTGTACACATGGTCCTTGAAATAAAAACGTTGAAGAACCACCGGTATTTGACAGTTGGATAAAAAACACTCAGAGTTATGGGGGGGGGGGGGTCCTTGAAATAACACAACTCAGCCATATGAGAACCACTCATCTAAAGCGTAGTACCTTGTTCCCTCCACCAGGTGTACTGGTTGCAGCTCAGTAAGGAGGACCGGCTGGCCTACCTGAACCACATCCCTGGAGGGGAGCTGAGCCTCATGCTGCTGGTGGTTGTGTTTGGTGTGCTGGCTCTGGAGGGGAGCTGAGCCTCATGCTGCTGGTGGTTGTGTTTGGTGTGTTGTCTCTGGAGGGGAGCTGAGCCTCATGCTGCTGGTGGTTGTGTTTGGTGTGTTGTCTCTGGAGGGGAGCTGAGCCTCATGCTGCTGGTGGTTGTGTTTGGTGTGCTGGCTCTGGAGGGGAGCTGAGCCTCATGCTGCTGGTGGTTGTGTTTGGTGTGTTGTCTCTGGAGGGGAGCTGAGCCTCATGCTGCTGGTGGTTGTGTTTGGTGTGTTGTCTCTGGAGGGGAGCTGAGCCTCATGCTGCTGGTGGTTGTGTTTGGTGTGCTGGCTCTGGAGGGGAGCTGAGCCTCATGCTGCTGGTGGTTGTGTTTGGTGTGCTGGCTCTGGAGGGGAGCGGAGCCTCATGCTGCTGGTGGTTGTGTTTGGTGTGCTGGCTCTGGAGGGGAGCTGAGCCTCATGCTGCTGGTGGTTGTGTTTGGTGTGCTGGCTCTGGAGGGGAGCGGAGCCTCATGCTGCTGGTGGTTGTGTTTGGTGTGCTGGCTCTGGAGGGGAGCTGAGCCTCATGCTGCTGGTGGTTGTGTTTGGTGTGTTGGCTCTAGAGGGGAGCTGAGCCTCATGCTGCTGGTGGTTGTGTTTGGTGTGCTGGCTCTGGAGGGGAGCTGAGCCTCATGCTGCTGGTGGTTGTGTTTGGTGTGCTGGCTCTGGAGGGGAGCGGAGCCTCATGCTGCTGGTGGTTGTGTTTGGTTTGCTGGCTCTGGAGGGGAGCTGAGCCTCATGCTGCTGGTGGTTGTGTTTGGTGTGTTGGCTCTGGAGGGGAGCGGAGCCTCATGCTGCTGGTGGTTGTGTTTGGTGTGCTGGCTCTGGAGGGGAGCGGAGCCTCATGCTGCTGGTGGTTGTGTTTGGTGTGCTGGCTCTAGAGGGGAGCTGAGCCTCATGCTGCTGGTGGTTGTGTTTGGTGTGTTGGCTCTGGAGGGGAGCTGAGCCTCATGCTGCTGGTTGTTGTGTTTGGTGTGTTGGCTCTAGAGGGGAGCTGAGCCTCATGCTGCTGGTGGTTGTGTTTGGTGTGTTGGCTCTGGAGGGGAGCTGAGCCTCATGCTGCTGGTGGTTGTGTTTGGTGTGCTGGCTCTGGAGGGGAGCTGAGCCTCATGCTGCTGGTGGTTGTGTTTGGTGTGTTGGCTCTGGAGGGGAGCTGAGCCTCATGCTGCTTGCTGGTGGTTGTGTTTGGTGTGCTGGCTCTGGAGGGGAGCTGAGCCTCATGCTGCTTGCTGGTGGTTGTGTTTGGTGTGCTGGCTCTGGAGGGGAGCGGAGCCTCATGCTGCTGGTGGTTGTGTTTGGTGTGCTGGCTCTGGCCTTCCTGTCTGGATGCTACATCCGCCTGGCTGCACAGGTCACTACTCCACTACATCTCAGAGACAAATATTGTACTTTTACTCCACAAAAATCATTTGAAAACTTATTTAGAAAACCTATTTAGACTTTGGCTATTTGAAAATAGCCAAATAGCCGATCGACAAGCTCACAACGCGTCACGATGCGACGCGTTGTGAGCTTGTAGATCTGCAATTTTCAAAAGATTCATTTTAGACATATGATAACTTGTAACTCTATATATAACGCTGGTAGTGCCTCAGTAACGTTTGGTGCCATGTTATAATGAGTATTAGTGAGGACCAATAATATAAAGATAGGTTGAAAATGGTGCCTTTAAGTACAAATTTGACAGAGCAACTTTCAACTTAGTATTTGAGTTAATATTTGACCATCAGGATACTTTGGCTGAAGTTACTGAGGTAGAAGTACTTTGGGGCGCGGCACTGAGTGCCGCGCTATGAGCTTGTAGATCTGCTATATATATTTTTTAAACCTGGTCTTAAAAAAGTCTTAAAGTGGTGACGGTCAGGCAGCAGAGTAGCTCATCGTGTTGGGACAGTGTCTACATGAGCCGAGGGTCGTGGGTTCAAATCCCCCTGCATCTTTACTCTGAAGCATCTTTTAAAGACTGACGTCCAGAAACCACACTTAAAATCACTGAAGAAACGTGTGAAAATGTGTGGAGGTGCCGTAGAGCAGCGGATAGTTGGTGGACACCTCTGTGGTCTTTGGCATCAAAAGCCACACGGCTTGCCGGGCCACAGGTTCTACTCCCGTCTCGGCAAGTAAGGCGCACAGGGTTGTCCAGCCATGGCAGGCACCGAAGCCAATACTCATGGATGTGCCTCGGTACAGTGGGGCTGGGAAGTGTTTAGCTCCCTGGTGTTTCCACACAGTAAGAAAGAGGGGTTATGGCAACACAAATAACACCCACCGGAACTTTTACGTAACCACGGTAACAATGTCAATTAGAAGTCACTAAGTTCAGGAAGTCACTTCCTGAACTGCACTCCTCAATCCTATCACTGTTTGGTGTTGTGTTGTGTTGTGTTGTGTTGTGTTAGTTTTTGTGTCAAACTAAACTTGTTTATTCACACATGTGATGGAATACAGCCAGTCCACTAGATGGCGCTCGCACGCTGTCTTTTGGGGTTGTGGGTTCAGGGTGTTGTGTATGATGTCACATCCAGGTCAACAGTCTTTGCTGCCAGAGTAACAAGCATAGATATAGAAACCTAGATACCTCATTGGCCTCTGCAGTTCATTGTAACGACTGGTCTCTCAATACAAGGCTCTTCCGGGGGGCAGACCAATCACATCACGTTAACTACTGGCCAATCACAGCGCGTCTAACTGACTAGTTGCTGCGCGGCTGCCTCTTAAGAAAAGACCCACCCCACCTGCCTCTGATTGGCCTACCGAACGCCCCCTTCTGTGACGCACACGGAAGTTTCCAGCTTCCCCCCAGAAACATAGAGGAAGCTTTTAACTCTATGAGAGGAAGCGGAAGTGCGTCCGAGATGCCGATGCTTCAGAGCCAGATGAGGCGTCTACCTTTATATGTCTATGGTAACAAGTCCTTTAGATATCAGATCTATAAACACACTGAGCGGTGAGTCACAGTTAACCTGCTTTGTTGTCACAGCTTTGTTTACGTTGGTTTGGTACAAAATGGTTTAAAATGTGTCTTTTTAACCTTTTTAAGAGGAGCTACAACCACACAACATCTCTAAGGTCTTCCATACATCAAATGGATTCTTATGTCAAAATATTTTACTGCAAAAGTGTTTAAATGTATTTATTGTTATTATACACCACTAAACTAATGCTAATCTTGTGAATCACAATGAGAGGATTTAAACAGGACATGCTTGAAGCCAGTGTAGACATGGTTCACATGACGCTAGTCTGTCACAAGCGTCATGGAACCACTTGTTCCTGGTTTGCGAGGTTTATACATTTACAACTTGTACATCCAGTGGTGTGTTCTAGTTTTTTTTTAAAGGTATACTATGATTATTCCCTGCCTCCCACACGCACGGCATGCGCGCGTCTATAATTAATTAAATGTAAAAAATTGGCACGTGTGGCCCACAAAAATATTGCATGTGAAGATTTTCCGCGTGCTTCGCGCGCGTGTGTGTCTCGCTCTGTAATGTCTGTCTTGCTCTCGTTCTGTCTCTCGTACCACTCTCGGTTCCTTGTTTGTTTTTGTTGTTGGCGCTGCCTGTCTCACTCTTCCGGGGCTTTACCTGCTGGGGCCAGTGTTGCCATGTCCGCGTATTATAAGCGACTTTGGGCTTGTTTTCTGGAAAGTTTTCTTGTAAAATGTTGGTCGTTGTGGGTTGCGTTTTTTTGGGGCTTGTTTCTAAAGTGTACTTGCTTAGGCTTGCTTCAAAAAATAGCGTAGGTTTTAAGTGCTCATGTGGCCTAAGTTGCTTCTTTTGGGCTTGTTTTCATAGAACTGGTTGCTTATTTCTCTCGCAAAATCTGGCAACACTGGCTGGTGAATGAAATCACAGAAGACTCGTCCCTAAACACACTCGCCCCGGGTCTAATCCGGCCGCCTCTGTCCGCGAAATGAATGGGGGCGAGTGTGTTTTGGTGCGAGCGTTCCAGTTACCACCGGAACGCTCGCCCAGAATCGTTTTTTTTTACTCTCTCTCGCTTTGCTGCCTGAGCCCTGAGCAGCACAGTGCACGTTAATGCCAGTCAGTCAGCGTATCAGAGCGTATCAGCGTCTCAGGTACGCTGTTTTGAACAGTTTTTTAAGGTGTACGGTGGCGACGAAAAAAAATCTCAAGGTGTACGACGTACACAGCATCTGACGGTAGAACCCACCACTGTGTACATCTAGATAAACGTTCAGATTTCAAATATAAAGTGCTGAACCCACGGCCACGGATGTTACAAGTTAAAGCGCTCTGGTCTAAGTGCCTGTATCTTCCGTATTGTTCAACAAGAAGCCTTCTAATCCGATAGGTGGCCATTTTCTCCGAAATGTCTCGGATACTTTCAACTACGCAACCCTATCGGTTGGAAGGTGTATTGCACTCTGATATATTATAAAAAATAAAATTGAAAATGGCTGCCGATCCGATTCAAATGCTTTTTATTGAACAATACAGAAGATACGGATACTTAGACCGGTGCGCTTTAACTTGTAACATCCGTGCCTTGGGGTAAGCACTTTATATTTGAAATCTGAACGTTTATGTAGATGTGGCAGTTGTAAATGTAAAACATTCGCAAACCAGGAACAAGTGGTTCCATGACTGTCATGGTGTGACTGTCATGTTTCAGGGTTAGTTTTTTTCCCCCAGCAGTGACAAACAGCTCCCCCTACTGGAGAGGAGCTACAACCACACAACATCTCTCTTCTGCATTTTGATCCATCAAATGGATCAAATGCAGAAATATTTTACTGCAAAAGTGTTTCAATTGTTGTATTGTTATTATACAGCCCTAAACTAATGCTAATGCAACAGAAATAAAGCCTGACTGTACGGGGGTTTAGTCACATCAACTCAACAATGAGAGGATTAAAACAGGACATGCTTGAAGCCAGTGGTGGAAAAAGTACTCAAATGTTTTACTTAAAAATGTTCTACTTAAAAGTATCAATACTGCTATATAGAAGTACTCTGTAAGTAAGTAAAATTCCGCAATTTACTTGAGTAAAAGTGCAAAAAAGTAGAAAGTACCAATTATGCAGAAAGTTTCAAAAGATCTTTTGAAAATAGCAGATCTACAAGCTCACAATGCGTTAGCTTTGCGACACTGTGATCTTGTAGATCGGCTAATGTATCCACATTTTGAGTTTCCTGGTCATTGTGGGCATCACTTCCTGTCGATTTGATCCCTGATATACCTGATCAAATGGACAGGAAGTGATGCCCACAATGCCCTAGGAAACTTGTGGATTTAGGGCTGAAGTGGTTAATGTATGTTGTTTTGTAATTTAATGTAATGTTGATGTGGCACACTGGTTGCAGAGCCCTGCTCTAAATACTAGAAACAAATGGAAATTTGTTTCCAGAGCGTCTGATGTAGTCCTTTGAACACATACCTACAATAGACAGAAAATTAAGAGTAAAATAGCTATTCTGATTTGACATTTTCTTCTATTGTAGGTGGGTGTTAAAATGACTCCTAATTCCTTTACGTTATTTACTTGTTTTTTTTACTAACTTTTTTAAAAAACAGAGAGGGATGATCATTTTTCGAAACCTCTCAGAGCGTCCATTGTGAATCTACATGAGTTTGGCTTTATGTATTTATTGTCTCCGCCAGGCCGAAAGGCATGGCGAGAGAGTATGTTTTGCCCCCTGTCCGTCCGTCCGTGTGTCCGTCCGTCCGTCCGTCCGTCCGTGTGTCCGTCATTCTGTCATTTTGTGTACAGCTAATCTCCGGCACCGTTGGCTTGATCGCAGCGAAACTGTGCACACACACTCCCTGGATGCCAGAGCAGAACCTCTGCCCCAAATTTTTCAAATTAGCCTTTTATAGCGCCACCAGGAGGCCGCTTTTTTCAAAACACATTTCTTGACAGTACTCCTACAGATTTTATTCAAACATCACGCAAATCAGTACACAGTATCTCTATAGTCATGTGATCAGCACGGATCTGTCCAATTTTCCATATTTCATCCTGATTGGCTACGGTTGGCTTCCAAAGTTTGCAGGATTGCTCCGTTTTCAACAAAATGCCTCAAATCATGAACGCAGCTTGCGATTTCCGTGAGATTTCACACGCACATTCCCACTAGGCCGAGGAAGAAATGCCACTTGAAAATGTTCAAATCAGCCTCATGGTGGCGCTATAAATGGACGATTTGTGTTTTTAACTATAACTGCACCGATCTGCATGAAACTTTGCACGCACACTCCCTAGAGGCCAAGGAAAAACAACTGCCCTGCATTTTTCACATTTGCCTTTCATAGCGCCACCAGGAGGCGGACTTATGTAAAACACATTTTTTGATATTAAGCCTTCAGAATTTATCCAAATTTCACGCACATCGGTACACATGATCTCTATAGTCATGTGATCACGATGGATCTTTTAAAATTTTTATATTCCATCCTGATTGGCTAACATTGACATCTAAAGTTTGCAGGAGTGGCCCGTTTTGAACAAAATGCCACAAATCATGAATGCAGCGTCCGATTGTGGTGACACTTTGCACGCACATTCGCACTACATTGAAGAACAAATGCCATCCTTTTAACATTGCCCTATTATAGCGCCACCAGGAGGCCAATTTTTTCTTTTCTTTTCTTTTTTATATTACTCCTACAAATTCAAACATCATGCAAATCGGTACACATATAGTCAAGTGATCAAGATGGTTCCGTCCAATTTTTCATATTCCATCCTGATTGGCTAATTCCGAACATTGCTGCCCCACAATAATCTACCTGACCTGGCGGAGACCTGTGCTCCGAGGAGCACTTTTTCTAGTTTTAGCATTGTTTAGTTTGGGAGTGTATAACAATATACACCAATTTCACCGATTTTTCATTAAATATTTGTATACAAGAATCCATTTCATGCATGGGTAAGAGATGATGAAAAACAACCTTGTGTTTGGTTCTACTACCTCCGCTAGGGGGATCTCACATTTTGGGGGCCATTAATGTGTCACTAGTCTAATAGGCAGTTTGCTTCCTTATGGTAAGTTTGATGTTATTGCATTATTTCATTTGAGTTGTTGGGGACTTGACAGAAAGATGTGTAAAACTGCTCAGTGTAACATGCAGCTTAAATGCTTCTGCAGGGGAAATAATTGGCCATTTTATACAATAGACAATATATCAGATATGTTGATTCTAACCACATGACTTTATTTAAGGTATTTAATTATGTCTAGCGTACGTGATTGGGCGGCTGATATCTACAGACAGAGTTTAGGCTTAGTTTGGACCAATAGAGAAGGACATAAATCTAATAAAAAACACAAGAGGAGGGCTGCAGTGTTCTGAAAGTCTATGTAAGGTAGATGGTAGGAAGGTGCTCTTTGGTTAGAAAAGCGGGAGCCTTCAAAGTTTAAAAAGCTTTAATATAAAGCCTTTATGGCCTTCTTCAGGGTATATTCTTGATGATTTGGCATAATGTGTTCATATTATGCTGCCAACTAGTGGAGTATATATACAGACAGAGTTTAGGCTTTGGACTGATAGACACAGACAGAGATGTGTTTATCATGTGTGTTACAGCAGTGATTGTAAAACGTTTTTATGTCAAGGACCCTCAAATGAATAAAATGTGTGGGTATTATATATACAGTGTGAAGCTTGAGTGTTTTAGTTGGTTATTCATTTGCTCATTGTTTGTGAATTATCATGTCGGTTCATTGTTCATGTCAAATGAAATGTAAAAGTGTCCTGTAAGTCCATATTCTTTCTTTCTTTCTTTTTCCTTTATTTATTCAGGGAAGCCCATTGAGAGCAAGCTCTCTTTTTCAAGGACGCCCTGATAACAAACATTTGAATCACATTACAATGTCACAACTTTGACAATACAGCAAAAAAGAAAAGCAGAAGCATAAAACAACATTAAAATAATCACAAAAGGCGGTGAATCAGACAATACAGTGAAGACATGGATAACAACACAGAGATTTAAAAATCAGATGCAAATAAACAGTGTTACATGAAACAGGTACAGTCACTATGTAGTGTGTCCTCAAGAAGCACCCTGAATGTCTCTATGTAGTGTGTCCTCAAGAAGCACCCTGAATGTCTCTATGTAGTGTGTCCTCAAGAAGCACCCTGAATGTCTCTATGTAGTGTGTCCTCAAGAAACACCCTGAATGTCTCTATGTAGTGTGTCCTCAAGAAACACCCTGAATGTCTCTATGTAGTGTGTCCTCAAGAAGCACCCTGAATGTCTCTATGTAGTGTGTCCTCTAGAAGCACCCTGAATGTCTCTATGTAGTGTGTCCAAGAAGCACCCTGAATGTCTCTATGTAGTGTGTCCTCAAGAAGCACCCTGAATGTCTCTATGTAGTGTGTCCTCAAGAAGCACCCTAAATGTCTCTATGTAGTGTGTCCTCAAGAAGCACCCTGAATGTCTCTATGTAGTGTGTCCTCAAGAAGCACCCTGAATGTCTCTATGTAGTGTGTCCTCAAGAAGCACCCTGAATGTCTCTATGTAGTGTGTCCTCAAGAAGCACCCTGAATGTCACTATGTAGTGTGTCCTCTAGAAGCACCCTGAATGTCTCTATGTAGTGTGTCCTCTAGAAGCACCCTGAATGTCTCTATGTAGTGTGTCCTCTAGAAGCACCCTGAATGTCTCTATGTAGTGTGTCCTCTAGAAGCACCCTGAATGTCTCTATGTAGTGTGTCCTCTAGAAGCACCCTGAATGTCACTATGTAGTGTGT
This sequence comes from Gymnoscopelus braueri, assembly GCF_963280865.1. Lineage (NCBI taxonomy): Eukaryota > Metazoa > Chordata > Actinopteri > Myctophiformes > Myctophidae > Gymnoscopelus > Gymnoscopelus braueri. The sequence goes on along the minus strand of NC_137613.1, from coordinate 910,793 downwards.
CCTCAAGAAGCACCCTGAATGTCTCTATATAGTGTGTCCTCTAGAAGCACCCTGAATGTCTCTATGTAGTGTGTCCTCAAGAAGCACCCTGAATGTCTCTATGTAGTGTGTCCTCAAGAAGCACCCTGAATGTCTCTATTGAGACCAATCACAACAGTTTCAGAGAGTCCTGAAGTTTGTTCCATGTGTGTGGAGCATAATACATGAATGCAGTTGTTCCATGTTCACTGCTCTTACGTGGACTGGTATATCTAATGTGTGTTTGTGAACGTGTTGAGTGACCTTTGGTTCCAAAAGCGAGGTTAGGTATAAAGGAAGTTTACCACACAAGGCCTTATAAATAAATAAAATACAATGTTGCTCTCTACGAACTGTGAGAGATGGCCAACCCACTTTATCATATAAAATACAGTGATGGGTGAGATAATCATCACCAGTAATTGTGGTATTATGTGATAATATGGAATGTTATTGGCTGTGATGTGGATGTGACGTCAGGGTTCATAAAGCATGCTAACACGGAAGGAGCTAGGCTAGTAGCATTCCCAAGTAACCGGTGTTGTTCATTCATTGACCTGCTGTTGCTTAATAAATACTGTCCGTTACGTCGTTGTAAGAGCCTGCTTACTAAACAACTCGACATGGTGTCAGAAGTGGGCGACTTGTAAACGGAGTTTAACAAAAAAAAAAAAAAAAAAAGAGGAGCGAATCATTTTGGTGCGGAGGAATGGGAGACGAGGAGAACATGGCTCGACCTACGCCGACTGCTACGTTCACCATACAGCCTCCAGAACCTTTCGATTGTACCAAACCTCAAGAATGGGAGCGTTGGATCCGAAGATTCGATCGCTTTCGGCTTGCAAGCAACTTAAACGCAACGTCGGACGAACACCAGGTGAACACGTTAGTGTATTGTATGGGTGATGAAGCCGAAGATGTGATAAGGGGGCTAACGCTAACAACAGATGAGAGGAAGGTTTACGCGTCTGTCAAGACAGGCTTTGATGCATTTTTTGTGCCTAAAAGAATGTAATCTACGAAAGAGCCAAGTTTAATCAGCAACAGCCGGGAGAAACGGTGGATTCTTTCATCACTGCGTTTTATGGATTAGCTGAACATTGCAACTATGGACAGTTACAGAATGAGCTGATCCGCGACAGGTTAGTGGTTGTCCTGAGAAACGTCTCATTGTCTGAAAAGCTACAGCTAGACAGAGACCTAACCCTTCAACCTACCAGACAAAAGCCAACTGCAGGGGGTGTTGAGACAGTACTGGGCAGAGAGAGCAGTGCTGACTGTGCATGATGGACTGCTATTGCGGGGCACAAGGCTCGTCATCCCATCAGCTTTAAGAGATGATGTTCTGCAGAGACTGCATGAGGGACACCTGGGGGTGACAAAGTGTAGGGGACGAGCCAAGCAGACAGTTTGGTGGCCAGGACTCAGCAGCCAGCTAAATGAGATGGTGCTAAAATGTAGGACCTGCATCCAGGAAAGGACGAACGTCAAAGAGCCGCTGATGCCAACTAAGATGCCAGACAGGCCTTGGCAAACCTTAGGAGCTGACTTGTTCACACTGAATAGTAAGATTAATCTACTAGTAGTAGATTATTTTTCAAGGTATGTGGAGATTGCACAGCTGTCACTCACGAGGTCCACAGATGTGGTGGTACACCTGAAGTCCATGTTTGCCCGACATGGAATTTGTGAATGTCTTAAATCGGACAACGGGCCCCAGTTTTCAGGTAGCCACTTCAAAGCCTTTGCAGCAGATTATGATTTTGAGCGCATCACTAGCAGCCCCAGGTTTCCTCAGAGCAATGGGGAGGCGGAACGCGCTGTACAAACAGTAAAGAACCTGCTGACAAAGGCATCAGACCCATATCTTGCACTGCTGGCCTACAGAGCAACCCCTCTACAGAACGGCTATAGCCCGGCCGAGCTGTTGATGGGGCGCCGCCTTCGCACTACAGTTCCTGCCCTTCCAGCCCTATTAAATCCAGCTTTGCCTGACTACACCGCGCTGGATGCCAAGGAACGGGAGAAGAGGAGTAACGACGCGAGATCCTTCGACAAGAGACATGGGGCGAGGAACCTGAAGCCACTAGTACCTGGGGTGGATGTGTGGATCACTGATGCGAAAGTCCAGGGCACGGTGCTGTCGCCACACAACACTCCTCGCTCTTATCTTGTCCAGGTGCCTCAGGGCACACTGAGGAGAAACCGGCATCACTTGGTGCCGCTGCAGACAAACAGTGGGGGATTCGACGTTGACGAGCCGGTGGGAGAAGATTCACCTACTCCAGAGCCAGCTCCACCAGAGACAACATCACCCAGCGGAGGGGGCCCCACAGAGACTGTGCGAACCAGGTCTGGGAGAGAGGTTAGACAACCACACAGACTTGACTTGTGATTGATTTGTCTAAAAAAAAAAAAAAGTGATTTGTGACATGTGATATTGAGTTTGTTATTGTGTAAAAAAAAGAAAAAAAGAAGAGGAGAGTGACATGTGATTGTGAAATTGTTATGCATTACTGTTTACGTTTGCCTGAAACCAGAAGGTTTGAGTTTGGTAGAACACAGTCTGCTAAAGTAATGGTTCATAGTATGGTAATGTTTAAGCTATATTATTTGTATTTTGCATGCTGCAATAGGGACAGGTCTTCCAGCAAAAACGGCAGAATAAACCCCTTATAGTAGGGGGCACTAAGTGAAAAATCGTTACGCGGCGGATAAAAGCATGAAATTTGATACAGATGTCCCTTGGGTCATCCTAAAACATCCTAGAAGGGGTGCCCAAAAAAATCTTAAACAGGAAGTGAGTTATGGACAAAATCCAAAATGGCCACCTAAACTGTTGACCGTTGACTCAAAAGACACCAAAATAATCTCCAAAAAGCATAACATTTGGCACACATGTCCCTTGGGTCATCCTAAGACATCCTAGAAGGGGTGCTCAAAAAAGTCTTCAACAGGAAGTGAGTTATTGACTAAATTGAAAATGGCCGCCTACAGTGTTGAAAGATGATGCAAGATACCTAAAGAATCTCATAAAAGCATGAAATGTGGTACAAATGTCCCTTGGGTGATCTGAACGCATCCTACAAGGGCTGCCTAAAGCAGTTGACACAAAAGAAAACATAAAGGGACGTCATAAAAGTGTATAATTTGGTACGTACATTGAGTGCTTCTTAATATATCCTAGAAGGGGTTATTTATTTGTTTGTTTGCTTGTTTATTAAACTTTTTAGGAAGGGACCATGTTGAAGAAATTCTAAATGGCTGTTTAAACAGTTGACCATGGCAGTCTGCATATTATGCAGACTCAATACGAGTCCTCTGCATATTCTTATTTATCTTGCTCTGCATATTCTTATTTTACTCTCTGCATCTTATTTATTTTGCACTCCACATCTTCTTGCTTGTCTTCTCATGTATTTTCTTCTTGATCATTACTGCTTTTTTGTGATTAGTGTTTAGTAACTACATGTATTCATGTGTGCCATTTCGCAATTACCAGCACATTGGCATAATGCTCTGCAAGGTAACCCAGCATCCCCGCATCTTTCTCGAACAGAAGGGCTCAGCTTTGCAGCCACACTTGAGTTCTCTACAAACTTAAGCAGCCTCTGGCAAGAGTGTCCATAAAGGTGTCCACGAATCAGCGACTTTAATCCATCCATATTTGTCAGGAGATGGTAGAGATTGCATAGCTTTCAGGCTTCTGGACCAAATGCCAGATTGGCAAACTGCTCGATTTGAATATTGTAGCAGTGCAGCCCGTGTGGGAGGAGTGTTTTCCATTTAGAGACTATTAAAACTTTTTTTTGGCACCCCTTAGGATGCATTCAGATCACCCAAGGGACATTTGTACCAAATTTCATGCTTTTATGAGATTATTTTTTTATGAGTGTCTTTTGCATCATCTGTCAACACTGTACACGGCCATTTTCAATTTAGTCAATAACTCACTTTCTGTTTCAGATAACTTCAGGCACCCCTTCTAGGATGTCTTAGGATGACCCAAGGGACATGTATGCCAAATTGTATGCTTTTATGAGATTCTTTAGTTGTCTTTTGAGTCAATCGACAACACTGTAGGCGGTCATTTTCAATTTTGTCAATGACTCACTTCCTGTTTAAGATGTTTTGGGGCACCCCTTCTGGGATGTCTTGGGATGACCCAAGGGACATGTATGCCAAATTGTATGCTTTTATGAGATTCTTTAGTTGTCTTTTGAGTCAATAGATAACACTGTAAGCGGCCATTTTCAATTTTGTCAATAACTCAGTTCCTGCTTAAGATTTTTTTGGGCACCCCTTCTAGGATGTCTTACGATGACCAAAAGGACATGTGTGCCAAATTGTATGCTTTTATGAGATTCTTTAGTTGTCTTTTGAGTCAATCGACAACACTAGGCGGCCATTTTCAATTTAGTCAATAACTCACTTCCTGTTTCAGATTCCTTTGGGCACCCCTTCTAGGATGTCTTAGGATGACCCAAGGGACATATGTGCCAAATGTTATGCTTTTTGGAGATTCTTTTGGTGTTTTTTGAGTCAACGGTCAACAGTTGGCCATTTTGAATTTTGTCCATAACTCACTTCCTGTTTAAGATTTTTTTGGGCACCCCTTCTAGGATGTTTTAGGATGACCCAAGGGACATCTGTATCAAATTTCATGCTTTTATCCGCCGCGTAACGATTCGGCCATTTTTGGTGGTTAGTACCCCCTACTATTAAGACCTGCAGAGACAAAGGTGGTCCACCCTTTGTTCTCAGAAAGGGAGATGTGGTATGCAAGGGATAATGCATGGGGAGGTAGTCATTATTGAAATTTAAAGCCCTTCAGTCGGGCTTTAAATTTCAATAATGACTACCTCCCCATGCATTATCCCGCTTATTACACGGCTACTTAATAAATACATTTACCCAAAAGTAACAACAAAACAAAGTATTTCCTTGCTTACGGCAATGAAAGTATTCCATAAGTATTGGGCTGGGTGGACAAGTTTGCCTCGGAAAACAAATGACAAAATAAATAAAAACTCGCCCCAAAACACACTCGCCCCCCATTCTATATACTGCCGATTTGCCTGTAATACCGCCGGATTTGCCCCGGGGCGACTGTGTTTTGGGGCGAGTTTTTTTTATGTTTTCATTTTTTCCCCGAGGCTTCGGGTTTCCCCTGTTGTTGAGCCACGATAAACAAGGAAGTGCAGTGGATCAAATAGAATCACTTTTTGGTCATTGCATCATCTATTTCTCACTTCAAATGTTTTCAAAAACATTCTTGAGAGCAACGTTTAGTTGTAAATGACATTGGTTGTTTGTTTACATGGCTGTCATGTTGGATCAAGCATAAAACCAAGCAGCGCAGGTTGACATGAGCAGGTGTTCTGAGCCTCTGATTACACAGTTTCCTCGTCGGTCTCACCGGTCATTATCATCGGTCATTATCCAGAAATAATGACCGATGACTGACCAATCAGAATCAAGCATTCAACCAAGCCGTGTAATAATATGTGATAATATGGAATGTTATTGGCTGTGATGTGGATGTGACGTCAGGGTTCATAAGGCATGCTAACACGGAAGGAGCTAGGCTAGTAGCATTCCCAAGTAACCGGTGTTGTTCATTCATTGACCTGCTGTTGCTTAATAAATACTGTCCGTTACGTCGTTGTAAGAGCCTGCTTATTAAACAACTCGACAGTAATAAAACACAAAGCACTGTGGTAGACTGCATCCAGAGGCTTCAGTGTGGAGAGTGAAGCATGCATATACAGTGTATCCCCATAATCAAATACAGACATTATTACAGATTGAACAATAGTCTTTCTGCTGGTAAAAGCTTAAGAACCCTAACAAAAAAAAAGCTTAAAAAAAAGCTTAAAAACCCTAACCCTAACTAAATGACATTCAAGGATGATTCTACCTGTAAGCCTTCATCAGGATGCAGTTATAGCATCATAATTAATATGCCTCTCAACATAAAATAAAGTTATAGCATCATAATGAATATGCCTCTCAACATAAAATAAAGTTATAGCATCATAATTAATATGCCTCTCAACATAAAATAAAGTTATAGCATCATAATTAATATGCCTCTCAACATAAAATAAAGTTATAGCATCATAATTAATATGCCTCTCAACATAAAATAAAGTTATAGCATCATAATTAATATGCCTCTCAACATAAAATAAAGTTATAGCATCATAATTAATATGCCTCTCAACATAAAATAAAGTTATAGCATCATAATTAATATGCCTCTCAACATAAAATAAAGTTATAGCATCATAATTAATATGCCTCTCAACATAAAATAAAGTTATAGCATCATAATTAATATGCCTCTCAACATAAAATAAAGTTATAGCATCATAATTAATATGCCTCTCAACATAAAATAAAGTTATAGCATCATAATTAATATGCCTCTCAACATAAAATAAAGTTATAGCATCATAATTAATATGCCTCTCAACATAAAATAAAGTTATAGCATCATAATTAATATGCCTCTCAACATAAAATAAAGTTATAGCATCATCATTAATATGCCTCTCAACATAAAATAAAGTTATAGCATCATCATTAATATGCCTCTCAACATAAAATAAAGTTATAGCATCATCATTAATATGCCTCTCAACATAAAATAAAGTTATAGCATCATCATTAATATGCCTCTCAACATAAAATAAAGTTATAGCATCAAAATTAATATGCCTCTCAACATAAAATAAAGTTATAGCATCATAATTAATATGCCTCTCAACATAAAATAAAGTTATAGCATCATAATTAATATGCCTCTCAACATAAAATAAAGTTATAGCATCATAATTAATATGCCTCTCAACATAAAATAAAGTTATAGCATCATAATTAATATGCCTCTCAACATAAAATAAAGTTATAGCATCATAATTAATATGCCTCTCAACATAAAATAAAGTTATAGCATCATAATTAATATGCCTCTCAACATAAAATAAAGTTATAGCATCATAATTAATATGCCTCTCAACATAAAATAAAGTTATAGCATCATAATTAATATGCCTCTCAACATAAAATAAAGTTATAGCATCATAATTAATATGCCTCTCAACATAAAATAAAGTTATAGCATCATAATTAATATGCCTCTCAACATAAAATAAAGTTATAGCATCATAATTAATATGCCTCTCAACATAAAATAAAGTTATAGCATCATAATTAATATGCCTCTCAACATAAAATAAAGTTATAGCATCATAATTAATATGCCTCTCAACATAAAATAAAGTTATAGCATCATAATTAATATGCCTCTCAACATAAAATAAAGTTATAGCATCATAATTAATATGCCTCTCAACATAAAATAAAGTTATAGCATCATAATTAATATGCCTCTCAACATAAAATAAAGTTATAGCATCAAAATTAATATGCCTCTCAACATAAAATAAAGTTATAGCATCATAATTAATATGCCTCTCAACATAAAATAAAGTTATAGCATCATAATTAATATGCCTCTCAACATAAAATAAAGTTATAGCATCATAATTAATATGCCTCTCAACATAAAATAAAGTTATAGCATCATAATTAATATGCCTCTCAACATAAAATAAAGTTATAGCATCATAATTAATATGCCTCTCAACATAAAATAAAGTTATAGCATCATAATTAATATGCCTCTCAACATAAAATAAAGTTATAGCATCATAATTAATATGCCTCTCAACATAAAATAAAGTTATAGCATCATAATTAATATGCCTCTCAACATAAAATAAAGTTATAGCATCATAATTAATATGCCTCTCAACATAAAATAAAGTTATAGCATCATAATTAATATGCCTCTCAACATAAAATAAAGTTATAGCATCATAATTAATATGCCTATCAACATGAAATAAAGTTATAGCATCATAATTAATATGCCTCTCAACATGAAATAAATTTATAGCATCATAATTAATATGCCTCTCAACATGAAATAAATTTATAGCATCATAATTAATATGCCTATCAACATAAAATAAAGTTATAGCATCATAATTAATATGCCTCTCAACATAAAATAAAGTTATAGCATCATAATTAATATGCCTCTCAACATAAAATAAAGTTATAGCATCATAATTAATATGCCTCTCAACATAAAATAAAGTTATAGCATCATAATTAATATGCCTCTCAACATAAAATAAAGTTATAGCATCATAATTAATATGCCTCTCAACATAAAATAAAGTTATAGCATCATAATTAATATGCCTCTCAACATAAAATAAAGTTATAGCATCATAATTAATATGCCTATCAACATAAAATAAAGTTATAGCATCATAATTAATATGCCTCTCAACATGAAATAAATTTATAGCATTATAATTAATATGCCTCTCAACATGAAATAAATTTATAGCATCATAATTAATATGCCTATCAACATAAAATAAAGTTATAGCATTATAATTAATATGCCTCTCAACATGAAATAAAGTTATAGCATCATAATTAATATGCCTCAACATGAAATAAAGTTATAGCATCATAATTAATATGCCTCTCAACATAAAATAAAGTTATAGCATCATAATTAATATGCCTCTCAACATAAAATAAAGTTATAGCATCATAATTAATATGCCTCTCAACATAAAATAAAGTTATAGCATCATAATTAATATGCCTCTCAACATAAAATAAAGTTATAGCTCCATCATTTAAGTGTCTAAACATAAGAGAGAAGGTCCAGCAGTATTACTGGAATCCCTCAAACCAGCAGCGCTCATGGAAGGAAAAAATGTTCAAGAAAAAGGGAAGAATTATGACCAGAAACAGACAGAAAACCATCCACATCCAGGCACTCAATGTAGTAATAAATAGTAAATGATTATTTCTGAAGTAAGTAGGTTATTTATCCTAACTAACTAACTAACTAACTAACTAACTAACTAACTAACTAACTGTAAAAACACAACATTGATGTAAATCTATTGAACTAATAGTGTGATAAATGTTACAATGTGTTCATGTTTACAACACTTCTCACTCCGTTCATCTGGTTGTATTCACCGGCCTTTGTCGCCCTCGTGTGGACACAATGAGTAAATACAAGTAAATGTCGTCAATAAATCACTGTACTTTAATCATCAAAATATTAAACACGAGATGACGCAACATGGCGCTGGTTTCTACATGAAGCTGTTCAAATCTACAAGCTCACAATGAGAGGCATTGTGAGCTTGTAGATCGGCGATTTTCTGCGCGCGACACTCGTAGTATTGTAAGCGTTAAAACGGTTGTATTTTGAAAAAAGAATGGAAGCACTCGCGTTGCGTTCTGTGCAAAGCCTAACACTTGGTGTCTGGGAAATGTAGTTCTTTCTAGTGTAGTTCTTCTAGTCATCCATGGTGGCTGGGAAATGTAGTTCCTCAAATGTAGTCCACATAGCTACCCGTGTTGGTGTATGGGAAATATAGTAGGACGATTGTAGTTTTTCTAGCCACCCATTGTTGATGGACAATGTAGTTCTTTAAATGTAGTCCTCATCGCTACCCATCGTGTTTGATGACGTCCGGTGTGAAGTGTGTCTGTTTATGTAGCTAGCGGCTAGCTAGCAACTAGCAGCTGCTTTATGCTCAAAACAAACTAACAAACCAGTGATGTGTTCTACCAAACCAATGAGTGGAGGAGGAATTAACAATACAAACCATCATCTTATTATGATGATGCTCTTTCTAAAATGATTAAATGGACTAAATATCCATAAATAGTGTTTGTTGAGTCACTGCGTCATAGTTATAAATAATATACCTAGAGTAGACGAGAGTAGAGTTTGTCCACTAGAGGGCGACACAGTCAATAGAATAGAATTATAGGCATCATAACCTCTGGTTTTATTCTATTCTATTGTTTCAGGAAGACAACATGTTGTTGCATAAAATGTAAACTATTAAATTGTAATAGTGTTGCATCTACCAAACCATGTATGTTTTTCTACCAACGGCATCAATGGACATTTAAGTTAAAGCTGTTATAATAATTGAGAAAGAGATTGTTTGTTTTATACCCAACTGTAAATAGTGTAGATTAAATAATATTAAACAAGCATATTAGACAAACCATATACAATGAAATATTGTCAACAATTAAAAGCTATTTTAAAAACACTGATTTATGTATCATTGGTGATTGTGCAGAATTAACAGTCAACCTGTGAATTTAAGCACAATGTCAGTCTGTGTGAGACAGTCTGTGAATAATAGATGCATTCTATTTTATTTTATTTTAAGCAGCTATTACTGTCATAGGTGTGATTGGCAATTAATTAATTGTGTGTATTTAATGTTCTAAACACTGATTTAAAAAAATAGATTCAGATTACAGCCCACTCAGTGTATCTGTAGAAATAACTTTAAAAGACCAATTTGACCTATGAATTATTTTTAATTATTTAATTGAAGGTTATAGTTCATAAGGTTTATAGCTCACCCAGTGTATTTTACCTGGTGAAATATCTTTAAGAGGGCAATTTAACCTTAATTAATTTGTCCACTTAATCTTTGACTAGGAGTATTTATACTTTGACTCATACTGGTGGTCCAGTACTTTCTCCACCAACATGCACTGCTACTAATAGTTAGGAAACATAAATGCAAAGGAAACATTACACTAATAATGTACACAAATGTACTTGACAAATACCCCCAACAACAACATCAATGACAAGGGCCACAGTTTATTATTGTGTTCGTTTTAAGTGTTATTCTCTCATTGTGGTTTCTAGATGCTACAACTGTGGAGGACCGGACCACCACGCCAAACAATGCCCGCTGCCCCCTCAGCCCAAGAAGTGCCATTTCTGCCAGAGTCTGTCTCACATGGTGGCCGTCTGTCCAATCAGAGCGCTGCAGTCCTCTCACAGGGAGGGTCAGTCCTGTCACAGGGAGGGTCAGTCCTGTCACAGGGAGGGTCAGTCCTGTCACAGGGAGGGTCAGTCCTGTCACATGGAGGGTCAGTCCTGTCACAGGGAGGGTCAGTCCTGTCACAGGGAGGGTCAGTCCTGTCACAGGGAGGGTCAGTCCTGTCACAGGGAGGGTCAGTCCTGTCACAGGGAGGGTCAGGGGGGAGGGGGAGAGGAGGGGGGGCACGCCCTCGCTTCAGCACCGGGCTCCCAGTGATCCACTGGTTCTGTCGGAAGACATCCCCATAACTCTGAGAGTGTACAAATGGAAGGGTCCATTTGGTTGTCAAGTTGTCTTGACTTGGTTGTCAAGTTGTCTCTCAGAGTTACAGACCTGTAAGGGTCCATTTGGAACCGCCTCAAGGAACCCTGAGGGTCCCTGGACCACACTTTGAGACCCACTGGAGTACAAGAAGAGTGGGCACCAAAACGTTGTGGGCACTTGGGAAGACTATATAAAGTGCCATAAGGTTGATTGAGGTCTGTTTTCAAGTGCCATACTTCCCTGAAATGTTTTATCAGACAAGATAATCCTAGACATTCCCTTGGGTGTTGAGATAGTGACAGCAAGTTGTCATTTCATCAGCTGAAGCTTTTATGCAAGACCAGCATTGATTGTATGCAGGCTTTTTCTGCAGAGAAATAAATAAGTGAATGTTTCTCTTAACCATATCAGGGCATTTCTCACGTAGAGAATACTTATTTTACTTGAAAACTGTAGATGAAAAGATGATACTGATGGCTTTACTAACATGAGATGCAGGATATATTTTTTGTTTATTTTTTAAATATTTAGTGATTTAGTGATTTTCCCAGCTACTATGTACTGTATAGATATATTGTTATCTTTTTTATATTGTTTATTTATTCAAAGTTCAGACTTTGAATAAATATAATAACATAATATGAATTCATATTATCATGGTCTGCAAAAGAAACATGAATTCACGTGACCGGGATGGTTTACTCGTTCACTGGTTTTGTTTTAAAATAAGACATTGATTGATTGATTGATTGATTGAATACTTTATTGGTCAAAAATGTAAACAATTGTCTTATTGTAGAATGTAACTACAGATTCAATATCTTTGTTGTGTTCTGGGATTGTGTCTGGATCACATAAATGTCAGATTGTAATATTTGCTGCTTTATCACATTGTTACGGTGTAAAGTGTCTATATCAGTGATTCCACTGACTTCAGACAGAATTCTGTCTAATCTGAGTTCAGGGATGAACTTTTCTGAAAGACTTTGAAGTTTATCTACGTCTCTGGTTGCAGGAAAACCAAGTTTTTCCAAATAAGCCGTGCACTAAATCTGTCTTAAATAACTGTCAATCAATGTGACCAGACGTTTACCAAACTCCTTCTTTGAGGAGACAGTGTGAGACTTATTTTATTTATAATTAATCATGTTCAGTAAGAACAGGATTACTCTCTTACAGTGACTATATTATTAGGATTATATTATGTATTATCAGCTATAATATGATATAATATGTATAATTTTTTTCTCTGAGATGCTTAATTGATCCCAGACTGTGAACATGACGTAAGATGAAATGACTCAGCATTGTTTCTTTTACAGTGATGGACTCTCAGTAACAAAGTTTATTTCACTATTTATTTCACTATTTATTTCACTATTTATTTCACTATTTATTTCAGTTCTGCACTTAAGAACTTATTTTTTGTACTTTACTTGAATATTAGATTTTTAGAAGCTTATGGCGTATTCTTCTACATTTCAAAGACAAATAGGGAAGCAGGGACCCCTAGGACCCAGATGACCTGGTCTATTTTAATAATAGTGACAATAGCAGATCTACAAGCTCACAACGTGTCACATCGTGACGCTATGTGAGCTTGTAGATCTGCTACTTTCACTATTTCTTTTCACTAATTTCAATCATTTCAGAAAATCTTTGAATTATTTTGTAAAACTTCAAAACTTCAACACAGCTGCATTGATATGACAAACACAATGTACTTTGTCATTTGAATTTCTAAAAACATGCACTTTTGAATACTCAAGTATTCTTTTTAAACCAACTACTCCAGTAGGGGATTACTTTAACAAGTAACTCTGGAGTTGTATTGGAGTTAAGTACTTTGTCCATCACTTTTAAATTTTTTCATCTTAGGACCAGTTTGTCTTTTGACAGGAATAGTTTTGTTAATATATATATATTAATATAACTAGCCCATACCCGGTCGACGACCCACCACCCAAGACACACCCAAGACAGACAGAGGTTACTCCAATTATATAGTAGGATGTTCTTATGTGAACCAGACAGGAACATGTAGTTCTTATTATAATGTTGTTATGTGAACCAGACAGGAATATGTAGTTCTTATAATGTTCTTATGTGAACCAGACAGGAATATGTAGTTCTTATTATAATGTTGTTATGAGAACCAGACAGGAATATGTAGTTCTTATAATGTTCTTATGAGAACCAGACAGGAATATGTAGTTCTTATAATGTTCTTATGTGAACCAGACAGGAATATGTAGTTCTTATTATAATGTTGTTATGAGAACCAGACAGGAATATGTAGTTCTTATAATGTTCTTATGTGAACCAGACAGGAATATGTAGTTCTTATTATAATGTTATGAGAACCAGACAGGAACATGTAGTTCTTATTATAATGTTCTTATGAGAACCAGACAGGAATATGTAGTTCTTGTTGTAACTTCTATACATTCTACCTCAGGATATGTTGGATGTGGTTTTAAATGAACGGCTGCTCTGATGCATAAAAAGGCAGAAAGAAAAGCAAATGTTCTGAAAACTATTTTGTACAAATGTGTTTTATTTGAATTTATTTGTTTGTTTGAATATTTATGTATTTTTCTTTTTTTACATTTCCTTGTCAAAGCTGTTTCTCACACTAAATGAATGTATGTTATATTGCTGCTTTACTCATAACTTTAAATCTATTGAGCCTTTACTAAAAACTACTCAAAACAACAACAAGTCACTGTGATGAGGATGATGGTATAAAATGAAGTTAGAAAGAATCAGAGATAATAATATAATATACACATAAAGGACAAGTGTTCATTTAACACAGAGAGTGTTAAACCCTTGTACACTTTTGAGTGAACCACTTAAACCCTATTTTATACTAGCAAAGATAGCAGATCTACAAGCTCACAACATGTTGCATCGCATCTGCAATTTAAGCTAATCTTGAAAAAACTATATCGACATAATATGCACCCAGGGTTTGTGTGTGTGTGTGTGTGTGTGTGTGTGTGTGTGTGTGTGTGTGTGTGTGTGTGTGTGTGTGTGTGTGTGTGTGTGTGTGTGTGTGTGTGTGTGTGTGTGTGTGTGTGTGTGTGTGTGATACACAACCACCAACACACACATGTTGTGTCATTATGGAAGCTTCATTGGCCAGGTTTCCCAAACGAATTTGAGCTCATGCGCAGCCTAGAAGCTGCGTAAGAGCCTCCACGCACCTGCGCAGTAGCAACCCCGCCACGCACTATCTTCATTAGTAGCAGTTGTGTGTGCTCTACGTGCCATCTAAACTGGCTTCAGGAGGCACCATCGTCGTAGGTTCTCATTACGTGTGTGCTAAAACTACATTCGCGAGACAGCATAGACGTAAAGACCTCCTGGACGAAGTCTACGTAAAGCCTACGTAAAAGCCTACGTAAACTACGTAGTGCTGTCCTACGCTACACTGCAGTTTAAACACCCTTTGCGAAAGTGAAATGGATCATAAAAATACCAGAGCCAACTGTCAGATGTCCTGAAGCAGTCCACTCCAAATACAACTTTTGAATAATATATTTATGAATGAAATTACAGTGGTGAGTTGACATCTGCAAGGTAAATAAAACACTAAAGTGTCCCCATTATGCAAGTAAATTAAATATACTTAAAATACCAAAAGTAAAGGTATGCAGAATGTCCCATTTCCCAAATTTAATATGTATTAAAATCTTTTGAAAATAGCAAATCTACAAGCTTGTGAGGCGTTGTGAGCTTGTAGATCTGCTATTTTCAAAAGTTTTTTTAACCGTTCATAAACATGGCGAGCGCAAGAGCTGTCACTTTGTGAGAGGAACTGGGGACTTTAATCATAACGTTTAACTATAAAACTTCGAAATTATGGAAACATGTTTAGCTCAGCATCATTTATATACCTTTAGTTAACTTGGCATATGCTTAATATTTTTATCAGACGATCGGTTCATCCGTGAGAGTACAATTTGTAAACTTCGGGTTCATGCATAGAGCGTTAGTGAACTCTCTGGGTACAGTCACACATGTCAGTAAAGCGTCCGTCAAGTTGCCGTACGGACGCCAGAAGTCCCATCCACTCCCATGTAAAAAAAAAAAAACGGAACGGTACTTCCGGTTTTAAACTTAACATGGGAGTGGATGGGACTTCCGGCGTCCGTACGGCAACTTGACGGACGCTTTACAGACATGTGTGGCTGTACCCACTAACGCTCTGAACCAGGGCTAGAAGCAGCGGAGCCGCCCTGTGTGTGTGTGTGTGTGTGTGTGTGTGTGTGTGTGTGTGTGTGTGTATATGTATATGTATATATATATATATATATACATATACATATACATATATATATATATATATATATATATATATATATATATATATATAAATTAAATGTGTGTGTGTGTGTGTGTGTGTGTGTGTGTGTGTGTGTGTGTGTGTGTGTGTGTGTGTGTGTGTGTGTGTGTGTGGTCGGTCGGTCTTTTCATAGATCTATTTCGCTACGATGGGTGTTACTACCGCCCCAGGGCGCTCGTAACAAACTGCTTCGTAGGGCAGCACTGCAGGGCTACGCCTCTCGCAGAAGTAGGAGGAGAGTAGGATACGCCATTCTGTCTCCCAAATGTAGTTTTAGCAGACACGTAACGCCGTGGACGTGGGAACCCATAGCACGTTGGGCACAACCAGCTGCTACTAATGAGGGTAGAGCGTCGGTTTCGCCGGGTCCCAGGCTCTTACGCAAGCTGCGTAGGCTGCGCATGACCTGAAATCTACGTGGCTGCTATGGTACTGCGCAGACTGTGTGGACACACGTAAGACCCGTCGTAGAACCTGCGCAGATGCTCAACGCAGCATCTCTACGAATCTCTTTGGGAAACGCGGCCATTATTTCAGTTTGAGTCGCAGTGTTTTGAAGCCAGTCTATGGTAGCAGTGTCAGCAGGTCAGCATGGAGGACTCCCATTGGATAAGTGAGTGGAACAGGTGCAGGACATGAGCTAATTAGGAAGGCTCTCCCTATTTAAGGGCCTCTGTTGGAGATAGAGGTAGTTTTGCTCTGACCATGGAACAGCACAGATCTACAAGCACAGAGGAGGAAGGACCTGGACTCACACGGAAACCAACTGAACTGGACCCCCCCCCCCCATTGGAAAGGGAAGTAGATGCACCAGACACTTTATTCTACTTTGATTGGATTTTAGACATTGGAACCCCTGGTATTTAATGACTCAGCATCTTACAGTTTTAAATGTTTTTTAACACTGGACGGCTCTGAAAGACCTCTTATCCCATTGGACATTGGATTAATGCATTCCCCTCCTATGCCCCGCCCCCATTCCACTGCTCTGCTTTTTAGTTTTTAGGTTGAATAAAAGAACATTGACTTTGGACTTCCTGCCTCACTGTGTGGTTTTGTGAAAAACCTTTTTCAATACTTTTACTCCACTACATCTCAGAGGAAAATATTGTACTTTTACTCCATTTCAATTATTTGAAAACTTCAGTTACTCATTATAAATGATTAAATGATAAAACATACATTAACCACTTTAGCCCTATTTTATACCTAGGCTATTTGAAAATAGCTGATCTGTTGTGAGCTTGTAGATGTGCTATTTTCAAACATTTTAGTACTTTTACTTTTGGTACGTTAAGTATATTTTGATGCCACTACTTTTGTAGTTTTACTCAATTAACATTTTTTTTTACTCAAGTAACAGGCCTTTTACTTGTGACTGAGTACTTCCACATGGTGGTATTGATACTTTTACTTGAGTGAAAACACACACACACACACACACACACACACACACACACACACACACACACACACACACACACACACACACACACACACACACACACACACACACACACACACACACACACACACACACACACACACACCCCTGTGTTTTGTTTTGTTTCACTTTTACAGTATTTGTGTTTCTTCCTTTAGTGTTTAAAGCTCCTGTTGTGTTTAATCCATCAGGACCAGGAACGCTTCTGTGTCATGTTTTACATTTCTTTGGCTATTCAAAAATGGCAGATCTACAAGCTCATAGTGCCGCACTATGAGCTTGTAGATCTGCTTTTCTTTTGGGGGAAATCGTGGATCTTTGTGTATATATATAGATAGATCTTTGCTTCTGGGGGTCCCTGGAACAACATATTGTGAGATGGGGGTCCCTGGAACAACAGATTGTGAGATGGGGGTCCCTGGAACAACAGATTGTGAGATGGGGGTCCCTGGAACAACATATTGTGAGATGGGGGTCCCTGGAACAACATATTGTGCTTCTGGGGGTCCCTGGAACAACAGATTGTGAGATGGGGGTCCCTGGAACAACAGATTGTGAGATGGGGGTCCCTGGAACAACATATTGTGCTTCTGGGGGTCCCTGGAACAACAGATTGTGAGATGGGGGTCCCTGGAACAACATATTGTGAGATGGGGTCCCTGGAACAACAGATTATGAGATGGGGGTCCCTGGAACAACATATTGTGAGATGGGGGTCCGCGGCCAAATGCATATCATTTTGGGGGTCCTTGACATGAACATGTTTTGAACACCCACTGATATAACAACATACTGTTAGGATTTAGAAGTCATTAAAGGGTCTTAAAGGGTTAACTAACACAAGGACAATAAGACAATAATATGTTTTACTGCAAAACTGTTACACATAAAAGTCTGGAATTCTACATTTACTTAAAAAGTAAAAGAACAAAAGTATTGGTTTCAAAATGTACTTAAAGTACGTTGTCCCATTGCACAAGTTTTCAAATGTTTAAAAGGTAGACTAAT
This sequence comes from Gymnoscopelus braueri, assembly GCF_963280865.1. Lineage (NCBI taxonomy): Eukaryota > Metazoa > Chordata > Actinopteri > Myctophiformes > Myctophidae > Gymnoscopelus > Gymnoscopelus braueri. Next base: position 892,735 of record NC_137613.1, on the reverse strand, counting down.
CTTTTGAAAATAGCAGATCTACAAGCTCACAATGCGTCACATCACGACGCATTGTGAGCTTGTAGATCTGCCATTTTCAAATGGCCGAAATGTATATAGGGCTGAAGTGGTTAATGTATGTTTTGTAATAATCAAAATCTACAAAGTAACTAGTAACTGAAGTTTTCAAATAATTTGTAATGGAGTAAAAGTACAATATGTAAAAGTACAGAAAATTGGAAATACTCCAGTAAAGTAAAAATACCTCAACATTGTACTTAAGTACAGTACTTGAGTAAATGTACCTAGCTACACCACTGGTATTTAGATACTAGATATTAATTTTAACTTCCCATACAAAGCCATTGTAAGTTGAAGCTTCATTGTAACTATGATAGATTGAATGAAAACACACGTCCTTGGTTCTGGTGACTGATATTGTTCTTCTAATACGTGAGGGATATGGTAGTCCCTGCTGAATGTGTTTAGTTTCTACAGTAATACTAAGACAGTTACAAAGCAACATGAGACAAACTGTCCATGTAGATTTATTTATTATATATTCCATGTGGTTTAATGTTAAAGACAGTTACAAAGCAACATGAGACACACTGTCCATGTAGATTTATTTATTATATATTCTATGTGGTTTAATGTTAAAGACAGTTACAAAGCAACATGAGACACACTGTCCATGTAGATTTATTTATTATATATTCCATGTGGTTTAATGTTAAAGACAGTTACAAAGCAACATGAGGCAAACTGTCCATGTAGATTTATTTATTATATATTCTATGTGGTTTAATGTTAAAGACAGTTACAAAGCAACATGAGACACACTGTCCATGTAGATTTATTGTCTCCGCCAGGCCGAAAGGCATGGCGAGAGAGTATGTTTTTCCCCCTGTCCGTCCGTCCGTCCGTCCGTCCGTCCGTCCGTCCGTTCGTCTGTCACCAGCTTATCTCCGGCACCGTTGGCTTGATCGCAGCGAAACTGTCCACACACACTCCCTGGATGCCAATTCAGAACCTCTACCCCAAGTTTTTCTCATGGGCCTTTTTATAGCGCCACCAGGAGGCCGATTTGTGCAAAACCTATTTTTTTTACAGTACTCCTACAGATTTTGTCCAAAAATCCTGCAAATCGGTACACAGTATCTCTATCTCCATTAAACAAAACGTGTCTTTCAGATTTTTCATATTCCATCCTGATTGGCTAAAAATGTCTTCCAAAGTTTGCAGGAGTGCTCCGTTTTGAACAAAATGCCTCAAATCATGAACACAGCATGCAATTTCCGTGAAATTTTGCAATTTTCAAATCAGCCTCATGGTGGCGCTGTAACATGCCGATTCATGTTTTTACCTAGAACTGCACCGATCTGTGTAAAACTTTGTATGCACACTTCCTAGAGGTCAAGGAAAAACCTTTGCCCTGCATTTTTCACATCTGCCTTTTATAGCGCCACCAGGAGGCCGACTTATGTAAAACACATAATTTTATACTACTTCTTCCAATTTTATCCAAATTTCACGCAAATCGGTACACATGATCTCTATGTGATGTGATCAAGACGGATGTGTTTGATTTTTCACATTCCATCCTGATTGGCTAAAATTGACATCAAAAGTTTGCATTATTGGCTTGTTTTGAACACAATTCCGCAAATCATGAACGCACCGTCCGATTGCGGTCAAACTTTGCACGCACATTCACACTATGTTGAGGAACAAATGCCACCCTTTTAACATTGGTCTGTTATAGCGCCACCAGCAGGTCTAATTTAGCAAAACAAATGTTTTTAACAAAAGGCCTCAAATCATGAATGCAGTCAGTGTCCGATTGTCGTGCAAGGCCTAAGAAGAAATGGCACCCTTTTCACATTGGCCTATTATAGCGCCACCAGGAGGCCACAATAGCCTACCTGACCTGGCGGAGACCTGTGCCCAGAGGAGCACTTTATCTAGTTTATTATATATTCCATGTGGTTTAATGTTAAAGACAGTTACAAAGCAACATGAGACACACCCCTTGTCCGTCCGTCCGTGTGTCCGTGTGTCCGTCTGTCACCAGCTAATCTCCGGCACCGTTGGCCCGGTCGCTCCGAAACTGTGCACACACACTCCCTGGATGCCAATTCAGAACCTCTGCCCCAAATCTTTCACATGGGCCTGTTATAGCGCCACCAGGAGGCCGATTTGGGCAAAACCCATTTTTTTATATTACTCCTACAAATGTTATCCAAACGTCATGCAAATCGGCACACAGTATCACTATAGTCATGTGATCAACACGGATCTGTCCGATTTCCCATATTCCATCCTCAATTTAGCAAAACACATTTTTGGAACAAAATGCCTCAAATCATGAATGCAGTGTCAATGCAAGAATAAATGGCACGGTTGGCACCCTTTTCACATTGGCCTATTATAGCGCCACCAGGTGGCCAGAATAACGTACCTGACCTGGCGGAGACCTGTGCCTAGTTTATTATATTTTACATGTGGTTTAATGTTAAAGACAGTTACAAAGCAACATGAGACAAACTGTCCATGTAGATTTATTTATTATATATTCCATGTGGTTTAATGTTAAAGACAGTTACAAAGCAACATGAGACAAACTGTCCATGTAGATTTATTTATTATATATTCCATGTGGTTTAATGTTAAAGACAGTTACTGCATGGCAACTAATAACATTACATCAATCTTCATATCATCTGTACAACATATAGGCAAAACCTTTGTTTTCCAAATCACAGAGTCCACCTCTCTATCAGGGGACATGACATAACTTCACATTACAATATGATCTCTTCTTCTAAAATAATAATACATAGGATTTATATAGCGCTTTTCTAGGTACTCAGAGTCACTTTACAGAGCAGATAAAAACAACTTTATTAGAACAAACTAAACTAATCTTATTATAATGTGTGTAAAGAAGTGTATTAATGCTGATCTGAGACCAGTGTGTTTCTGCTAAGCATCAGACAGCAGTTATAAATGAATAAAGAAGTGTTTTAATGCTGATCTGAGACCAGTGTGTTTCTGCTAAGCATCAGACAGCAGTTATAAATGAATAAAGAAGTGTTTTAATGCTGATCTGAGACCAGTGTGTTTCTGCTAAGCATCAGACAGCAGTTATAAATGAATAAAGAAGTGAAACCAGTGTCTATGAAGTCATAGTGAAGTTCATCTGGTCATGTGACTTGTGACCAGTGATCTTTACATCATTAAAGGACGACTTCACCGATTTCCAACCTATCTTCATATAATTGGTTCTCACTAATACTCATGATAAAATGGTACCATTTTTTTCTACTCGGTCTGTGTCTCAGAGGAGGGCTGTGGACAGTTCAGAGTCCCGTCTACCAGTGACATCATCAATGGGGAATCCAAGCTAATAGAAACTGCAGGCTTTCTATTCCTGGAAAGTTGCAATGCAATAAAAGAAGCCATTGTTCTCGTGTTAATAAAAATCTAAATACAAAAATTGAAATCTTGTTGGAAAAAAAAATCATGCCTAACGATGATGTCACTGGTAGACGGGTTTCTGGACTGTCCACAGCCCTCCTATGAGACACAGACCAAGTAGAAAAAAATGGTACCATTTTATCATGAGTATTAGTGAGGACCAATTATATGAAGATAGTTTGAAAATCGGTGAGGTCGTCCTTTAAGTTCTGATCTCAACTTCCTGAAAGACAATGGATATCACACTTTATTTTACTGTAAATCTGCCAAATTGTCCCTGGTTATAACTAAACATATGTTTTAATTTGACACCTAAAGATTAATCATCATCATCATCATGAATTAGACAATACAGAAGCTATTTACATTTGAAATTCAGAGAAATCTTGTTTAAACTTAATGCATGATTCCTGCCGTTTAAGATTGAGCAAAGTAAGGTACATGTGAGCGTTGCTAATTATAGCTATTCTATATGTGCTGATTAACTGTACAGAGATTAACACCACTATATTAAAAGACTTACTCAGGTGTGAAATAAGTAAACCCATGAATTACATTTTGTTTTTTAAGTTGCACATATGTTACACATTATACTCATGTTACCAAGTAGAGATATCTTGTAGTTAATGTCTGAACATATTAGTACAACATCTCATCCACCATGACTCTCCTCTCCCTATCGCTTTTCCAATAAGTTCAGGATCTCTTCCTTCAACACTGAATGTGAAAGTTTGTGTCTTTCCTCTAACTCTTTCATCTCTCTGTTCTTCTCCTCCAGTTGTCTCTCAAACACTCTCTGAATCTTCTCTTTCATCTCTCTGTTCTTCTCTTCCAGTTGTCTCTCAAACACTCTCTGAATCTTCTCTTTCATCTCTCTGTTCTTCTCCTCCGGTTGTCTCTCAAACTCTCTCTGCATATTTGTCTTTAAGGTCATGATGTTGCTGAATAACTCAGGCAGGATTATCTTCATCAGGTGTTTCTCTGCTTTTGCCCTAGTGTCTCCTTCATAGATCTCTCTCATCTCCTCTATTTCCTGTCTGTGTCTCTCCTCCATCTCTCTCTTCTCGTTCTCTCTCTCCTCTTTAGACTTCTCCAGTTTTCCCTCCATCTGCCTCAGCTCTTGTTCCAGCTCTCTTTTCTTCTCTTCATCCCTCTCCTCCCTCATTTGTTTCTCCAGTTTAGCCAGTTTATACTTAAGGTCACTGATCTTTGCCTTAAGCTCTTGGATGGTTTTGTCTTTCTCCCTCCGAGATTCCTCAAGCTCCTTCTCAAACCTCTCCCTCATCTCCTGCTCTTCCTTGTGTTTCCTATCCTCACTGTCCCTCTGAATCATCTCTTTGGCCTGGGCTTCTGTCTTCTGGTAGTTGGTGTAATATTCATGCAGGTGTTCACTGAGGTTAGGGTCCAGCTGTTGGAGGATGTCAATCATTTCTGAACTTGCCTTCTTTCCCTTGTTCCTCACCATGTCAATAATTCCCCGTGCTTTTTCTGACTTTTCTAATTTCACTCTGACTGACTCCATTTCTTCATCATTGATTACATTCTTAGTGAAAAGTTCGTCCATTAGAGAATTCAGGATGGGCACTGAGACTCTTTTAAGAAACTCAGTCCTCACAGTCGTCAGACATTTCTCTGCTTCCTGGATCTTTATCTTTGGCAGAATTTGCTGAGTTGTGGAAGAACCTTAAAGATAAGATTGAGTTGGTTTTATTATTTGTGGTATAATTGTGTGTGTGTATATATATATATATATATATATATATATATATATATATATATATATATATATATATATATATATATATATATATATATATATAAAAGGTTTCAGCCTAGTGGCTATCTTCAGAGCTGTGATGAAGGTCACTAGGTCAAAGGTAACTAGCATGTTTATTAAAAAGTCCAGAATAAATTAGTGAAATGTAAATGAGTCAACTGTCCTGAAGATCTGTGTGTGTACGAATGTTTACCTTTGGGTATTAAATGTCAGAACTATATGTATTTGGTTTAGTACCTAAAATAAAATACTGTTTAGATGCATCGTTTCACACTGTTTGTCTGAACATTCACACCTACTGATGTTCATGTGTTAATTCACCCTCAACAGTAAAGGTCCTTACACACCGGGGGGCGATTTTTTCATGCGAATAATACGTTTAAAAAAAACCCCATATAAAGTCAATGCAAGCTTCCACGGAGCGAAAAAGCTTTTATTTATTCGGAACGAGTCCGAATTTTGCGTATATTCGCATAATCGCCGGTTCGTAATGACCTTAATAGTTTACAAAAGTTTGCAAGTGACTTTCCTATTTCTAATCAATAGATGTATAAGCATACAAAGTGTATTTTAACAACTTATGCCATATAACTTATGATAAAACCGAGGTCATTGAGTTTGGTCCAAAAATACAGGGACAGTGTTTGCTAACCTGGCATGGCCACACTCACTGAGGGCAATGTAGTTGTTTTTTGCACTAGCAGATTTGTCTGGTTTCCAGGCTAGTGAGTTTGTCTTGTGCTCTCAGTAGATTTAGGTTCTAAAGTTGTTTAAGAGTATATAAACAATGTAAACTGTGAAGTCAGGTTATAATGTAATTTTTTGTGGTATTGTGTAATTGTTTTGCAAAGGTTTGAGTTTTTTAGCTAACTTTTTGCTAGTTTATTGTTTAGCAGCACTAGTGAGGACACACACACACACACACACACACACACACACACACACACACACACACACACACACACACACACACACACACACACACAGTAACGGCATCATGCTTCATTGCTGTTTTTCTTCATCACAGACGTCCTGTGTATTAATGCTGCTGCATGATTCTGTCTTTATTTCATGCAGGTATGTTTCTGTTGCTCCCATGATTTTGGTCTATTGTGTTTATTTTATTTACTTGTCCATAACATTATAATTAGCCAGTGGTGTATTCATTTCAAGTGTAATTGTGTATTGTGATCTATTGTGACAGATTTTAATCTGAATATTATTATATTTTGTAAGGCATACTAGCCGACTACATTTTGGCCAATCATCAAGAGAAAAGTCATCTAGTGAAACAATGTTTGTAATGATCTAATTCTCACCAAGTTGTGTGTTTTCTGTGATGACACCATCCGATTCCTTCTTCCTCATCTTCAGTAGTTGGTCTTTCTCCTCTATTTTCTTCTCTCTCTCTATCTTGATTTTCTCCAGTTCATTCTCTCTTTCTTCCAGTTGAACAGTGAGCTTCTCTACTTGGGTTTTCTGTTCCTGCAGGTCCTGGCTCAGTTTATCTTGTTTTTTGTTGCTCAGCTCCATGACATTACCCCATTCCTTCTTACTCGTCCTCAGCTCTTCACCTTTCTGTTCCAGTTGTTGGTCTTTCTCTTCTATTTTCTTGTCTCTCTCCATCTTGATCTTCTCCAGTTCTCTCTGTTTTTCGTTCTGTTGATCTCTGAGCTTCTCTACTTGGGTTCTCTGTTCCTGCAGGTTCTGGCTCAGTTGATGTTGTTGTTTGTTGCTCAGCTCCATCTTTTTCGTGGTGTTCTGCAGATCTTTCTCTTGCTCTCTCATGTTTTGGGTCATATCCAGGAACAGACTCGGATCCTGGGTCATTTTCAGGAACTGCTCTCTCTGACCCTGGGTCATTTCCACAAACAGCTGTCTGTGATCCTGGGTCATTTCCACAAACAGCTGTCTGTGACCCTGGGTCATTTCCAGGAACAGCTGTCTGTGATCCTGGGCCATTTCCAGGAACAGCTGTCTGTGATCCTGGGTCATTTCCACAAACAGCTGTCTGTGACCCTGGGTCATTTCCAGGAACAGCTGTCTGTGACCCTGGGTCATTTCCACAAACAGCTGTCTGTGATCCTGGGTCATTTCCACAAACAGCTGTCTGTGACCCTGGGTCATTTCCAGGAACAGCTGTCTGTGATCCTGGGTCATTTTCAGGAACAGCTGTCTCTGATCCTGGGTCATACCCAGTTGTGTTTCTATTAGAGAACATATAGAAAATATAGATTTGTAACTTTAGAAACCATAGACAACATCCTCAGTTAATCATATTGTGTCCGTATCTCTTTCACTTGTACTCGGCATGATATTGTATTTTTGAAACATGTCAATATACCACGAACACTGGCTCATGACACTTTGCATATTAGGACTGCAACTACATATGCACACAATGCATGTGCACACACACACACACACACACACACACACACACACACACACACACACACACACACACACACACACACACACACACACACACACACACACACACACACACACACACACACAGGTTCCCAAACAAAAGAATAATCTGATGTCTCCCCGTGACCCAAACTAGTGAAAATAGCTGATCTACAATCTCACAACACTCCAGGATGCGAAGTGTTGTGAGATTGTAGATCTGCTTTTATCACTACTTTAAAGTATTTTTTTGTATTTTCATGGAACCACCTGCCTCACAGGTGAATTCCTGACTTGAAACGGCACACAGTGAGTATAGTACGGGTGATCTGACTATGTTTTGTCCTCCTCCTCCTCCTCCTCCTCAGCACTGTGTTCACATTAAAGGTAGGGTAAGTGATATTTTTTGGTTAAAACAAAAAGTATTTTTTTTAAAGGTTAAAATACTATATTCTGATCGTAATCATTGCTATAGAGTGTTTGTTCAGTAACAGGAGTCTCCCCGTCTCTCCAGCTCTTTAATAAACAGAAAATGCATTTTTCGGTAGGTGTCAAAATCTCAGCCAATCAGGAGAAAGTACCCATTTTTAAGCTTAATTTGTATAGTTTTCAGTTCCAATTTTGCATGCTCATTTCTTAGTGTCATCACTTCCAATTTCACTTGTTTAATCTGTATCCTGATTGAGTTCTCTGTCCTGGTTGGATAAAATTGGAAATGAAACTACAAAAAAAAACAAAAAAACTACAAAATACATTTTCTGTTTTATAAAGAGCTGGAGAGACATGGAGACTCTTTATATGGACAGGACACTCTATAGTAACGAGCACTATCAGAACATAGACCCATTTTGCAATTATTTGAAACTTTGCAAATCACTTACACTACCTTTAACTACAGAAAGAGGTAAGTTTCTGACTTATAGCAGCACTTGGTCTAAGTAACGTGAACACTGCTGCTGATTAAATAGTCATTGGTACGACTGATCTGACCAGTTATTTTGTTCTCCTCTGGGGTGTGGACAGTGGTGTAAAGTAACTAAGTACTCTTACTCAAGTACTGTACTTAAGTACAATGTTGAAGTAATTTTACTTAACTGGAATATTTCCAATTGTCAGTACTTTTACTTCTTTTACTTCAGGAGCAAATATTGTACTTTTACTCCACTACAATTATTTGAAAAATTTAGTTACTAGTTACTTTGTAGATTTTGATTATTATTACAAAACATACATTAACCACTTCAGCCCTATAATTTCGGCCATTTCAAAATAGCCGATCTACAAGCTCACAATGCGTCGCATCGCGACGCATTGTGAGCTTGTAGATCTGCTAATTTCAAATGATTTTAAACATTTTATAAATTTGAAAACTTGTGAAATGGGACATTCTGCAGAATGAGTACTTTCTACTTTTGGTACTTTATGTATATTTTGATGCCGATACCGAGTACTTCTACATTACTTTTACTAGTACAAAATGTGAGTATACTTTTTCCACCACTGGGGTGTGGAGTTATTTTAACTGCCGTCTGCTCATCTACATTTTGATGTTTTTATTGTTTGTTGTATTTTAGATTTAGCTCATGTTTTTATTCATTGTATTTTATGGGCTTTTGATGCCAATGTGTCAGGATTTTATCATGTCTTTATACCATTTTAACAAAACCTCTTATTGTCCTACAAACCTGTCGGACAATAAGGACCCACAGCGGTCCTGGGGGGCTTCCAGGGGGTCCCCAGCAAAATGTATAAATATCATAAAAATATCTCTAACCATGCATGCAGTACACTGGCTATTTGAAAATAGCAGATCTACAAGCTCACAACATGTCACTAATGCAACGTGTTGTGAGCGTGTAGATCTGATATTTTCAAAGTAATCTTGAAAATAGTTGAAAAATGTGGAATCCTCCAAACTTTATAACAACACAAATCTTGTATGGGGGGTCCCTGGATGGAACTACATATTTTTCAGATGGGGGTCTGCAGTCAAATACATATTAATTTAGGGGTCCTTGAGTGAGTTGAGCTATAAAAAAAAACAGACATCATAATTGTGTCTGCCTTTCATTATTTTCAAGGCAAAAAAACGAAACCTTTGTCAACTCTCTGCCTTCAACTACCCTACTTCAAGGCAAAAAGAATGACCTCATGTCATTGCTAATGCTAAGTGAACTACTAATGCTAAACTCCAGTATATTTATGTGGTTTTACTCTCTAAAGGGATTTAAAATGTTCTGCTTACAAGTGTTGTTCCTGTCAGCTTCCATGGAATACTTACTACTACCTTTGTCTGAGGAGCTGGAGTTTAATGGACGTCTCATCAAGTAGGATAAACATTAATGTCATTATGAAAATGTCTTGAATTTTGACGGAGCAGTTTAATTTAGACTACATTATAGAGCAAAGGAGGAGAAGAGTTTATCTTCTATTATCTGCTGCACTGTCTGCCCTGCAGCCCCCCCCCCCCCCACACACACACACACACACACACACACACACACACACACACACACACACACACACACACAGCCTATCAATATTCATAACTGTGACTGACTGATCATTGATGAATGCACAGTATAATAAAGGTTAAAGTTAACATACAGTTAGTTTCTATTTGTTATCACCTCTCATACTTACCAAGAGGATGAGCTGATTCCTTTCTTTTATTCTTCTCCTCTGCTGTAGCATCTCTGAGGTACTCTTCAGCATAAACTTTACCTACATAAAGACAGTTAAGATGTGTTTTAATAACAACTCTTCATCACATTAACATGTCATACTGACTGGACAATACATTTGATATTAAATCACATTCAACTCTTGGATACATGATGAAGAACAGGCTTTAAAAGAATATGAATGAAGAAGATATCATCAGGATATGGAGACATTAATGTTGTTTAATGCATGTGTATGTGTTTTCTTTGGCTTGAGGACCCCCAGTCTAGTATGTATTAGACCGATGGTTCCCAAAATGTTTGGCTTGAGACCCAAATGAGAAATTGTGTAGAGAAAATAGTGAGATTAACAGATCTACAAGCTCACAACGCATAACAGTGCAACACGTTGTGAGCTTGTAGATCTGCTATTTTCACTACTTCTTAAAAGCTTATATTTGTATGAATGAAATTTTTTTGAAAGATATTTGACTATTTATTTTTGGTTAGCGTTTTTGAAAATCCTATAAAATAATTAAGAACTAAATGTAGAAAACTAAAAACAGAAAAGGTATATTTACTCGCGGCTCAAAAATGGGTCCTGACACACTGTCTCCCCGGGACCCAAACTAGTGAAAATAGCTGATCTACAAGCTCACAACGTTCCAGGATGTGAAGCGTAATATTGTAGATCTGCTATTTTCAATACTTAAAAGTTTTTTTTATGGATTTCTTTTGTTTTGTTTATTTTTTATTTTATTGAAAATATCAGAATTCTTTTTCAATTTATTAAAAATGTAGATTTTTTTGATTATTTTTAAAAAGTAGCAGATCGACAAGCTCACAATGCAACGCGTTGCGTCACGTTGTGAGCTTGTCGATCGTCTATTTTCAGCGAAAGCTTTCCTCACAATAATAATATAAAACAGAAAAGACACTATAGTATTGAGCCCTGAGGGACTCTGGTTTATATATATATATATATATATATATATATATATATATATATATATATATATAAAGCGTACATTTGTAACTCAAATCTTTGCTTCTGGGAATCTGGGGGTCCCTGGAACTCAATATTTTGAGATGGGGGTCGGTGGCCAAATACATATAATTTTTGGGGGTTTTAAGAACCACTGATATAAAAACTGTTAGGATTTAGAAGACATTTGTAGAATCCCCCCAGAAGCAAAGATTTGAGTTAAAAATGTTTGCTTTAAAATATATATATTCAAAGATTTTGCAGATCTACAAGTTCATAGCGCGGCACTCGGTGCCGCGCTATGAACTTGTAGATCACCAAGTACAGTTGCACTGTACTTGGTGTGTTCTTTTTCAATCTATACCAAATGTCTTTGCCAAAAATAGCAGATCTACAAGCTCACAACCTTGTAGATCTGCTATTTTTGGGCGAATATTCTCCCCAGAATAGCCGGGGTTCAAGTGGTTAAACGTCAAGTATAAAGTTATTTTCAATCTGTTCTGTAATGGAAAGTGTTCCTCTTGAGTCGTGACATATTGTATCTAAGGGGGAACAATACATATTTATGTACCACAATATGAATATAAGGTAACAATGTCATTCTGGTGTAGTGGATGAAACAGTTAATTGCAGGGGGGGGGGGGGGGGGCTGAGCCAAATAAGTTTCTATTCACTGTGAAGATATTACATCCATTCATTTGTTCTGTTATTGTGAGAACTTGATGTAAATCAGAAAACACATGAGAGGACATGAAGTAGAATAGATGTGATACTCACCAACGATTCCTGTTCCTATTCATGTTCATAATTCATGAAAAGACAAAACACATTCATGATTAGAAAACTGATACTTCACATACAGAAATATGACTCATTTACAAATTGTTAAAAGTGACATAAAATCACATCATTTAAATGAATCTGCTGACTCAATTGAGCTCATTGATAGATTATCTACTGTTTCTATTCAGTCCATATCATTTATATCTTGTGGACACTATCTTATCTTAAGTAAAAGTATCAATACTGCAATATAGAAATACTCTGTTACAAGTAAAAGTCCGGAATTCAAAATGTACTTGAGCAAAAGTATAAAAGGATTGGCATCAACATGTACTTAAAGTACTAAAAGTAAAAGTACTCTTTGTGCAGAATGTCCCATTTCAAATTTTCAAATGTATAAAAATCTTTTGAAAATAGCAGATCTACAAGCTCACAATGCGTCGCATCGCGACACATTGTGAGCTTGTAGATCGGCTATTTTCAAATGGCTGAAATGTATATAGGGCTGAAGTGGTTAATGTATGTTTTGTAATAATGATCTAAATCTATAAAGTAACTAGTATGGTAATATAAAGTTTTAAGATAATTGTAGTGGAGTAGAAGGACAATATTTGCCCCTGAGATGTAGTGGAGTAGAAGTGGTAGTATTGGAAATACTCAACTAAAGTAGAAATACCTCAAAATTGTACTTAAGTATAGTACTTGAGTACATGAACTTAGTTACTTTCCACCAGTGGAAATTAGTCCTCTCCTTCTCCACTACAATTATTTGAATACAACTTACTAGTGACTTTGTAGATTTAAATTTTATTATCACAAAACACACTTCAGATCTACAAGCTCACAATGCATCGCGATGCCACGCATTGTGAGCTTGTAGATCTGCTATTTTCAAAAGATTTATATATATTCTATACATTTGAAAACTTGTGAAATGAGACACTCTGCATAAGGAGTACTTTCTACTTTTGGTACTTAAGTACATTTTCTTATTACGGACTTTTACTTGTAACAGAGTATTTCTACATTGTGGTATTGATACTGGTATTGATACTTTTACTTAAGTACAAAATCTGAGTACTTTTTCCACCACTGCCAATCAAAAACAACGATGTTGCCATGTAAATGACTTGCTGTGAGCTTCTTTCCTTCTGCTAGTTTGTACAAATGGAACCAAATGGACCCAGCATCATTTTGCTATTGTTGGTGAAGACATTTGGTATAGAGGGAAAAGATTAGGGGACCAAGTAAAGAACCCTGTGGGGCCCCACTCAATGAAGTACTGTATACAGGGTTTAAGTAGTTAAAGCACTATTTGAAAACAACATAGTTTATTTAACCCATTAAAGCCGGGAACGCATCTGTGTCATTTTAGATTTCTTTGGCTATTCAAAAATAGCAGATCTACAAGCTCATAGCGCGGCACCGAGTGCCGCGCTATGAGCTTGTAGAAATCGTGAAAACTTGTGCAAATCTTTTAATATATCTATCTATCTATCTATCTATCTATCTATCTATCTATCTATCTATCTATCTATATATAAAGCGTACATTTGTAACTCAAATCTTTGCTTCTGGGAATCTGGGGGTCCCTGGAACTCAATATTTTGAGATGGGGGTCGGCGGCCAAATACATATAATTTTTGGGGGTTTTAAGAACCACTGATATAAAAACTGTTAGGATTTAGAAGACATTTGTAGAATCCCCCCAGAAGCAAAGATTTGAGTTAAAATGTTTGCTTTAAAATATATATATTCAAAGATTTTGCAGATCTACAAGTTCATAGCGCGGCACTCGGTGCCGCGCTATGAACTTGTAGATCTGCAGTACAGTTGCACTGTACTTGGTGTGTTCTTTTTCAATCTATACCAAATGTCTTTGCCAAAAATAGCAGATCTACAAGCTCACAACCTTGTAGATCTGCTATTTTTGGGCGAATATTCTCCCCAGAATAGCCGGGGTTCAAGTGGTTAAACGTCAAGTTTAAAGTTATTTTCAATCTGTTCTGTAATGGAAAGTGTTCCTTGTGAGTCGTGACATATTGTATCTTAGGGAGAACAATACATATTTATGTACCACAATATGAATATAAGGTAACAATGTCATTCAGTTGCCGTGGATGAAACAGTTAATTGCAGGGGGGGGGGGGCTGAGCCAAATAAGTTTCTATTCACTGTGAAGATATTACATCCATTCATTTGTTCTGTTATTGTGAGAACTTGATGTAAATCAGAAAACACATGAGAGGACATGAAGTAGAATAGATGTGATACTCACCAACGATTCCTGTTCCTATTCATGTTCATAATTCATGAAAAGACAAAACACATTCATGATTAGAAAACTGATACTTCACATACAGAAATATGACTCATTTACACATTGTTAAAAGTGACATAAAATCACATCATTTAAATGAATCTGCTGACTCAATTGAGCTCATTGATAGATTATCTACTGCTTCTATTCAGTCCATATCATTTATATATTGTGGACACTATCTTATCTTAAGTAAAAGTATCAATACTGCAATATAGAAATACTCTGTTACAAGTAAAAGTCCGGAATTCAAAATGTACTTGAGTAAAAGTATAAAAGGATTGGCATCAACATGTACTTAAAGTACTAAAAGTAAAAGTACTCTTTGTGCAGAATGTCCCATTTCAAATTTTCAAATGTATAAAAATCTTTTGAAAATAGCAGATCTACAAGCTCACAATGCGTCGCATCGCGACACATTGTGAGCTTGTAGATCGGCTATTTTCAAATGGCTGAAATGTATATAGGGCTGAAGTGGTTAATGTATGTTTTGTAATAATGATCTAAATCTATAAAGTAACTAGTATGATAATTAAAGTTTTAAGATAATTGTAGTGGAGTAGAAGGACAATATTTGCCCCTGAGATGTAGTGGAGTAGAAGTAGTAGTATTGGAAATACTCAACTAAAGTAGAAATACCTCAAAATTGTACTTAAGTATAGTACTTGAGTACATGAACTTAGTTACTTTCCACCAGTGGAAATTAGTCCTCTCCTTCTCCACTACAATTATTTGAATACAACTTACTAGTGACTTTGTAGATTTTGATTTTATTATCACAAAACACACTTCAGATCTACAAGCTCACAATGCATCGCGATGCGACTCATTGTGAGCTTGTAGATCTGCTATTTTCAAAAGATTTATATATATTCTATACATTTGAAAACTTGTGAAATGAGACACTCTGCATAAGGAGTACTTTCTACTTTTGGTACTTAAGTACATTTTCATAATTACGGACTTTTACTTGTAACAGAGTATTTCTACATTGTGGTATTGATACTGGTATTGATACTTTTACTTTAGTACAAAATCAGAGTACTTTTTCCACCACTGCCAATCAAAAACAGCGATGTTGCCATGTAAATGACTTGCTGTGAGCTTCTTTCCTTCTGATATTTTGTACAAATGGAACCAAATGGACCCATAAGGGTCCATTTGGTTCCATTTTTACACTGAGTTACAGTCCAGTAAGGATCCATTTGGTTCCTAACTATCAATCATTTAGCTGGGGACCCCCTGGAACCCCCTCAAGGACCCCTGGGGGTCCCTGGGACCCACTTTGAGAACCACTGTTGTGGGCCATTCTGTGATGAATGTATTTGTTGTCATCTAGACCAGTGGTTCTCAAACTTTGTCATGTCAAGGACCCCCAAATTGATGTATTTAGCCGCGGACCCCCATCTGAAAATGTTTTGCGCCAGGGACCCCCAGAAGACAAAATGTGTTTAAAACATTTTAAAAAATGATCTAAATCTTCCAAACATTTTAAGAAATGTTCCAAAATAGCAGATGTACAAGCTTCCAACGGTGAGCTTGTTTAGATCTGCTATTTTTTCAATACGTATAAATGGATAAAGTGGTTAAAATGATGGTGATGCTGTTTTAAACACATTTTACTGGGGACCCCCTGGAACCCCCCAAGGACCCCTCGGGGTCCCCGAACCCCAGTTTTTAGAACCACTGATCTAGACCAGTGTTTCCCAAACAGTGGGCCTGGACCCATCTCTGGGTCACAGACCAATGCTTATGGGTCATGAGTAAATCTCTCTTTTCTTTTTGTTTCCTATCATTCTTTACCTTATTATTTAAAAAATAAAATAATTGAGAAATTAAAGACATTTAAAAAAAAAATCTAAATAATGTCATAATAAAAAGTAATCAAATACTTTCTAGAGTAAAAAAGAACATGTTTGAAAATAGCTGATCTACAAGCTCACAACGCGCAGCATCGTGATGCAATGTGAGCTGGTAGATCGGCTACTTTCACTAGTTTGAGTCACAGAGAGAGTAAATGTCTCTTTGTAGATGAACTATTTACGTACCTTTGTGTTACACTGTCATACCACAAAGTATAAAGTAGGACATTGATTTATGAAAAAACATATAAAGATTAAATATGGAGATACAAGGTTTCTGCTCAACAGCCACGTTATGAAACATAATGAAGACTCAGATTACTGTAAACCAGTGGTTTTCAACCCTTTTCATGCCAAGGACCCCTAAATTGATACATTTGGCCGTGGACCCCCATCTGAAAGTGTTTTGTGCCAGGGCCCCCCAGAAACAAATATTTGAATACAAAATGTACTTTAAAAAAATATATATATTCAAAGATTTACACACCTTTTCAAGATTTTTCAAAAATAGCAGATCTACAAGCTCATAGCGCGGCAGTCGGTGCCGCGCTATGAGCTTGTAGATCTGCTATTTTTGAATAGCCAAAGCTAAGAGGTTAAAATGATTGTGACTCTATGTTAACTCATTTTGCCATGGGGAACCCCTGGTACCCCCCCCCCCCCCCCCAGGACCACTGGTGGTCCCCGGACCACTGGTTGAGAACCACTGCTGTAAACTATTCTAGACATTATATGAAAGCACAATGTTATTAATACATGAAGAGATAAACATGATCACATCATTGTACATGTAAAGGTTAATAATAATGCACTGTGACAGTACAACACTTACCATAGCCTAACATCACAGCAGCCTCCACCTCCTGTTCTCCATGTTGGACCTGACAGATGTAAACTCCATGATCTGTCCCTCCATTGTAGTCTTTCAGTCTCAGAGACACGTTGCCTTTCTTCAGCTCCTGGACGTCCAGGGACAGTCTGCCCTCATAGCCCCTCCCCTCTATCCCCTGACCTTTCTTATACACATAAATGCACTCTGTATCCTTAAACCACCTGATTGTCATGGAAACCGCGTTGGTCCCAGGAGGGAGGTGACAGGGGAGGGTGACAGTATCACCTATCCTACCCCCAGCATAGCCTTCAGTGGTCAGTTTAAAGTCACCTGTTGGAGTAAATAAAATAATGAGTGACATATGAAACTATTAGTGTTCATTTTAACATATTTACATTTGAATGATGAACATATAGAACATATGAACTGGAACAAATACAAAATAAATGTCTGTTTGCCTTTTAGACTAGACAACATTTGCACAGGCCAGATATGACAAATAACTTAAATAAACAAAGACATTATTGACATATTTAATAATTGTATACATTTGTAAGCTCGTAGATCTGCTATTTCTTTTTTTTTATATTTGAAAATGTGTGAACTTTTTACAACATGGAAACGATTATGACGATTATGCAACAAATATTGCGATCAGACGATGATGTAATAATTGTGACAGGCCTAGATGTGACACAATAACAGTTAATGATCATCTTTCAATAAATAAGAAACAGTGTTGTCACCTATAGGTTGACCTCTGCCCTCTGCCATGTCTCCTGTATAAAAAAACAAAAACACATTAATAAACGTAACATTCATGACATTAATCTACATAATGTGTGCATTTTGACAGCAATCTTCTTTGTGTGTGTGGAGACTGCTTCAAGTTTCAATGATTAATTACCATTTCAACATGAATAAGATTAGACTTTATTAGAGATTAGAGTGAACTTACTTAAACCCATACAATAATCATTAAAACATAAAACAAAAAATACAATATGAAATACAATGAAATGATCCAACACCAGTGGTGGAAAAAGTACTCAAATGTTTTACTCAAGTAAAAGTATCAATACTGCAATATAGAAATATTATAATTCCGGAATTTGAAATGTACTTGAGTAAAAGTACAACAATATTGGCTTCAAAAGTACCAAAAGTAAAAGTACTCATTATGCAGAATGTCCCATTTTTAAGTTTTCAAATTTATACAAATCATTTGAAAATAGCCGATCTACAAGCTCGCAATTGTGACACATTGTGAGCTTGTAGATCTGCTATTTTCAAATGGCCGAAATGTATATAAGGCTGAAGTGGTTAATGTATGTTTTGTAATAATAATCAAAATCTGCAAAGTAACTAGTAACTTAAGTTTTCAAATAAATGTAGTGCAGTAAAAGTACAATATTTGGATCCGAGATGTATGGAGTAGAAGTAAAAGTATTGGAAATTGGAATTACTCAAGTACAAATAACTCAAACTTGTCCTACAGTACTTAATTAAATGTACTTAGCAGTGGTGAAAAAAGTACTCACATTTTTCACTTAAGTAAAAGTATCAATACTGCAATGTAGAAATACTCATACTCATACCAATTCAAAATTGACTAGAGTAAAAACGTATTGGTATCAAAATGTACTCATTTTGCAGAAGGTTCCCATTTCACAACTTTTCAAATTTATAAATCTTTTCAAAATAGCAGAGCTTGTAGATCTGCTATTTTCAAATGGAACTTGTAGATCGGCTATTTTCAAATGGCCAAAATTATGTGGTGTAAAGTAACTAAGTACATTTACTCAAGTACTGTACTTAAGTAACATTTTGAGGTACTTTTACTTTACTGGAGTATTTCCAATTGTCTGTACTTTTACTTCTACTCCACTACATCTCAGAGGCAAATATTGTACTTTTACTCCACTACAATTATTTGAAAACTTAAGTAACTAGTTACTTTGCAGATATAAATTATTAAACATACATTAACCACTTTAGCCCTATTTTATACCTAGGCTATTTGAAAATAGCCGATCGATGCGACATGTTGTGAGCTTGTAGATCTGCTATTTTCACTTTGGGCACTTTAAAGGAGTAGTTCACCCCCAAAATACATTTTTTTCTATGGATTACTCACCCCATGGAGCCTTGAATTCATGGATATTTTTTTGTTTTTGTCGCATTCCTTCCTTTATTATTTGATTATAATAAATTTAGCCCCATTGATTCCGGTAGGAGACACAAATGCATTTGTGTCTCCTACCGGAATCAATGGGGACAAATTTATTATAATCAAATTATTGGCTTAGGAATGCCACAAAAACAAAAATAAATCCATGAATTCAAGGCTTCATGGGGTGTGCAATTGATAGAAAATAAGTCATTTTTTGGGTGAACTCCTCCTTTAAGCACATTTTGATACCAATACTTTTGTACTTTTACTCAAGTAAATTTTGAATTCCGGAGTCCGGACTTTTACTTGAAACAGAGTACTTCTACATTGCAATATTGATACTTTTAGTTTTGAGTACTTTTCCCACCACTGCCAAAATGTATATAAGGCTGAAGTGGTTAATATATGTTTTGTAATAATAATAAAAATCTGCAAAGTAACTAGTAACTAAAGCTTTCAAATAATTGTAGTGGAATAAAAGTACAATAATTGCCTCTGAGATGTAGTGGAGTAGAAGCAGTGGTGGAAAGTAACTAAGTACATGTACTCAAGTACAATTTTGAGATATTTGTACTTTACTTGAGTATTTCCAATTTCCAATACTTTTACTTCTACTCCACTACATTTCAGAGAAAAAAATTGTACTTTTACTCCACTACAATTATTTGAAAACTTTAGTTACTTTGTAGATATAAATCATTACATTATAAAACATACATTAACCACTTTAGCCCTATTTTATACTTAGGCTATTTTCAAACATTTCAGTACTTTTACTTTTGGTACTTTAAGTACATTTTGATACCAATACTTTTGTACTTTTACTCAAGCACATTTTGAACAACAGAGTACTTCTACATCACATTATTGATACTTTTACTTAAGTAAAACATTTGAGTACTTTTTCCACCATTGAGTAGAAGTAAAAGTATTGGAAATACTCAAGTACAAATAACTAAAGATTGTACAGTACTTAAGTAAATGTACTTAGTTACTTTCCACCACTGTCCAACACATAGGAATACCACAGATACAACTCCTCTAGGGGAATTAGCAGCAGCTTCAAACAGACCATCCTTTAAACACATCTGCTCTGTTGGAGTGGTAATATATCACAACGTTGTTCTTTAATCTATTTAATGTTGTTCATGCCACGCCCCTACAAGATGACACGCCCCTACAAGATGACACTGTGCTTGTCTTTAGGGGTGCGTTCGGAAATACAGCACTGAGCGCACTGGCCAATACAAACTAATAGGCGAGTGCGCTCCGGTGCGCAATTTCCGAAAGCACCCATAATATAAAAAGAAGAGTTGTTGTTTATGGAGAGGAGGAATGATGACCTTTATGTGTGTGTGTGTGTGTGTGTGTGTGTGTGTGTGGTGTGTGTGGGGGGGGGGGGGGGGGAGCAGAGGGATTGGTTCATACTGTAAGAACATGTATTTTCCTGTACAAAGGGGGAAGGGGGGGGGGGGGGTGTATAGTCAAAGATACGTTTAGTTTGAGCTAAATTTGATCCACAATGTTTCAATAATGCAAACATACTATCTATTAACTGCCAATAATCTCTACCACCACCTTCTGAAATGTTGAAAACTGGACAATTCATTGTGTTTTGTTTAGCTGTTTTTCTAGATATCATGAAGCCTTATTCAAGTAAAATAACTAATGTAAACACAATAACTGGGTGGTAATTTAATACATAATACTGTGTCTTCCGTGAGGAAGAAGCCCAACAAACCCACGGTGAGGCCTTTAGGACGGCCATTCAAGCAAACCGCAAGTGGAGCTAATACCATTAGATGGCCCAATCTAGTGGTATCGGCCCAAGGAACCATCACGCCAGAAGGAAATGTTTGGATCGGGGCGGTGCAGAGGATCTGGTGCAGCGCTCAGGTCCTGGACCTGGTGAGACGAAGGAGGAGCCTGGCCAGGAGGCCACACCCACAGAGCCTAGTCCCTCCACGTGCCAGAGCCTCCCCCGAGTTCAGGCAGAGTAGTTCTGGAGAAGCGGACTGAGTGGCCCTGTCTTTCCCTATAGGACTGACCGTGGGTAGCTACTGGGATGTAAGTTGGGGCTTGATCAACCCCAGCTGGGTCACCAGGGCGAGGGTGTATGTTGTTGCGAGACCCGAAACACCCTATGACCCCAGGCTACAACACTGATGATACGTCCCAGGTGCATCCATGTGATGTATTCTTTATAGTAACTTAGTTAACTTGGAACGGGTGACTCAGTGGGTTTTAATAGAAAACACACAAAATATTGGGTTTCACAATGATGTAATTGCATCTGGACATGTATTGGACAGGTCCAATGGAGGCTTTGACACAAACATTACTTGTCTAGGATACATAATGAAAGAGTTAGGGTCATTTAATGCATGTTTGTCCATCTTGGACGCCAGCGTGAAAATCACACCTTTCTAGTGGTCAGACTTTGGTAAACTTTTAATATGTTATTAAGGACATTTTAATATGTTATTAAGGACATTTTAATATGTTATTAAGGACATTTTAATATGTTATTAAGGACATTTTAATATGTTATTAAGGACACCTAAAAACAGTTGAGAAACCTTTTGTTTCATGTTTTTTTAGGGTAAGGTGCTTTTTGAGCGGTGCCAGCCACTCCAACAAGTGACCAAGAGTGTTTGTATGAGCAAGGCCTCAACAGCTGTGGCTGATTGCAACACAAACATGCAACCATTTACACTAATCAAACACAAACAGGAGACACATGTGCCACTTAAAGACATGCACACACACACACACACACACACGTCCCTTAATTGGAAACTAAAAGACGTGTCTCAGTGTGGTTGCGCCGACGTGGGTCGCGGCCGCCGGGACTCGAGGAATACGCCGGGAGGCCAATTACATTGTCACGTCACTCCTGAGATCGCTTGCGTTTCATTTTGAGAGGATTGATCCCCCCCCAAAATCATGTTTTTGCATCAAACGGTTACATTTTGCGAATTTGCGGCGCTCCCTATGGATCAAAGTGGAAATGCTTTGGGGGATTCGTTGAGTAAACCACCCTTGACATGTGATTCAAATTTGGGGGCTTTTATAGCGCCACCATGAGGACGACTGGTGTAATTATTTTTTTAATAATTTCTGACTAAATCATGAACCACCCCTCCAAGTCACAACCTTACAGTTTCTGAGAAAAAAATACTTGAATACTTCATTTTCCCATTAAAGTGGATGGGGAAATGTAATGCACAAATAAATTAATATCAATTAAACTATGCAACCAATCTCTTAGCAAAATACACGCGCACGATTCCCGGTGAAGCCGGTCATTTTGACATATGGCACGACATTGGGGGGAAAAAACTGTTGCCAAGTCTCGTGAGAGAAATAAGCCAACCGACCTCCAAAAACAAGCCAAAAACAAGCCAAATCTTGTCCAAAAGTTGCGGTAATGCACAGTGTCTGAGAATGCACTCTCATTGGCTCATATACACGACCAATGTGAGTTAGCGCTTTCAGTGTTGCTAAGATACAACCCCCCCCCCACTAGCTACAATAGCACATTCATGTTGGCTTGTTTTCAACACAGAACGATATCCTATTGGCCAACGATATCAAAACACACACACACACACACACACACACACACACACACACACACACACACACACACACACACACACACACACACACACACACACACACACACACACACACGTACGTGTGTGTGCGCGCGCGCGTGTGTGTGTGTATTAAGTGTGTGTGTATTAAGTGTGTGTGTATTAAGTGTGTGTGTGTGTTACGACTGGGGTCGTATTTGAGGTTGTTATTATGAGTTGGTCTGGTCCTAGTGTGGAAGTGTGTGTGTGTGTGTCAGAGGTGAGATGGTGGAGATGAAAGGAATGTATTCAAATTCAGGTGTGCCATTCCCGGAAGGTGATTGGTGGGGCGCTCATCCAAGCCGGCCAGTGATTGGTGGGGAGCTCATGGGAGTGCTGCCTTCCAAGTGGCTAATAGGGTGGAGGCTCCCTATATAACAGAAGCACAGATCACAGTGCAGCACGCAGGGGCAGGAGCCCGTCTTCCTCCGCTTCCAACTGGCCACCACACCTTATGTTTTGTTACTTATGAGTTCTATGATTTGAAGTTATGTTCAGTTGATATAAGTTGATCCTGAGGTGCTTTCTTTTGCTTATTGTTTATGATAGGAAGGTAAGATATTGTATTAGTTCTTTTGATAGGTAAGAGATATTATTTTCAGTTAGTTCTTTTGGTTGGTTACTTTTGTTCTACACCCTTATGACCCAAAGTTACGTTACTCTGTTATTACTTTATATATCTATAAATAAACCATTGTTATATTTTGCACTTCAACCATTTGTTTGTGTGGCTACTTGGGAGTTGGGGAAGGCGGGAACATATTCATGTTGTGTCTCAGGCACCCCTAGACTGGGGCATAACATGAATTGGGGGCTCGTCTAAAAGCTTTTCTCGCGTGTGGTAAGTTGTTGTTTTTTTCTCTCTGGTTGGCAGTTGGTAAAATTTTGTAAGTATGGATTTTGATTTGGAGGAATTCATAGCAAACCCTTCTTGGGGCAAGATTGAGAAATGTAAAAAGAAAGAATTGTTAGTGGTGGCTGCTAACTATGAAATGACTGTGTCTCTTGTTACCCCTAAAGCTGAGCTCCGACATGAAGTGTGTTCAAAGCTGGTGGAGAAAGGCGTGCTACCTGCGACTGGACCTGGTGAGAAGGAGGAGGAGGCCTTGCAGGTGGGGGTTGCTGAGGCGGAGGTTACGGAAACACCCGCCATTAATGTGGGGTCGGCTCCTCGCTCACTGGGCCTACAGGCAGGTATGGCAACGGGTGATCTCCAGCTGACACTCCAGATAAAGGAGGCAGAGTGCCGAACTAAAGAGCTGGAGATCACAGCCCTACACCTAAGGCTCAGAGCCCTTGAGCTTGAAAACCCGACAGCTGCGTCCAGCATAAGGTCGGGTAACCAAAACACAGTCGGGGTCAGTAAGCCGGGGGGGTTTGACATTGGCAGGAACATAGCATTAGTACCACCATTTCGAGAGTCTGAAGTGGATTCATACTTTGGCGCTTTTGAACGAATTGCTGAGGCCTTAAAATGGCCCAAGGAGTCTTGGTCAATATTAGTACAGTGTAAATTAATAGGAAAAGCCCAGGAAGCGTGCGCTATGCTATCCATTGAACAGAGTCTCGAATATGAGACACTTAAACAGAGTGTATTGCGGGCTTATGAGCTTGTGCCTGAAGCATATAGGCAAAAATTTCGCAATAAAGATAAAACTGCCAACCAGAGTTATGTGGAGTTTGCACGCGAGAAAAGCACATTATTTGATAAGTGGTGCCAGGCTTCTAAAATCAATACTATGGCCGAGATGCGGGAATTAATTTTGCTTGAAGAATTTAAGAAATGCCTACCTGAACGAATTGTGATGTATATTAATGAGCAAAAGGTATTATCATTAACAAAAGGTGCAATCCTGGCTGATGAGTTTATTTTAACTCATAAAAGTGTGTTCTCTGCCCCAACATCTCATGGTTTTACTGCAACACCAGAAAGAAGGTCTCCCAGGGTGGCGCGTAAAACCATGACATCTGCAGCAACGGGCGAGAACCGCGAGTGTTATTATTGCCGAGAGCCAGGCCATTTGATTGCACAGTGTCCAGCTACGAGAAGAAGGGGGCAGTCTAATAACAACTTTCCCGCAGGCATTGGATTGATTAAGTCTGTTTCGTTGCATCATAGCCAATCTGAGAGGGAGTCTGAGTCTGATATAGAGGTGGACCCTCGTTTTAAGCCTTTTGTGTTTGACGGTTTTGTTTCGGTGACTGGTAAGGAGAAAGATAAAGTGCCAATAAAAATCTTGCGAGATACAGGTGCTTATCATTCGTTTATGTTGGATACTGTCCTGCCACTCTCAAATGAAACTTCGTGTAAAGCAGATTTGCTTGTGTGGGGTATTAAAATGAGCGTGCTTAGAGCACCGTTACATTTGGTACATTTTGGTTCGCCCCTGGTGTCAGGACAGTTTAAGGTAGCTGTGCGTCCTAAATTGCCAATCGGTGGTATCGCGTTTATTCTCGGTAATGACATAGCGGGAGGACAAGTTTTTCCTCCACCCGAAGTCGTTGAAATTCCTGTTTTGAGTTGCGATCCCCCTGCGTCAACCATGCCAAATGTATTCCCTGTGTGCGCAATTACGCGCGCACAGGTTCGTAAAATGGGTCAAGTTGTTGATTTGTCTGAGTCATTTATGGCTACAGTTGATGAAAAGGAGTCAAACCATTCAGTTGATCCCACTACTAACAGTGAGGAAAGTGTGTCGCCAAATGTGTCTGATGTATTCCCAGTTGAATCTGAGTTAAGTCTAAAAGTGACCAGAGAAATGTTAATATCCTCTCAGAAAGAGGATCCGTCATTAACTATGGGTTTGTCCTCTGCCATAGCCAGTGAGGAAAGCCAAAATCCTGTTTTTTTTTTTGAGAACGGAGTGTTGATGAGAAATTGGAGCCCTGATGAAAGCGAGGTGGCCGCTGTTCATCAGGTAGTAGTGCCAAACAAATATCGAACACAGGTACTTAGCATCGCCCATGATTCCAGCTTAGCTGGACATCTTGGGGTTAAAAAAACATATCACAGAGTGCTGCGTAATTTTTATTGGCCGGGGTTAAAAGCCGATGTAGCCAAGTATTGCCGATCATGTCACACTTGCCAAATTGTAGGGAAGCCCAACCAACCTGTTCCACCGGCTCCTCTGCATCCAATTCCCGTGCTTGGGGAGCCGTTTGAGGACGTGATTTTAGATTGTGTGGGCCCACTACCAAAAACAAAATCTGGAAATCAATATTTGTTAACGGTGATGTGCGCAGCAACCAGATATCCTGAGGCCATCCCGTTACGCACGATAAAAGCAAAGCCAGTTTTGAAAGCCCTTGTTAAATTTTTTTCAACCTTTGGGTTACCGAAATCGGTCCAAACGGATCGTGGTACGAATTTTATGTCTAAGGTGTTCGCACAGGTTATGGCAGAGCTGAAGATTAAACATAAAAAGTCAAGTGCGTACCACCCAGAGTCTCAAGGTGCGCTTGAAAGATTCCACCAGACACTTAAATCCATGTTGCGAAAATTTTGTCTGGAGTCTAAAAGAGAGTGGGATGAAGGTATCCCTTTGTTGTTATTTGCTGTGAGAGAAACCACTCAGGAGTCGTTAGGTTTCAGCCCTTGTGACCTTGTGTTCGGCCACACCGTGCGTGGTCCGTTACAACTGCTCAAGGAGAAATGGTTGTCCGAGTCGCCAAAAATTGAACACAAGGTCATTGATTATGTGAGTAGTTTCCGTCAGCGTCTCCATCATGTGTGTCAGTTGGCTCGTGAAAATTTGGCCCAGGCTCAGTCTAAGATGAAGCGGCGTTATGACAAAAAGTCGGTGAGCAGAGATTTCCAGGCCGGTGATAAAGTTTTGGTGTTGCTGCCCTTTGCCGGGTCAAGTCTTCAATCACGATTTTCAGGGCCATATGTGGTGGAACGCAAAATTAGCGACACTAATTATGGGATAAACACACCAGATAGGAGACAAAAAATCCGGGTATGTCATATTAATATGATGAAGCGGTATTTTGGCAGAGAGAGTGTTCCCCAGCCATCTCCTACTGTGTCAGGGGGCCCGATATGTGCTGCGGTTCCCCCTCGGTACCATCTTGTTGAGGACGGGTTAATTGAAAAGAGTGGGTCGATGCCCGTGGCTCGCTTAGGCAATTCCGAGGTACTGCGTAATCTAGATTTTTTTTTGGCTCATTTGTCCGAGGCTGCTCGTGCAGATATCCGTCAGTTAATTGAAGACAATTTATTACTTTTTTCTGATCACCCCCGTCAAACTTCTGTCTTATGTCATGATATAGATGTAGGAGAACACAACCCTATTAAGCAGCATGCGTATCGGGTTAATCCCACAAAAAGAGCCCTGATGCAGGAGGAGGTGCGCTATTTGGTGGAACATGGATTGGCTGTTCCAAGTACCAGCGCATGGAGTTCTCCCTGTCTGTTAGTACCAAAACCTGATAACACTGCCCGTTTTTGTACAGACTACAGAAAGGTTAATTCGGTTACTAAGCCTGACTCGTTTCCACTCCCTAGAATGGAGGATTGTATCGATCGAGTTGGGTCTGCCAAATTTGTGACTAAATTGGATTTATTAAAAGGGTACTGGCAAGTTCCATTAACACCACGGGCGTCAGAAATATCCGCATTTGTGACACCTGATAATTTTCTCAAATATACAGTTATGCCGTTTGGGTTGCGTAATGCACCTGCTACATTCCAGCGCCTCATGCGTAATGTCCTGGTTGGCGTGGAGAGTTGTGAGGCATATCTAGATGATGTAGTGGCGTATTCAAATACATGGTCGGACCATCTAAATACTTTGTCCCTCATTTTCAGTCGTCTCAGGGAGGCCTCCCTCACCCTAAACCTCGCCAAGTGCGAATTTGGTAAAGGTACGGTAACTTATTTGGGTAAACAGGTGGGGCAGGGGCAGGTTCGTCCAGTGGCGGAGAAAGTGAGGGCAGTGGTTGAGTTCCCTGTTCCAGATTCAAAGAAGGCTTTACGCCGATTTATTGGCATGTGCGGATATTATCGTGGTTTTTGCAGAAACTTTTCTGCTGTAGTGGCTCCTCTCACAGCAATGGTTAGTCCTTTAAAACCTTATGTGTGGTCTCCAGCTTGTCAGTCTGCATTTGAATCTGCCAAAGCATTGCTATGTAGTACACCGGTACTTGCTGCACCTGATTTTGCTAAGCCTTTCAAATTAGAGGTAGATGCAAGTGCAAGTGGGGCGGGGGCTGTTCTTATGCAGGAGGATGCGCAGGGCATTGACCATCCTGTTTGCTATTTTTCCAAAAAATTTAACAAACATCAGGTAAATTATAGTACAGTAGAAAAGGAGGCTCTTGCTCTGTTATTCGCCCTGCAGAATTTTGAAGTGTATATTGGTTCTACCCCACAAACTGTCAAAGTTTTTACAGACCACAACCCCTTAGTGTTTTTGGCCCAGATGCGCAATTCTAACCAGAGGCTAATGCGCTGGTCCATTGCTTTGCAAGATTTCAATTTGGAGATTTGCCATAAAAAGGGTGTTGAAAATGTAATGGCAGATGCCTTATCAAGAGTGTTTTGAGTGGGTAACCTTTACAAGGGTTAGGCACTATGGGGGGGTGCTTGATTCTTGGGAAGGGGGGTGTTACGACTGGGGTCGTATTTGAGGTTGTTATTATGAGTTGGTCTGGTCCTAGTGTGGAAGTGTGTGTGTGTGTGTCAGAGGTGAGATGGTGGAGATGAAAGGAATGTATTCAAATTCAGGTGTGCCATTCCCGGAAGGTGATTGGTGGGGCGCTCATCCAAGCCGGCCAGTGATTGGTGGGGAGCTCATGGGAGTGCTGCCTTCCAAGTGGCTAATAGGGTGGAGGCTCCCTATATAACAGAAGCACAGATCACAGTGCAGCACGCAGGGGCAGGAGCCCGTCTTCCTCCGCTTCCAACTGGCCACCACACCTTATGTTTTGTTACTTATGAGTTCTATGATTTGAAGTTATGTTCAGTTGATATAAGTTGATCCTGAGGTGCTTTCTTTTGCTTATTGTTTATGATAGGAAGGTAAGATATTGTATTAGTTCTTTTGATAGGTAAGAGATATTATTTTCAGTTAGTTCTTTTGGTTGGTTACTTTTGTTCTACACCCTTATGACCCAAAGTTACGTTACTCTGTTATTACTTTATATATCTATAAATAAACCATTGTTATATTTTGCACTTCAACCATTTGTTTGTGTGGCTACTTGGGAGTTGGGGAAGGCGGGAACATATTCATGTTGTGTCTCAGGCACCCCTAGACTGGGGCATAACAGTGTGTATTAAGAATGGGGGGAGAAAGCAGAAGGAGAAGTACTATAGTACCTGGCACATGTTTTCAGATGGGGGTCTGTGGCCAAATATAAATTAATTTGGGGGTCCGCTAGCTGTCATAGTTGTGTATTTCTGAAACTCTATGAAAGACTAAGCACGGTAGTGAAGGCTTCCACAATGTGACCCTGTAGGCCTACACAACTCAACCCTTTTGTCTTTTTCTTTCCAGAATCTGAAGTTGACCAGAAGAAGACATCTTCAGGACATTCTGGTGGCTGGAGTGAGTGAGGAAGACTCAGAGAACAGAAGCAGATGATCTGCTGTGACGATTTTCGTGCCATTTGCGGACGGGGTTCAATTCCCTGTGGTGCCCTGCTCATGGTTTGCGTTGCATTTACATTTCATGGTTTATTTGCACTATAGTTTATTGGTTACATTGTTATGGGGGGAGGGGGGGGACAGTATGTTAAAATATGTATGCATTACTGCATACACTGTTTTCTCTCTCTCTCTTTCAGAGCGAGTTTGAGGTGATTCTGACCATCCTCCTAGGAAGAGTTTGTTAAAGTACGACCCGTGAAAATGGCAAAAAAAGGACTAAAACGCCACTATAAATTCAAAATGGCTGACTTACTGTCAGCCATTTTGGTACTGGTGGGTAGCAATTTTCATACATGTAGGCAAAACCATATTGTGGGGCTTCAACGTTGACATTTTGTAGGTGGCAGTATTGAGCCATTAGGCCACGCCAAATCCGAAAGCCAAGGCCCGCTGTGATTGGCCAGTAGCAAATTAAATTCCCTCTTCAGAGACACATTCTCAGAAAAGTGAAAGCCAGAGTGTTCTGTGTTGTTTGCTTGTTTGTTGTCTCCGCTAGGCCGAAAGGCATGGCGAGAGAGTATGTTTTGCACCCTGTCCGTCTGTCCGTGTGTCCGTGTGTGTGTCCGTGCGTCTGTGATCAGCTAATCTCCGGCACCGTTGGCTTGATCACAGCGAAACTGTGCACACACACTCCCTGGATGCCAATTCAGAAATTCTGGCCCAAATTTTTCACATGGGCCTGTTATAGCGCCACGGGGAGGACGCTTTTTGTACTCCTACAGATTTTATCCAAACGTCACTCAAATCGGTACACAGTATCTCTAGTTATTAAACCAAACGGTTCTTTCAGATGTTTCATATTCCATTGGCTTATTGGCTATGAATGGCTTCCAAAGTTTGTACGAGTGCTCCATTTTGCACAAAATGCCTGAAATCATGAACACAGCATGCAGTTTCCGTGAAAATGTGTCGCACATTCTCACTAAGCCGAGAAAGAAATGCCACTTGAAAAATATCAAATCAGCCTCATGGTGGCGCTATAACAGGCCAATTTGTGCTTTTACCTATAACTGCACCGATCTGTGTAAAACTTTGTATGTGCACTCCCTAGAGGACCAGGAAAACCTTTTTGCTGCATTTTTCACATCTGCCTTTCATAGCGCTACCAAACTTATAACATATTTTTGGATATTACTCCTTCAGATTTGATCCAAATTTCACCCAAATCGGTACACACTACACATGATCTCTATAGTCATGTGATCAAGACGGATCTGTTTGACTTTTCACATTCCATCCTGATTGGCTAACATTGACATCTTAAGTTTGCAGGAGTGGCCCGTTTGGAACAGCATCCGATTGCGGTGAAACTTTGCACGCATATTTGCACTACGTTGAGGAACAAATGCCACCCTTTCTACATTGCCCTATTATAGCACCACCAGGAGGCCGATTTTTGCTTTTTTTTTTTTTCATATTACTCCTACAAATGTAGTCCAAACATCACGCAAATCGGTACATATTATCTCTTAAGTCAAGTGATCAAGACGGATCCTCCGATCCGTCCGATTTTTCACATTCCAGCCTGATTGGCCAATTCCCAACATTGCTGGCCCACACTAACCTACCTGACCTGGCGGAGACCTGTGCTCCAAGGAGCACTTTTTCTAGTTTGTTTATGTATTTATTTATTTAATTATTTATTGGGGTAGAATGGACGCAGGGGAGCCCAAAAAAACACAAATAAATATGAAAAAAAATATTATTTATGTTAAATGAAGCCCAGACAGCTTGTGAGTCTTACCTGTCTCAGCTCCCGTTGCCTCTACTTCTTTGACATAGTTGGAGGGGAAATACCCAGACTTGCCATTCAAGCTACCGAACCACCATCCAGCATGACCACCCTGAAGGTACAAGACATAAGGTGTTGTTTATCCACCTGAACTTCCACTATGTATTTTGATGTATTATTAAAAGCAGGGGAATGGCTGAGATGTTATAACAATAGTTAGTAAGGTTGCTAGCTTGGAGTTAGTGAATACAGTAGCTGTCATCCTGTTACTTAGCGTGTTAGCCAGCCAGGTGAGGGTAATAAATACCTCTTTAATGAAGTCAATGATGTCTCCCACTTTGAGCTCCAGTTCATCCTCCTCCTGTGCCTGGTAGTCCCACAATACCTCACACTGCCTCTTGTTCTGCTCTGCAATGACAAACACAGGACAGAATACACCAGTTAGACCACTAGCCTGCTCAACGGCAAGAAGATAGAGACATCACGTGTGTGTGTGTGTGTGTGTGTGTGTGTGTGTGTGTGTGTGTGTGTGTGTGTGTGTGTGTGTGTGTGTGTGTGTGTGTGTGTGTGTGTGTGTGTGTGTGTGTGTGTGTGTGTGTGTGTGTGTGTGTGTGTGTGTGTGTGTGTGTGTGTGTGTGTGTGTGTGTGTGTGTGTGTGTGTGTGTGTGTGTGTGTGTGTGTGTGCACGCACGCGCGCGCGCATTTCATAGAAACACCATATTCCCCCAAGGATTCCCCGGTCATGACAGCTGTAACCCACGACTTGCGTTGGGGCAACACTTGACATTTCCCTGAACATGATTCCCAATAGGCGGCTCGTGGGCCAATTGCGGCCTGCGAGAGCCAATTGTGCGGCCCGCACACCCCTTTCATAACTTATCTTTACATAAATTGACGTAAATGGAATCGTATTGTGGGGCTTTAACGTTACAATGTTGTAGGGGCACTATTGGGCCATTAGGCCACGCCCCTTTTTGAGACCATTAAAATATGTAATTTATCACCACTTGTGATGTGTGTGCAAAGTTGCGCAACTTTTCGTGTAAATTTAGGCCCTCTAAAACACGATTCATTACTAGTGACCAACCACCAGGTAGCAAATAAAACAAGTGTATTGTTTAATCCCCATAAATCAGATGCCAAACTATAACTTCACTTCTTGCATCCATTTCGTCTCGTTGTGAAGAAAATGAGACTCTTAATGACTTTCTCAATGAGACTTTAACATTTTTCAACATGGAAACGATTATGACGATTATGCAAAAGATATTGTGATTATCTCAAATAATTGTGATCAGGCGATGATGTAATAATTGTGACAGGTCTAGATGTGACACAATAACAGTTAATGATCATCTTTCAATAAATAAGAAACAGTGTTGTCACCTATAGGTTGACCTCTGCCCTCTGCCATGTCTCCTGTATAAAAAAAACAAAAACACATTAATAAACGTAACATTCATGACATTAATCTACATAATGTGTGCATTTTAACAGCAATCTTCTCTGTGTGTGTGGAGACTGCTTCACGTTTCAATGATTAATTACCATTTCAACATGAATAAGATTAGAGTTTGTCGAACTTAAAAACCAACAAAGACATAATAAAACAACCGAGTCATAAACAAAACAATTATACATTAAACCAAGTTTAAAGCAGATAGAAATACCCAACCCATACAATAATCATTCAAACATAAAACAAATGGGTAAACTGAAATCCAACCCAACACCAGTGGTGGAAAAAGCATTCACACTCAAAGCTTAGTGTATAATTCGTAGTACGATAGCCTCGATCTCCAGGCTTTTATTGCTTAGTTTTGCTAAAAAATAAAAGCCTGGCCCAACTATAGCCTGTACTGGGTATGAGGAAGTGTTTCATTTCCCAACCAACCAGAGTGCAGTGGGCGTCGCTCGTAATGTTGTGTTAACGGGGCGGGGGTTGACGGACAGATCGGTGAACCAATGGGATCAGGCGCTGTCTCTCGCCGGCTTCTATACACACGCCCCTTTATACACGAAATCAGGAGGGTTGCAGCAGGCTAGTAGTACGATGGTACCGCAGAACAAACATACCATAGATCTACAACCTTACATCGCGGAGTCCCCGCGACACATTGTGATCTTGTAGATCGGCAATTTTCGCTGTGGAAGCCACAGACAGCGTTGCCAAGTCTGCTTATTATAAGCTACTTTGGGCATGTTTTTTTCTGTAAAGTCACTTGAAAATATTGGGGGTCCTTGACATGAAAATGTTTGAGAACCACCGCTCTAAAACAACATTCCACAATAAAGTTTGACTGACCTGTCCTAGTCCTAAAAGTATCAATACTGCAATATGAAAATACTCTGTTACAAGTACAATTCCGGAATTCAAAATGTACTTAAAAGTACAAAAGTATTGGCATCAAAATGTACTCATTATGCAGAATGACCCATTTCAAGTTTTCAAATGTATAAAAGTATTTTGAAAATAGCAGATCTACAAGCTCACAATGCGTGGTTAATGTATGTGTTGTAATAATACTCAAAATCTACAAAGTAACTAGTAACTAAAGTTTTCAAATAATTGTAGTGGAGTGAAAAAAAATGAAACACAGTTTGTTGACTGAAATGCAGAGCGGCTTATTTTCTTTGCTCGCTTGGCTGGCCTTTCAGCCAATGAGGAGAAACTGACAGGAAAGTGTGACTAGTGGAGTCTGAAGATAGATCAGCTGATAACAATCCACAGTACACCACTGCTCACACACACGCACACGCACACACGCACGCACGCACGCACGCACGCACGCACACGCACACGCACGCGCACGCACGCACGCACGCACGCACGCACGCACGCACGCACGCACGCACGCACGCACGCACGCACGCATGCACACGCACACACACAACCCCCCACCAGGGCCGGATCTAGGCATAGTGACCTGACTGCCAAACCAAATCAACATTCAGAAATATATAAAATAAAAATAAAAATAATTAACTATTTGAAATCCACCTTCTCATCTCAAAATTCTGAGAGACATGACAGTCCCCCTCAGTCCCTTGTGTGCAGTGTTGGAAAAGTTACTCAAAAACAGTAATATATTACCTATTACTCGTTACTTGTTTAAAAAGTAATATTATTACTTTACATATTACTCCCTGCCAAAATTAACTCGTTACGTATTACTTTACTTTACTTTTTTGTTCTCGCCCCCAGTAATTGCATCCTTTCTCCCCAAAAGTCTTAATTTGCATTTTTAACATTCACAGTTGTTTTATTCCCTTTTCTGCAGCCTACATTGTAAAATCCTCATTGTTGATTTAACTCCAAAAAGTGTACTGTACACATGACATGATGGGTCCATTTGGTTCTATTTGTACACTCATTTGAATTAAATTTACACTAAGACTTTTACTGTGTATGAATTCATAATTTACACACTAAATGAAAACCACACCTGGGCTCAAACTGATGAGAGACAAATCTTTGAACAACTTCTGTTGTTTATTAAATAAGTTAAGCTCCAAACAAAGTGCTACTGTAGGCCATATGAGGCCAACATGTGCATTTCAATGCAATCCAAAAAAGATGTACATTAGCATAACAAGTTTGTAACAGTCAGTCACTATTTCACAAACAGTGGTGGACAGTAACGGAGTAAATGTACTTGAGTACTGTACTTTCATTCTGAGGATCTGTACTTTACTTGAGTATTAGATTTTTTTTATACTTATTACTCTTACTTGAGTACATTTCCAAGACAAATATTTTACTTTTACTCGAGTACATTTCTAGGAAGGCTATAAAGTACTGAGTACTTTTAAGCCCACTCCACATCCACAACAATGTTTCGCAACTCCTTGCAACATGGAACTACTTGCAACTACTTGCTACCATTTCCCCCAATGGCAGTTGCAAGGAGTTGCATTGGTGTGGTTGACCTTAAAACAGTTTTGTTGCAAGGAGTTGCGATTAGTTGCATTGGCGGTTTGGTCTTTAGGTTGGCTGTTTTTTTTCTTCCCTAAAATGCAATTGGCCTAACTTCTGCTCTCACACTAGCCATGTTTCTGGCTTCCCCCTCCGTTCGCCTCTTTGTTACATCTTATATGGGTGTATAGGAGTGAAAGTATTTAGTTCTGGTTCCTCAGTCATTTCTATGTTTTTATAGGTGTTTCTGCAGGCTTTGTATAACGTAGTGGTTCTACAAGCAAGCACATCAGTGCAGTGCAGGTGGTTTCAGAGAGTTACAGTACTTCTCTGAAACAAGAGTTACAAGGTCCTATAAATTCATTGTGAAAACATTACAGCAATTCATTGATATCAAAATTAAGAAATGTACATCTACTTTTACTTTTACTTGTATTTTAAGTATTTTTCAAAGCATGTACTTTGGAATACTTAAGTATATTTAAAAGCAATTACTTTTTTACTCTTACTTGAGTAACATTTTGACTGAGCTACTTTTACTTATAGTGGGGTAAATTTGACCGAGGAGTATCTGTACTCTTACTCAAGTACTGGGGTCAAGTACCTCGTCCACCACTGTTCACAAACAGCCCTACAATATTAACCTGAGTGACAGTAATGAGTTTAACAAAAGATAATGTGTTAACTTCTATATTATAGGCTAAAACATTCTGTATGGCTGGATATTTAGTGCATCATTATAAATCTGGTGTCCTACTGTATAACACAACCTGGGTCAGGCTTGACACATGTAAATAATCCACTGAGCATTATAACAAGCCTACAGGATGTGTAGTTTTTATAAAGTGCTTCAGTTCAACTACAATCATTCTGGAATAATCCTCAGCAACACATGCTTTCTGACAGAATGTGGGAACCAAAGAATTTAGGCTAAAACATTTTCATTTCATTTACTTTTCATTTCCTATTAAAGGAGTAGTTCATCCAAAAAATGACTTATTTTCTATCAATTGCACACCCCATGAAGCCTTGAATTCATGGATTTGTTTTTGTTTTTGTTGCATTCCTAAGCTAATAATTCGATTCCTGTCTCCTACCGACTAATGTATCGGGTAGGAGACACAAAGTAGATTCTTTGTGTCTCCTACCAGAAATACACACGGTCATCAAATTGTTGGCTTAGGAATGCCACATCCATGAATTCAAGGCTTCATGGGGCGTGCAATTGATATAAAATAAGTCATTTTTTGGGTGAACTCCTCCTTTAATATTGTTCAAACCAGAATACTGTATTTGACATTTATATCCATTTGACCATTACATCAACAGACCAAAAACAACACACCATCACAGAATGAAAATAAACAAAGTCTAGACACTCAAGCCCATTGTACCACCAAGTAAATGTAATATGTATTACTCATAACCAGTGGTGTAAAGTAACTAAGTACATTTACTCAAGTACTGTACTTAAGTACAATTTTGAGGTACTTTTACTTTACTAGAGTATTTCCAATTGTCTATACTTTTACTTCTACTCCACCACATCTCAGAGCCAAATATTGTACTTTTACTCCACTACAATTATTTGAAAACTTTAGTTACTTGGGTTAGTGTTAGGGGACAGACATACGTTTCTTGACAAACCGACCCAGCAGTAAAAAGGTAAAGAGATGAATGGAAAGTTTTGAAGTGGATTCATTCCTACCTGTTTGATGCTCTTTCCTCAGTGAAGTATCAGACAGCTCTCTGGATTAAACACCGTTAACAAAATGTTGACACTCAGCTCAGTGGAACATACAGTTGTAACAAAATGTTGACACTCAGCTCAATGGAACATACAGTTGTAACAAAATGTTGACAGACTCAGTGGAACAAACAGCTCTGTGGTTAACACACCTCTACCTATATGTTGACACAGCGTTGTGGAGGAACACACTTAAATGTTCAGAATTTGGGTTCGGTCAAATGTCTGTGATTGGCTCAAATATGGATGGCCACTGGGGTGGGTGGGGGGGGGTGTGTGTGTGTGTGTGTGTGTGTGTGTGCGTGTGTGTGTGTGTGTGTGTGTGTGTGTGTGTGTGTGCGTAAGTGCGTGTGTCTCTCCCTCCTTCCCCCCCCCCCCCCCCAGTTCCATCCACCCCTCTGTCTGTCTCTCTCTGTGATTACAAGGAGCCACAACCGGATTAACCGGTTGTGGTGCCCAGGGCTGTCAGTGTGTTGGAGGGGGGTTGGGGGGGGGGGGGGGGGTATCTTCCTCAGTGGGGCAGGCGTTGAAACCAGGCCTGAGAACACAGAGACCCTTGTAAGAAAAAAAGAAGGGAGTTATAATTATATACTGTTATAAGTTATGACTCTGAATGGAGTCAGTGGTGGAAAAAGTACTCAAATGTTTTACTTAAGTAAAAGTGTTAATACTGCAATGTAGAAGTATTGGTATCAAAATGTACTTAAAGTACCAAAAGTAAAAGTACCAAAATATTTGAAAATAGCAAATCTACAAGCTCACAACACGTCGCGATGCGACGCGTTGTGAGCTTGTAGATCGGCTATTTTCAAATAGCCTAGGTATAAAATAGGGCTGAAGTGGTTAATGTGTGTAATGTAACAATTTATAGCTGCAAAGTAACTAGTAACTAAAGTTTTCAAATAATTGTAGTGGAGTAAAAGTACAATATTTGCCTCTGAGATGTAGTGGAGTAGAAGTAAAAGTATACACTTTTTTGATTGATTGATTGATTGATTGAATATTTTATTAGGCAAAAATGTTTTAAAACAGCACAGTTACATTTAAAATACTTTGTCTAAAAGATCCGTTCATAAAAGTCCTTGCGGTCTTGTTTCCAACGAGGTCCTTGGTATTCAATTCATAGACATATATAGTGGCATCACAGTTCAAATATCAATACAAAAAAACAGAAAAAGATTTGTACACTATGTACAACAACAAATAAAAAAGGGGGAAAAAATAAAATAAAAAGCTATATGTAGAGAAGAACGGGGGGGGGGGGGGGTCATCTGTCTAACTGGAAAATAGTACTACCTCCTTGTTTGGCCTCCTGAAAGGTGAATTTTCAGGGCTGTTTTAAAAGATCCCAGCGAACTGCACTTTTTGAGGGATGGGGTTAGGCTATTCCAAACCTGGGTGGCAGTGCTGAAGGAGAATTTGACCATGTTTGTTTTATGGGTGGGTGGTACCAGATCGTTGTTAACGCTCCCTCTAGTTTTGTGACTGTGGGTGTCGCTAACTTTGTTTAGGTATTTACTCAGATATGCGGGAAATTTGCATTTACAATTTTGAAGACCAGTCCCGTTTTTAGTTTCTGTCTTCTACCCTGAGCCAGCCTAGGCTGGCAAAACGGCATGGGAGAAAAGTGGGTCATGGGCCCCAGTCCGAGGAGTAGCCGAATCAGTTTGTTTTGGGAGGTTTGAAGCTTAGTCTTCAGTGACACTGAGGTGTTGGAGTACCAAGAGGTGCAAGCATAGTCAAAAAGTGTCTGAATCAGGGCCCCTGAGAGGGTCCTGAGGGCCTGAGGGTTGACAAAACAGGAAACTCTGCCCATAAATCTGGTTCTCTGGTTTATTCTTTTGACCACCTTTGTAGCCATGCTTTCACCTGTCAGGTATTTGTCAAGAATACAACCCAAATAGGTCATCTCTTCTTTGCTAGAGATAATCGACTTTGACCTTTGACAAGTGGAAATACTCCAGTGAAGTAAAAGAACCTCAAAATTGTACTTAATTACAGTACTTGTGTAAATGTACTTCTTTACACCACTGATTGGAGTTATATTATAAGTTACAGTGCGTTAGTCTGCACAGCTGTTTACTGTAAATCATGTGACCACAGAGGAAGTTGGTCGTTTGCTGCTTTCTGTCTGTCTGTCTGTCTGTCTGTCTGTCTGTCTGTCTGTCTGTCTGTCTGTCTGTCTGTCTGTCTGTCTGTCTGTGTGTGTGTATGTGTCTCCCCCTCCCCCCCCCCCGGTTCCATCCACCCCTCTGTCTGTCTCTCTCTGTGATTACAAGGAGCCCAAAGAGAAAAGAAAACAAGCTCTCTTGTACTTTTAGAACACTCACAGTTTATACAGTTCATTAATAAATAATGTTTAGTGAATCCTTCTATACAATATACACAACACGACAAGGTGAATGAAAGAAAATAAGGAGGACAAGATAATAATAATAATAATAATAATAATAATGCTGTGACATATACAACACGTTCTCACCCCCAAGGCGTCAGGTATAGAATTGCCAGAATGGTGAACGCAAACGAACGACAGCAAATCATATCGTCACTAAAATAAAGTAAAGTAACTCAGTACATGTACTCAAGTACTGTACTTAGGTACAATGTGTAGGTATTTTTTTTTTACTTTACTGGAGTATTTCCAATTTTCAGTGCTTCTACTCCTACTCCACTACAATACTGTTACATTGTAGATTTAGATTATTATTACAAATCATACATGAGTCACTTCAGCCCTATTTGGCTATTTGAAAATAACAGATCTACAAGCTCACAACGCGTCGCGATGCCACGCGTTGAGAGCCTGTAGATCTGCTAAATTTGTCTGCTAATTTTAGATCTGCTAATTCTCAAAAGATTGAATACATTTTAGACATATGATAACTTGTGAACCAGGACATTCTGCCTAATGAGTACTTTTACTTTTGGAACTTTAAGTATATTTTGATGCCAATACTTTAGTAGCCTACCTTTACCCTTAGGGTCCATTTGGTTCCATGTGTACACTCTCAGAGTTACAGACCTGTAAGGGTCCATTTGGTTCCATTTGTACACTCTCAGAGTTACAGACCTGTAAGGGTCCATTTGATTCCATGTGTACACTCTCAGAGTTACAGACCTGTAAGGGTCCATTTGGTTCCATGTGTACACTCTGAGTTACAGACCTGTAAGGGTCCATTTGGTTCCATATGTACACTCTCAGAGTTACAGACCTGTAAGGGTCCATTTGGTTCCATGTGTACACTCTCAGAGTTACAGACCTGTAAGGGTCCATTTGATTCCATGTGTACACTCTCAGAGTTACAGACCTGTAAGGGTCCATTTGGTTCCATGTGTACACTCTCAGAGTTACAGACCTGTAAGGGTCCATTTGGTTCCATGTGTACACTCTCAGAGTTACAGACCTGTAAGTATGGAGTCAGAACAGTCTCATAATGAGTAAATGCACGAGTCCGGTTTGTATTCACACATTAGATTTTTGAATGAACAAGTTCTGGTTTGCATGTGTTTTTTTGGTTCAGCACTACAAATGCGACGCTTTGCGTTTGTGTTTCAAGTCCACAGCTTTAAATCCACAGTCTGTGTATTAAAGTCACATGTATATTTTGTGTTTGAAATCCACAGTTTAAAATTCACAGTTTGTATTTTGTGTTTCAAATCCACAGCTTTAAATCCACAGTTTGTGTATTAAAGTGACATGTATATTTTGTGTTTGAAATCCACAGTCTAAAATTCACAGTTTGTATTTTGTGTTTCAAATCCACAGCTTTAAATCCACAGTTTGTGTATTAAAGTGACATGTATATTTTGTGTTTGAAATCCACAGTCTAAAATTCACAGTTTGTATTTTAAAGTCACATTCCAGATGCTCTGCTTCACAAATATAATTATCTATTTATCTCCAAAACACTCAATTTACAAATGCACATTGAATTAACTACAACACAAATCGGCTGGTGTGCATTTGCACACTGCTTCTCTGTGGTGGATCTCCTCTGTGCACGCACGAATCTTTATGAGACTGACCTGACGGTGGGCGTAGACGAACGTCGTTATTGGCCGAGTAAATCTGTCAATCAAAATCATGTTTCTGATTAACAGGTTCATCAGCCAATCAGACGGGTTGGCTTTCAGCCAATCACAAGTGCTCTTATGTTTTTCTCCGGCAATCAAATAGTCATATATATATTCTCTGCACCTGCGCAGAGTTGAAAGCAAACAGGGCGTAATGGCGGACACGACAGAAGTTTGGGGAAGAGATTGAAAAACAACATGAAAAATGCTGCTGGAAGTGGTGGTCAACAACGTGAATCTGTAAGTAACACATTTATCTTATTATCCCTTTGTTGTAAATCATCTAATGTTATTGAATTATAATAAGTTGAAGCATTCTGCTTAGCCACGTAACTGATGATGATGATGATGATGATGATGATGATTGCATGCCGACGTTGGGTTTAAGCCTTAAATTCATGGTATTTGTCTTAACATGAGGGAAATACTTGTTCTACAAACTAAGTGTAAATTGATTAAGATAAGAGTTGGATTATATTATCGAAATAAATAAATAAACCTCTGGTGGGTGTTATATTAAAACACGTGACCCGTAGAAAGATGTAACT
Organism: Gymnoscopelus braueri; assembly: GCF_963280865.1. Classification (NCBI taxonomy): domain Eukaryota; kingdom Metazoa; phylum Chordata; class Actinopteri; order Myctophiformes; family Myctophidae; genus Gymnoscopelus; species Gymnoscopelus braueri. Next base: position 851,159 of record NC_137613.1, on the reverse strand, counting down.
CTAGGGGGTGTTTCCTGGCTGTGAGTGACGCATATGGTAGCATATTTCTACAGGTTACAGGTGTCAGCGTGACACCGCACCTCATTGTCATTGGGGCATAAACAAGAAGTTGAAGGATAAAATAAGTCTGATTGATTGATGTACTTTATTTAGCAAGACATGTGAACAGTACATGACAGTACATAACAGTACATGGAAGTACAAATTCACAATACAAGGTCTACTAAACTGGAAATCTCATTAAGCACTGAGCTTGTTTAGAGTTTAAGAACCCCATGCACACAAATCATGATGACAAATCATGTCTGATAATGATGTACCGTGCATGTTCACATCAAGTATACTTTACATTACTTAAGACTGTTAATGATGTACCGTGCATGTTCACATCAAGTATACTTTACATTACTTAAGACTGTTTTTCTAATGTATTATTCTTTTTAACATTTTGGACAAAATGGGCAATTTTACATCGAGGTGCCCAGATGTCCCTAGTGCCCAGCTATCCTGTATCCATTTAAAAGAGTACTGTTACCCTTTAGCCTAAAATATGTTTTATTCAATCAAATCAAGCAGTCAAAAGAAGATAAAAGGTACCATACGTAAGGTGGCTTTTATTTATATATTTTATGGGTAGTAGCCTAATCAGCAGCTGAGCAAAATAGTGTAACATTTACTTTTTAATTAACAAGTGGGAGCTAATTATAATGCTGCATTTGATAGAACTACATTTGAGGATCTATATTGCTATATTATGATTTATATCATGTGCCTCAGACTCTACTGTCAGTGCCTTAAATAAATCTGATTTTCTCCCCCTATTTACAGGGACTATCTCCTATAGCCATGGGTTCAGAGCAGGCCAGTCATGGCCAGAGGCAGCTCACAAGCTACCAACAGAGATACCCCGGTCAGGGCAGGCCAGAGCAGGCCAGTCATGGCCAGAGGCAGCTCACAAGTGACCAACAGAGTGCTGGACATTCCTCCAGTCCAGGCAGGCCAGAGCATGGCGAGAGGCAGCTTCCAGACCGCTCTTACAGTGGGGCAGGCCGGGTGCATTTCTCCTTTCCGACATGTCGCCTTTCCGACGTTGACGAACCCTATACCTAACCCTAACCCTAACCATAACCGCACGCGGAAGCCACTAGTCGGAGTGGTGAGATGTCGGAATGGAAGGAGCACCCCGGGCAGGCCATGAAAAGGTGATGCATTTCTAATTCAATTTAATTTGGCAACCCAGGATCAAAAGATTTCTTAGTGATGCAATATTTTACAGTAATCATACCTCTAAATGGTGTTTTCAGGTGCCCTTGTAGTTGTAACTTCCACTTTGACTGACCAATATGTTTACATCTTGTCTCAACTATTGCAGATAGCGTAGCTGATGTGTTTGTGTTCCATATGATTATTATCTTAAATCCTAAATAAAGTTTATAAAGTTGCAGTTAACAAACTTAGTCTTGTAGATCAGTGGTTCTCAACCTTATCACGCTGTGACCCACAAAAATAATCCTATTTGAACTGGGGACCCACCCTGAAAAGCACTTTGAATTGAGTCACTACATTTAGTTTGACTCGGTTCCACAGATAAATATTGTGGGCAGCTTGTAGATCAGCTATTTTCTAAATGTTTGCCTATTTCTTATATTGACAATTTGGCCAATGTTTGACCAGTTTTTATAGTACAGTTTGTTGATTACTTTTGATGCAGTAATGGTCCTTTTTCATTTAATTTTTTTATTTAGGCATTAACATTTTAAATTGTCACTTTTCTGTCATCTGGGGACCCCCAAAATCATGTGGGGGGGGGGGGGGGGCACAGGTTGAGAACCATTGTTGTAGATGAGTGAAGATTTGATCATTCATCTTTTTGCACCCTCAATCATTTCAAAAAGTTAAGTTTGTTATATGACAGCATACATTACATTCTACAGACATGCAAAAGTGTCACTTTTCAGTTACAGTCACCTTTTTTAACCCAAATAGGGCAATTGTGTGACACCTGACCCGAAAGAAAACAACATGTTGTCACCTTTTTCATTTCGGGGCTGTTTGCATGCCATCTGGTTTTGCTCACTAATATCATTCCCACACCAGGCCATTCCCGCATATCTACAGTAAATCTGACCAGCCTAGAGGGAAGAAGAGATTCTCCTCCCCTGCCACTTCTGTCGCCAAAGTGACAAACTTCCATGTATATGTCCTGCCGGGACCCGCTGACTTCACACCAAAGGGCACCGAAGAAGAACTACAGCTTGCCATCGCTGGGCTTGGGAAGAGGATAATCAGCCTTCCCGATCACTGGGAACACAATGCGGTAATCTGTCGACGCTAACTGATTAATACATATTGATATGTTTCTGTATTGTGGGTTTTCTTATTTTACTGAACTTTTCTTTCTTCCTTTTTTGGGGGTTTTAAGATTGAAGCTCAACTTTTGGAGGAATTTCCCACATTGAAAACCTTAAACCTTAAAACCTTTACGATTATTGAGGAGCCAGTGCGCCGTTCTACAGCTGACGCAGACCTTCCTACCGCTGAGAAGACTCCATAGAGATGGGAGAGTCTTGTGAGGTAATCGAGGCTTATTCATTATCTTCCATAGGAAGTAATCATACGTTTCACTTCATAATGATATGATGCTTAAAGTTATAAATGGGCATGCTGTTTTGTTATGGGACACAATATACTCATTTTGGATCATAGAATTATATTTACTATTGCTAGAAAATATCGTATGTCTGAGGTTCATTAACTCTGACTCTGTTTTCGTATCATTCTCTTTTACTTTCTTTGTTTTCTTTGTTTTCAGGTTTGCCCAATCTGTCAGAAAGAATACCCAATAGATGTCCTTCTTTTTCATGCCAGCATGTGTGGTGAAGGGTAAGACGTTTTGACTATAGATTCAGATAAAAGATGTGTTTGTACATGTTGGCACACGTACTTTATGTACACTGCACAAACACACACTTTAAATTAATAATGTCATTACTGTACTTGACAATGTTATCTACAGATGATTATTTATTGGGACCAGCTGGACAAGCAAGGACTTATTTTGAAATAGTCATGAAAATGAGTTATGATTTTACATTTTTGATTTGTGCTGCCTCAACAGACAAAGCCTCCTGTGACCTTTGGTGGCCCCACCATGGGGAAATAAGTGTGTGTGTTTGTGTATATGTGTGTGTGTATATATATATATATATATATATATATATATATATAGTTTTCATTTCAGGACTTTGTATGGTGTTGGCTTGAGGCAGGAAAGTATGTTAACAATAAATGTTTTTTTTTTGTAATTGTCTCCGCCAGGCCGAAAGGCATGGCGAGAGTATGTTTTCGCCCCTGTCCGTCCGTCCGTCCGTGTGTGTGTCCGTCCGTGTGTCCGTCCGTCATTCTGTCATTTTGTGTACAGCTAATCTCCGGCACCGTTGGCTTGATCGCAGAGAAACTGTGCACACACACTCCCTGGATGCCAGAGCAGAACCTCTGCCCCACATTTTTCACATCGGCCTGTTATAGCGCCACCAGGAGGCCGCTTTTTGCAAAACACATTTTTGAACAGTGCTCCTACAGATTTTGGCCAAAAATCCCCCAAATCGGTACACAGTATCTCTATAGTCATTAAAAGAAACGGCTCATATCAGATTTTTCATATTCCATCCTGATTGGCAAAAATTGTCTTTCAAAGTTTGCAGGAGTACTCCGCTTCGAACAAAATGCCTCAAATCATGAACACAGCATGCAATTTCTGTGAAATTTTGCACACACATTCCCATTAGGCCGAGGAAGAAATGTCATTTGAAAATGTTCAAATCAGCCTCATGGTGGCGCTGTAACAGGCCAATTCGTGTTTTTACCTATAACTGCACCGATCAGTGTAAAACTTTGTATGCACACTCTCTAGAGGCCAAGGAAAAACATTTGCCCTGCATTTTTCACATTTTCCTTTTATAGCGCCACCAGGAGGCAGACTTATGTAAATATGATAATTTGATATTAAGCCTTCAGATTTGATCCAAATTTCACGCAAATCGGAACACATGATCTTTATAGTCATGTGATCAAGACGGATCTGCACCCTTTTCACATTGGCCTATTATAGCGCCACCAGGAGGCCATAATAACCTACCTGACCTGGCGGAGACTGGCGCCGAGGAGCACTTTTTCTAGTTTTCTCTTTTTTTGTTTGTCTTAAGAATTGACACTGCTTGGCGCAGGGAAGCAGCCAGGACCAGAAGTGGAGAGGAATTGCCAGGACCTTCAGTTCCAAGAGGAGCTGAATTCTCAGGACCTTCATGTCAGTTGTTCCGACAACATCTAGAACAGCCAGTCAGGGTTGGTGAAGTTCGGAGTAGCTTGATACCAGGAGTAGATTTGGAGTGTAACTCCAAATGTACTAGTCTCTTGCTCTCAATCAACATGTTTGATCCTGAAGAAGAAAAGGGCAGTTCCTTGATTGCCTTCTATAAAAGGAACAATGTTAACTGGGCAGCTCCATTGAAGTGCAGGCTGACAGGTATTACACCCCCCCCCCCCCCCACTGTTTGTTGAATTATTGAAATTATTTAAATCATTTTTTGATCTGAGGTCATCTTCATTTTCAAGGAGATACAGCTATCGGTGAAGACGTCAATCGACATGTTTTGTCAATTGCCATGCAGAAGCTGAAGACTGCCTTCAGTATTAATTTAGGTTGGTATATTGGCGCACACACACTTCCTATGTTTGATGTTTACCTGGTATCCTATTTTGTATTACGGTATTTGCACTACATTGTTCTTTGCACACTACTTAATGAAACTATATCCAGTACCCTGTCGTTTTGTGCCTAGTGTTCATGCCATATACTGCCATTAAATGGGGCACTGCCATCTCCCCTTTGTTTTTACATTTCTTTTGACATTCTGCTAGTCTCACACTCAGTTTCGCTGTCGTGACAATGTTGACCAGGGGTGGAACCGAAACTGCAGCAGCAGCTCTGACCCTAGAGGATGTTGCTGATCTTGACCATCGTGAAACTATTGGTTTGGTGGGTAACGCAGTTACAATTTGGCATGTCTTACACCGAGTTTTACACCATGTTTGTCATCACATGCATCAAATGGATAAATGAATTGGTCAGTGTTGGCAAATTTTAACAAGTTTAATTTTAATTTTAAGTGTTTAATGTTAAAATAAGTCGGTGCCTTTAAAATTGCCCCCCCCCCCCCCCCCCATTGTCTTATTGTCTTTACAGGGACTATCTTCTAGCCATGGGTTCAGCAAGGGCTTTGTATGAGATCTTGGCCAATGAATTATCATTGGCCCCAACTAGCTGACAACAAGTGACCAACAGAGTTGATCCCACCGGTCAGGGCAGGCCAGTCATTGCATGCACATGTGGTGAAGGGTAAGACATCTAGACTCGCACACTATAAATTAACCATTGTATTAACTGTACTGTCTGCTGTCTTTTGATATTTTGTGTGACGAGCTGGGCTGATATCACATTAAGACAAAGATATGGTGTGCTGTGGCTGAAGTGAGCATTAAAACCATGCATGATCAGTTACACTACACACACACTTTAAATTAATAATGTCATTATTGTACTTGACAATGTTATCTACAGATAATAATTTTTTGGACAAGCTGGACAAGCAAGGACTTATTTTTAAATGGTCAGGAAAATAAGTTATGATTTTACATTTTTGACAAAGCCTCCTGTGACCTTTGCGGCCCCATTCTGTGGCAAAAAAATCCCCGTTAAATCGGGATAATGGACCTGCGCCGCCCCAATAGGTTATTCTAGCACCTGCTCTACCCGTCACCATTATGCCGACGCCGTTATTTGCGCATGGAGGTGTGCCCGTGGGCGTGTTGCTGCTATATCCCCCACATTGAAATTCTCAACCCACACATGGGTACGGCTTGGGGACGGGGGATAGTGGATTCTAAAAGCACCCGCTGGTTTATAAAATCACCCGTCAAGTGCACACAGACACTACAATGGCTTTGTGCGTTGGACCATGAGCCATGTTGCCAGCCTTGGAGAGAAATAAGCAACCGCAGTCCGCAGGTCTATGAAAACAAAAAGAAGCAACTAGCCACATGAGCACTTCAAACTACTAACTAGAGCTTTCATATCCCCTAAATATTTCAGCCTGGCTCGACTAATAATTGACAAATTAGACCCAGCCCAGCCCGTCAGTCATTTTTCTAAAGAAGCCTTATTTCTCATTAAATCTTGGTAATTCGTTAAGAACAGGAGTCATTCTACCCTAACAGTCTATATTTTATTTAAAAAACAGCTTGGAGCAAATAGGGCTATATAAATATATACACTTCCCCATAACCATTTTAAAAATGATTATGGTTATTCTATGAAATATTTGTTTCATAGAATAACCGTAATCATTTTTGCAATGGAGAAATCACATCCATTACCTTCTGGCCGCTGCCTGTGCTTTCATTTGAAGAAGTAATCCAACATTTACTTTGAGGTGAAAAAGACATGAAGAAAGCTCTGAAGATCCATTATTTATGTCATGTTATGGTTTAAACTTTAAAGGGGGCTCTCTACTGCTGCGTCATGACAAGACAGTGATTGATTTGACCTAGGCTACTTTAGCGTTGCGCTGCCCTGTTGATTAATTATTTGGCATCAGCTGTGTAGGAATATATAACTATTTTTAAATGGCTTTCATATACTCTTGGGGATCTGACTAATATGACAAGTTGCTTATTGTGAACACAATAGCCTACGCTACAAATTAATTAATATGTGAATTTATTTGGATGTAAAAAAAACGTAGACCCAGCTCAGCCGGTGCCGACGGGCCGGGTCGGGTCCCGTTGGGTTTGGGCTAAAATCTTAAGCACTTACATTTTTTATAAGATGATCGGATCATAGTGTGATTTTCATTTTGGCTGCTGTCTCATTAAACCCATGCTGCGGGACGTGCGGGTGAATATTATATTATAGCCTATATTATATATATTAGCCTGCTATATTATTATTATATTCCCCGCGTAAACGCTACGTTCATGACCCCCCAAAATAACCATATTTGAACTGGGGACCCCCCCATTTTGTTTGACTCGGTTCCACAGATAAATATTGTGAAAATAGCAGATCTACAAGCTCGCCAGGCGTTGGGTGCTCCATTGTGGTCTCGACCCACAGGTTGAGAACCACTGCATTAAAAGCTCCAAGCAAGTTACATGTCTAGTAGGCTATGTTGTTGACCACGTAATGTAATGTTTTTGGTTTAGTGATAGGCTACTCCGTGGCGCGCGCGCGCCTCATTGTATGCTGTCCAAAATAACAGATCTGTAAGCTGTCGACACGACATGATGCAGCGCCGTTGATAGCTTGTATGTCTGTTATTTTGGGTAGGTATAGGCGACGCACATACGCATCGCAGCAATGTGTCTGGGTTTGAGAGGCTTTGATTGATGTAAACTTAAAGTTTAGCTCTGTTCGGGATTACTGAACAAAGGTGGATGATGAAAGATAACGGGGACAATATGGATGTAAGTTAACTTTAACTGCGTCACTTCAGAGGAAACTATGGAGCAACTTCAGAGATGTTTGCACACCCCTGGAATCCATTAGAACGGTGGAAATAGAACGATAACAGCCAACGTGAGTACATAGGCTATAGACCTTTCCTAAAACTGTCCAATTTATTATACCCATGTGCTACTGTTTGTCTGTGTACCACGTAGGAGCGTTGTCGCAACATGATGTAATTAATTATTTGGGAGCAGCCAGTGTGTACCAATAGTATACATATTTTAAATGGCTTTCATATACTATTCCGGATCTGACTAATATGACAAGCTTATTGTGAACACAATGGGCTACAAATTAATATAAAAATGTATTTGGATAAAATAAAAAAAAAGAAGGAAAACAAGCCCAATGTGGCTTATAATAATCAGACCAGGCAACAGTGCAGACAGGTAGATAGGCTAGAGCATATATTGGATCGGGATGACGGCTAGCGCAGTCTTCTCTTAAAGGCAATGGCTTCTGGCACGGTGATTGGTTTTATCATTGTAACGCCCAAACCACACCTATGCATAATGTAACGGGTAGCTCAGGTGTTTGGCGGGTGAGGGGGGTGCCATAGAATACCGAATTTTGCGGGGAAACGCCTCTTGCCTAGTCCGAAATCCCTAATTAGTGGTTTGTTCAAATGTCCCTGGGAATAGGGCCCTCGGTGCCTACCCCATGGGGAAATAACTGTAAATATATAGGGTTTTCGTTTTAGGACTTTGTATGGTGTTGACTTTAGGAATAACACTAAATCTTTTGAGAATTACCTAGAATAAGCTTAATGGTTACATCATGTCAATTCTAATACCTCTTTTCGCTAAATTAATGTCAAAGTAACGGCTTCAATTCATATTGCAATTAATCACATTGTAACGTAAGATAATGGATGATACCCCAACCCTTGGGGTGCCTGGCCATTGACAAAACGTGTCGATTGACGCGATTGCATCTCATTGAAAATAAAGATTACCTCAGCTTAAAAATTACAAACACCATCACCAAACTTGGTCATGAGGGTTCGCTTTCAGCCAAATATATATGTAAAATATATCTGCCCCTGCGCAGATTTAAAAATGGTGGAGAGAACTTTGGAAAGCAACATGAGCAGCAGCAATACTAGAAGAAGTAGGGTTCTAATTGTCAACTCAGATTCAAAATTACAAGCAACCCGAATATAGCAAATGCACGGTTCAGTCTAAGAATTAAGTTGCATGCATTCAACTTCCATTAAGAAACTCAAAATGAATTTCAATAACTAAATGAGGGTAAAATAATTATACATAGACCTGCTGAATTCACGCCAAAGGGCTCAGAAGAACTACAGCTTGTCATTGCCGGGCTTGGGAAGAGGATACTAAATCTATATACAGAAGCTATGTTTACCTGCTCTTTTGTATTATTTTGCTCTACATTGTTCTCTTTGCACACTACTTAATGAAAATATATACAGTACCCTGTTTTGTGACTAGTGTTTATGCCATACTGTATATTGCCATTATATGGGGAAAATAATTAGTTAACATTATTCCTTCTATAGAATGAAATCGTTAACCTGTCCTTTTCTTCTTCAGGATCAAACATGTTGAGACAGCCATAGGCTAGGACATTTGGAGTTACGCTCCAGTAGTTCTTGTCGGGATAACTACCATGCTCTTTGGGGTCTTCTTCTTGCTCCCATGCTGAAATAGTATTTATAATTTAAAAGGAAAAAACACAACACATTTAGTCTGACTTTGCAATGGAAACCTTTTTTCTTTACAGTCACCATCGCCTCTAGCCATGGGTTCAGCACAGGCTTTGTATGCTCGTGATGCCCATATGCGAAATATGTTTTTCATTATTGGAAATGGAGAAAAATGCTACCTGTAGACTAAACATACAGCCTCCTAAGGAGTAGTTCACCCAAAAAAGTACTTATTTTATATCGATTACTCACCTCATGAACATTGTATTTACTGTACTCTGTATATCTATAGATATTTTGAGTGACAAGCTGGGCTGATATCACATTGAGAACATACAGCCAATCGTATGTCTATTTGGTGCTGACTGACACGTCTGACATCGTGGACTCCATATTTGGACACGCCTGACTAATTGTGACATCACCGAGATGACCCAAGCACCTTAACCATCGGTATAAAGGACACAGCATCCTCAGAGAGCAGCCAGATCCATCAAGGCTCTCCAGAATCTCCCAACAGGACTCCTCAACCCAAGGACATAGGACACTGGACGCAGGACACGACATGAGACAGGACACAGACATCTTCTAGACTCTACCATCAAGACCATCCATAGACCTTCAGGATATGCATCATCAAGACGCCAGGACTCATCACCTGCCAACTCCCATCGGGGATCAAGCTCAGCATCTACCACTCGAGTCAGAGTTTCTTGCCCTACAACCCAGATACCTCTCTACCGTATACGACTCAGAGTATCCCATACTCCGGAGTATCTGGTCTTACAACCCAGATACCTATGTACCCTATAAGAACCAGAGTATCCCATACTCCAGAGTATCCGGCTTTACAACCCAGATACCTATGTACCGTGTACGACTCATACACCAGAGTATCTGGACTTACAACACAGATACCCATGTACCATATACGACCCAGAGTATCTGGACTTACAACCCAGATACCTCTATCATAAGACCATTTCCTCAAACCACCTTCCGAACCACACAGGTTAGAAATCCAGGTTTAACCCTTTCTGACCGGGAATGCATCTGTGTGTCATTTTAAGATTTCTTTGGCTACTCAAAAATAGCAGATATACAAGCTCATAGCGTGACACAGAGTGCCTATGAGCTCATGACTATGAGCTTGTAGATCTGTGTGTGTGTTTGTGTGTGTGTGTGTGTGTGTGTGTGTGTGTGTGTGTGTAATATTTTTAAACATTTCTAACTCAAATCTTTGCTTCTGGGGGTCCCTAGAACAACATTTGGGGGGGGGGGGGGTCTGTGGCCAAATACATACATTTTTGAGGGTCCTTGACATGGAAATGTTTGAGAACCACTGACACATATATCAAATTTGTTTCATTATTTTAAAGGATTTTTGACATTTGTAGAATACCCTAGAAGCAAAGACTTGAAATACAAATGTTTTCATTATAAAATATATATTCACAGATTTTCACAATCTTTCAAAAAATATCTCATAGGCACCTCATTTTTTAATAGCTCAAAGAAATTAAAAAATGACAGCTGCGTTCCCGGTCTTAATGGGTTAAGTTCTAATCGGACACCACTGTGGCGGGTCCTAGCCTTTGAATAACAGTCCTTTCCTCTTTAGTAGTATTAACGTAGCTAGGACCCGCCACAGTGGTGTCCGATTAGAACTTAAACCAGAATATCTAACCTGTGTGGTTCGGAAGGTGGTTTGAGGAATTGGTCTTATGTAAGTCTAGAAGATGTCTGTGTCCTGTCTCATGTCTTATGTTAATTTAGACTGTGTTAGTCTTAACGTCTTACCCTTCACTACATGTGCATGCAATGACTGGCATGCTCTGGCCTGCCTTTACCGGGGCAATGTCCACTCTGTTGGTCACTTGTGAGGCATTTTGGGCCAATGATAACTTTGTTCAATAATACTTCTCTCTGGTTTAGTGTCTACATTTCCTTGCTAGCTGGCTCCGGTCCATGGCTAGACACTCGCCTGTCCTGTATTCATTATGATTGCCTTGGTTGCTCTGCCCTGTGTCAGTGCTCCTCATGCACTGATTAGGACCTTAGTATAAAGTGGAGCAGTCTTCAGTTCTCTAGATCTCCCCAGCACCTCAGCAGAGAACAGTTATTTGATCTTTTAGGTTTAGATTTCTTTCAGTTTTGATGGGCTGGTCGTAAGTATCGTTTGGTGTAGTTTTATTTTTTTGTTATTTTGTTGGTAGTTCAAGTGAGTCTGGTTGAGACGACGGGCACATATTGCTTGGCTCACCAGACTCTCCACTTGAGTTTGGCCAGCCCATCACTTTAGTTTGTTTAGGATTTCAGTTAGGTCTGTTTAGTGTCACTACTAGTTATGTTTGCAGTGTAGCCCGGGTGAGAGACTACAGGGTTAAACTAAATCTCTAACAATGAATGAGGAGAGTAAAGGGTTAAAATAAATTAGTTTCAAACTTCTTAATATAATATAGTAATTAAGAGAGAGAGAAACAAAACTAATGCCAGTAAACTTAAAGTGATGTATTTTCTTTTTAAAGTGGTTAGCAGAGTTATCTATTCATATTAAGGTTTTGATAAGGAGTCAAACAGGTCTAAGGTATTTGGTTTTCATATTTAATATAAAACGTTAACTAAGCAAAGACTACGGAGTGGTTTTATGTTGTATGAGTGGGTGCAGTGGATTGGATGCGAGGGGTTCCAGAGTACCAATTGCCCGTGGGAGAGAGCGGAAGGACGGAGAAGAATCTATTTGGAGAAATAAGAAATGTAAAAAGGCCTCAGTACAAGTGTGTCAGTGTTTGCCAGTGTGGTCAACTGGCCGGAGAACTACGCCATTATCGAGACATCTGCATGGAAAAGACTGTTCTGGACAGGTAGTCCAGCTCTGTTGCCGTTTGAAATGTTTTCCATTGCAAGTACTGTATCAGTACTTGCAATGGAAAACATTTCTCTGTTTGTAGACTCAGTTCTCTGATACAGTACTTGCAGAGTCTTCAAAGAACTTGCAGAGTCTTCAAAGAACTATCTGTTGGAGTTACTGAGGACCAGAATCACCGCATCGCCGGAACGTACGTCTCGCAGCCTGCAACGTGGGGTGGATGTGCGTGCGTGTGTGGGCCGACAGTGTGTGTTATGGTTTAAAGTTACTGTCAAGTTCATGGTTATTATGGGTTAAGTTCATGGTTAAAGTGTACGTTTTGCAGCTTTAATTAAATGAGGGTTAAAGAAAGGTGAAGTAATAGTCAGGGAGAGTGATGGGGAACAGATCATTTTTTTAAACGAATTGATTTGTTGCAATTTTGATACATGACTACTGTGTGTGTATATATATTTCTAGGTATATAATTTAGTTTTGGTCAAATGTTTAATTTGGGGAAAAGCCAATTTGTTTTTGCACATGCGTGAGTATTTTGGTTATTGGGTAGGCCTATTGTGGTTTAAGTTCATTCTAAAAGGTTTTTAAGCCTTGTCATATATTTGTTTGTCATTTATTTTCATTGTGTTTGTTTACATTTTATTTGAATTTAAAAGGGAATTCATTTGTGTAAAAAAAACAAAAAAAAAAAACAGTAAAGTTCTATTCCTTTGAATTTAAAATGTTGTCGGGGTCAGTATCTCCAAATGGTACATACATTCACTGTGACTGTTATTGCGGTTAAAGGTAATGGGTTGTTTATTAGCAGGGTACAGGAATTGTTACCCAATACAGTGAACCTTTGAGGTAGCTACCTAGATTATTCTAATGCAAACACCCCAAATAGACTGTTGGGGTGCTACAGCAACGATATTCAGCATGATTTTGTGGTGTATAAAAACACTTGCTGCATTTTGTGTTTAAAATAAACCTCCAAACAAGTGTGAAACCTGTCTTTGTCCGTTTACTATGTTGTAGCCCTTGGTATTACTTTTTTTTAAAGGGCCGTAACAATAGTGTATACTGTACAGTCAAAACCCCTATTTAAATTGAGACACTCTTGTGTACACAATAGTCACTCTTGTTATCTATGCTGCTGCATTGTCTGAAGGAAGCCAAACACAAATACGTTTTACTCTTATGTACCTACACAAAGTACAACCTTGAACCTTGGCCTGGAGCAGTGAACTTGAAAAATGCAGTTTTGCTTTGAACTGCAATTGTTAAGGTGTATACCATATAATTTCAATAAAGGTTTGTGTTAAACTTTGTCCTATAATGTTCCACCTGCCAGTCCCAAAGCAATGGACAGATTAAAGGAGGTGTAAGCGAAGCTGGTTAATATTATGTACGGTATATTCCCAAATTATTATATTGATGGTATTTATTCAGTAACAGTTCTGTCGCTCCAGCTCTTAAGTAAAAAATAGCATTCTCAGGTTGGGATACCAAGATGAACAGTGAAGTTGGAAGTAATGAAACGAGGGGAGTGAGGTCCAAAGTATTCTCCATTATACATAAATGTAGCTGTCAATTTGTTTTCAAAAGGTATGACATTCCCTTTACATTGCCCCCTGTCTATACATCCATGTGATTAGATGTTTACAATCCTGGCTGTGCACCTATGAAACTACTGCTCACGTCAATTGGAAAACGTTTACTTATCGTACTTGTTTCATACCTTTACTACACGTTTAAGTCATCAGTGTTGATTTTGTTCATGTTAAAAAGCTTTATATCCACATGGTAATCATTAGTGTTCAGTTACAGGGTTCTCAGATCTTCAGTACCAATTTCTTGAAATGAATGAGCAGACAAAATTGTATAAGCAGATCTGGGTTCTCTGGGTGTGAATTGGGTGTTTCACAAGTTATAGAGCATTAACCTTTATAGAACTTTTCTATGAACTAAATGGACACCAGGCATTTAAATCTAGTCACCACTGGCCTGGTCATAGCTGTGTCAGTTCAAGTAACGGGGCACACTGAGCACTATAGTTTGTCATTCTAAGTCAAGTGGATGGAAGAGTTCACACAGACTATAAAAGGAAAAACAATGGTGAACGATATAAAATGAAATAAATGGTGAACGATAATGCTCAGAGTGAATAGCAAGTGAAATTTAATTTCATGACATTTAAATTCCCCATCACTAATGTATGACTTATAAATGTTTAATTATCAGCACTATCAATCCCTTACCAGGACAGGCTTGTTTGAAAAGGTCCATGGTCTAAAGTCAAGGGTGGACTCTGTGACATGAAACATGTAGAAGGAAAAAAAGCTAACCTTGCAAGTGTTTAATACTTCTTAAAGTCCCTTGAACAACAACACTGCAGTACAATGTTCTAGACAATTTTATTTGGAAGCTTTCCTAAAACTAAAAGCTCATATTTGACCCGGCATCTCATTATGATGTTGCCTCAAGTAAGTTCACAACATATTGGACAGTGTTGAGATATATGTCCACTCCAAAAGAGTCTGAATGTAGCAATGGATTGATGTTGTCTTGTAGTTCCAACATTTCAGGATCTGAAAAAGGACTGTCCATTACAGGGACATTGACCCCATGATGTGGTTCAGCCATGTATCCACTCTCCTCCCAATCAATATCTGGTATCAGTACACCCTGAGAAAGACAAACAGTGTGTATGAACATTGTGCAAATTCAGTCTTAAGTAAACACATTTAAACAAGACTTTCGATTCCCATATCAAACACCTCTGTAAAACCTCATTTTTCCACCTCCGAAATATAGCCAGACTCCGCCCCACACTCACTCTGCCAGATGCCGAAAAACTCATCCACGCCTTTGTCTCCTCAAGGCTTGACTACTGCAACGCACTTCTCATCGGGATCCCTAGCAAGAGCATCCAGAAGCTCCAGTACATCCAGAACAGTGCTGCTAGGATCCTGATGAGAGTGCGAAAATACGAACACATCACACCCATCCTCCATTCACTACACTGGCTCCCCATCTCCGTCAGAATTGAATACAAGGTCTCCCTCCTCACTCATCAGTGCATTTACAGCAATGCCCCCTCCTACCTAAAGGAACTCATCAAACCCCCAAACTCCACCCGCTCCACCCGCTCACTCCGCTCCAGAAACTCAAACGTACTGGAGCCCTGCACAACAAATCTCCGCACCATGGGGGATCGGGCCTTCTGCTCAGCTGCTCCTCGACTGTGGAATGCCCTCCCGGACCATCTGAGAGCACCACAGTCGATTGACACTTTTAAAAAGGGCCTAAAAACCTTCCTTTTTAACAAGGCATTTGCATAGACAGAGATGTAGTTGTTTTATCTTTTTAAACTTCTACTGTGCCTGCTGACTTGATCTGAAGTTTATTCATTTCACTGTTTTACTATTATTGTTGTTTTCTTTTTATGTTTTTTAATCCTGTAGCACTTTGAGATTTGTTTCAAATATAAAGTGCGTTACAAATAAAATTTATTATTATTATTATTATTACCTACTACCGACCTACTAATTACATATATAATCACTGTCACAACCCTCCTCTGAGACTGAGTGAGTAAACAAAAATGGTGCCATCTTATAATGAGCATTAGTGAGGACCAATTATATGAAGATGAGTGAAGTGGTCCTATAAGGGGACAAGAGCTGTGATGAGACATTTCAACAATGCATACATTTACCTCTGGATCCGCAACAGGATTCTGGACCTGGCCCACCAGCCACAACTGATTTGGTGTCAGGTTTTGCTCCGTCCTGATCGGATGGTTGTCCCAAGCCTCACTGAAGACATCCAGGCCGGCTTGAATGCGTGGCAGGAACACGTAGTGGCAGCAGAATAGGTGAAGACTGTCACTGATGTCGAGCAAGTCTTGGTCCTCAAGAGAGTGCAGGATGTTGTAATATAAACCTGTAACACTCATGAACACATCACACCAGAGGCGTTCAATACTGTATTTGGAGATACACACACACACACACACACACACACACACACACACACACACACACACACACACACACACACACACACACACACACACACACACATTGCATCAGATATTGAATCAGTGGTTATGTTTTCTGACTGAATATTGTATTCATTTAAAAATAATCAACTGATGGCCAGTAAAACGCTTTCAACAAGACAGTTTCTGTTTGTATATTTGCTTATATGTACATATTAAACCTTCCATAATTAGGTGTAACTCACCGTTGATTGTGTACACTTTTTCCCGCAATGAAGCTGTTTGTGTCAGTTCCACGAACAGTGAACATTAATTCTGCTACTCCCACATTTTCTCCCCCGTGATCTCCTCTCACTCTGAAAATAACACAAATACATAAAACAAAACATGTATTTCATTGCAGTACATTGCCAATAAGTTGTAAGTGGATATTGTTGCATAAATTCAGTTATACAATAGTATTTTAGACGTGAATTACCTCAGAGGAAAGCCATGCTTGTTCACAGCTTCATTGAAGAAGTCCAAGTGGGTGTCTGCCCGGTTGTTGTCCGCTACCTTCAGGTACATGATCTATATATACAAGCAAAAATAGTCTCCGCTTACAAAGTTCAATAGGGGACAAAACAAGCAATGCCCAAATGATAGGCACAATAGTAATATAATTACTAATAATGCATCATTATTTTAACAGGATCTCGTTACAGCTGAGGTAAGAACAAATTATGAAATATGAGGCTCAGTGCTCAGTGATAAAACTATTGCCAGTGTGGAATAGTTGTAAGTCAAATCTCACAGAAAGGATAGATGCATACTTTATAGGGAAGTTGATAAAGGTTAAAAACATGGCTTTAAACTAGAGGATGTTCAGCGAAACATTTGCAGCCATTGGTCCTTGACAGTGTAAAAGTCATACCTTCCTTGAATAGCCGTCTATTCCCCCAAAGATGACAAAGTTGTACCTAATTCAAAACACAGGCAATGAAAAGATTCAACTACCAAAACAATACATAACATCTTTAACAGCACATGTCTCACAATACAATATTTGTTGAAAAGTAAGCAAAACAAAATCAGTCCATGTTGCTTTAATTCAATGTGATCTACTATTCTGGTTGCCATGTTCTGTCAAGTGCACACATACATACCTGATGAGCTTGTGATTGGTGTCAATGTGCACCAAGTATTTTGGGTAAGGAACTGTGTATGTCCTCCTCACCACACATCCCAGACGGGTCATCCTGGCAAGGACACCAACATTGTCCACACGATGCATGGATGCATACAGTCGGTCCCATTGCACTCTATGTCCCTGTGCAAGTAGAGCACCTCGGACTACCCTGTACCCTGCATCTGGCATTGTGCTCTTCGTTGCTGTGATCAAAGAATCTAATTCATCGTCACTGCAGTTACTGTATGTGGCAGATATAGATATATTATTTTCAGACATCCGTCTAAATAGCGTTGCTCTAGACACACCTAGGAGTTTGGCAATGCAACTTGATGGCAGACCATTTTCTACAAGATGTCTGATAGTCTCTACTGAGACGGTCAATCGTGGACGGCCACAGGATCCTCTTTGCAATTCGATTGTTATGAATGTCTGTTCATTCTCCCTTTCCTGCTGGATAATAGTATTCAGAGCTGAAAGGGCAGAAAGTATTTGGTCTCCTACATCTACTATGTCACCAAGAGCACTTAATAAAACTAAATAGTGGCGGCAGGCAAACTGTAGCCCTTCAACATCAACAGGCTGCCTCTCCAAGATGCCAGACAGTCGATCATAAAGCCTTTGAAGGATCTCACGCCTCAGTGATTCCTAGAGAAGAAAACATGACAAACATGGATCGGATAACTGTTAGCTGCTGGCTAACATGAAATCACATAGCTTCTAAATATTTTTAGGCACTTTTGGTGAAAAATACATTACATATATTTACATATATTTTTTGAATTTCTTGTGAAAGTAAAACCATAGTCTGATAGTAATCATGGCTATAGATTGCATAGTGGTCTCTCCAACTCTTCATTCAACAGAAAATACGTTTGAGAAAGTAACCGTTCATCAGCTTGAACTTTAGGGATCCTGTATGAGTTCTCTATACTGATTGGATACAAATTGGTATTCCGACCTGAAAATGCACTTTCTGTTTACTAAAGCTCTAGAGAGATCTAGGGAGACTGTTGTTGTAGAACAAACACTATATATTCTGATAGTAATAATTGCTAAAGAGATTAAAAAAAATAATAATAAGCATGCTAATTAAGTCACTTACGGCTGTTTGAGCACCATTATGCCATGCCAGATTGGGGTTCAAATCAACTTGTGGTGATACACCCTGTAAAACAATTCGTTTATTTTGAAG
The DNA here is from genome assembly GCF_963280865.1 of Gymnoscopelus braueri. Classification (NCBI taxonomy): domain Eukaryota; kingdom Metazoa; phylum Chordata; class Actinopteri; order Myctophiformes; family Myctophidae; genus Gymnoscopelus; species Gymnoscopelus braueri. Next base: position 832,709 of record NC_137613.1, on the reverse strand, counting down.
TGCTGCAGACTGTGCTGCTGTTAATAAACAAACACTATATTCTTATAGTAATGTCAATTTTACCATAATAGCACCTTTTAAGTTTGAACGCGTCATAAAATAAAACACTTACATCTGTTTGAGGACCATTATACCATGCCATGTTGGGGTTCACCTCGACGATAGATAAATAGCTGCAGAGACAGATACTGAAAAACAACAACACTATTAATATTATGCTAGTAATCACTGTAATTGAACACACATGTTACCAAAATAATCACTTAGTGCACCTTTAAGTTTGAATCAGTAGGCTAATTCCTAAATAGCAATGCAATTTATAAAAAATACTAAAATCATGCACACCAAATACATTTACAGCTGTTGTAAACATTGACAACTGGTCGACCAGCGCATCACTACAAGCTTGTTTCTAATCTCAACAAAGTGGACAGATCGCTAAATTATATTTTGCGAAAATATACCATAAGGCATGCTCAGGTAGATCGTTAGTTGGTTTATATTGTACTGACCTGAGTAAAACAGGAAGAAAAAAGCAGCTGAAAAGACTGAAAACCGGAAGTTGCGCTTCTTTGTATGGGGCCCCCAGAGAAACTCTGGGGGCCCCATACAAAGATGCTCCACAAAAAACATAGACAAAAACCCATATTCCTCACTTTGAAATCATTTAGTGGTTCGCATTATGGCCAAATAAAGAAAACACAGAAAAAAGCTCAACTCCCATTTCTGACAATCATCCTTATAAATAAACGAGTGTCGTTCTGTGTAGTAGTTACTGCATTCTATGCATACACATGCTTGACTTTGATTGAATACTTTAACATTTTGCAAATAGTACAGTGGTACGATTATACAATGATGGTATAAGGATAACACAAAAAGCCCTAAGGCCTTGTTTCCATTGTGGTCCTGTGTATTCAATTCATCAAGAATTGATTAATTGTTTCTGGCTGCCCACATTGACATAGCCCTATGTGTCATGCTTTCCTATTATAAACAAGTTCTGGTTTAACCCACAATGCCAGTCCCAGTCTACACAGCTTTACTGCATCTCTACAAGATGATACAAAAGCAAAAAAAAAAGTATTAATATAGTAATACTGATCCTCCTTGTCCAAACCTGCTTGCCGCTTGAACCCTCTTTCATTAATACCCTCTGCTCCACCCTACCCAGGGGCAGGTGAATCTGAATGCTCTAAGCCAGGGGTGGGCAACTTTGATGATTGAGAGGGCCATTATATTTCCACACTGACTCCAGAGGGCCACATTGCATATACTGTCGGTCTATGTCACACAAAAGTAACAAAAATAGCCGATCTACAAGCTCAAAACGCGTCGCAGCGTGACATGTTCTGAGCTTGTAGATCTGCTATTTTTTAATTGGAATCCTGATTTTTATTTGCTATTTTTTAATTGGAATCCTGAAAAGTAACATTTTTATTTAATTTCAAATGCATTTAGTTATATACTTATGTTAACTTTATGAACTTCAATACAAATACATTGGACATAAAAAAGACAAAAGAATATTAATACTAGTCATTAAGCTACTAATATAGACTGAAGTAATTAAAGCGGCTCATATTTGCATGTTTGGAATCATAACAGCTGAAATCAATAATATATCACTATTCCGATATTTACCTGCGGGCTGCATTAAGTAAAGGTGGGGGCCATGTGGCCCCCGGGCCACCAGTTGCCCATGTATGCTCTAAGCTCTATTCTGATATTAATCAGAATACAACTTTCAGACCGCGGTTACTGAACCCCTGTTCACTAACATGGGTCTTCCTGTCTCTCCAGCTCTGTAGTAACAGAAAATACATTTTAAGATGGAACGCCTATTCCAATCAGGAGAACCAATATCTGCTCATTTGTTTGATCACAACCTACTTCCCTTGGTTATCCTGTACGAGTTCTGTCCTAAATGTATTTTCTGTTCATTAAAGGGCTGGTGAGGAGATCCCTGCTACTAAACAAAGAATAGCAATGATTACTATGGGGGATATATAACTTGCATGAACAAAAACAAGCGAAATCATCTAAAAGATATTAACTGTGTAGCATGTTAATAGCAAGCAACACTAAATGATTCATTCATAGAAAGACGACATACTTTAAGTTGGCCAATTGACATAGTGAGCTCCTGCTCATGTAAATATACTGGAGCTACATAATGCTTTGCCTCTGACGTATTTTACCAAAGAGCTGGAGAGACAGGAATACCCGTTTTAATTCAATTAATACTTTGTGTGTAGAGATATTACACTTAAACTGACTTCGCTTACACGCCCTTTAATCTACAGCTTTGCACTAGGGACTGGTCACGGAGAACAGTAATATAGGACAAAGTTGTACGAAAACATTTATTCAATATTGTATACACTATACAAACAACATGAGTGACTATTCAATAGACTGCTGTACTGTATACAGTACACAAGCATCCTCACAGTAAGTACTAACTGTGCAACTGTTAAGTACTTGAACAATGGCAGTTAAACACAACTGCTTTTTTATTAGTAGTTCACCCCAAAAATGACTTATATTCTATCAATTGGTGTCATGAAGCCATTTGAGATTTTTTGTCTTTTTTTTTTATTCCTAAGCCAATAATTAGATGAGTGGGTGTGTAATTAAGCTACCTTTAAGTAACTGCTCCAGAACATTTCACAGCTTCAACAATTACAGTTAACATAACTGTATTTTTTTTAAAGTGAAAAAAGTCACTTCTACAGAACAATAACATATGCACTTAAGAACAGCATATGGAGTTTAAAGTGCTGCAGACTGTGCTGCTGTTAATAAACAAACACTATATTCTTATAGTAATGTCAATTTAACATAAAAGCACCTTTTAAGTTTGAACTCGTCATCAACTCCAATGTATGAAAAACAAAACAAAACACTTACATCTGTTTGAGCACCATTATACCATGCCTTCAACAATTACAGTTAACATCCCTGTATTTTTTTTTTTAAGTGAAAAAAGTGACGGCTACAGAACAATAAGAACATATATGCACTTAAGAACAGCATATGGAGTTGCCTTTGTGAAGTTTCATTCACCACCAGATAATGATCCACCAGCAGCAGTTGTGGATCATGTACCTGAACAATGTAATAGAAGGAGGAAGGGTAAAGTGAAGAAGTGTGCATTTTAAGTGGCATTTCTGGGTTACACCCTTCCAAAGCCAGACTTGATCGAGTCTAGGCACATCCGAAGGTGTTGGTGGAACGTTGCGTAGGTCTCGTAATGGCAAGGGAGCTCCAAAGTGAAGAGGCAGGTGTGAGCCAGTGGGAAGATTGAGACGCGGACAACCTTCACATACAGGTATCGCGGTAGCTTCTGCCATCCGATCCAGAATCGGACTAGTTCTTGAAGAACCTCTGGTGACGCTATGGAAGAGAACATTTACATCATGAGACACCTAAAAATGCATTTTTATGACGTTTAGATATATTATTAAAAACTTAGCAAACGTTTAGCAATAATAGCCGATCTACAAGCTCACAATGTGTCATGCGATTTAGCTTGTAGATCTGCTATTTTCACAGTTTTTGAAACAGAACTGCCATCTCCTTTTGTCCAGTCTTAGACAAACGCCAAGGCAAATTGAAATGAGAACTGCAATGCATGAGCACATAGGAGACAGTTGAAAAAGGCAGTGCACGTGCATCCATGGCCCAGGTGCAAGACAAATAAAAGTATCAAAAAAAAGTTAGTTACCTTCTTCAATGAACTTCCGGAGGAATCCAGTGACCAGACTTATGCTCTCCAAAGGTAGAGGGGCATTCTCTTCATCATCACACAGAATTTGTGGCCAGCGAATCATGTCGATCATGGTCTACAGGGGATCGGATATAGAAGTATTTAATTGTAAGGTTGTCAAAGTCATATTTTTGTGGAACAGTTCTACTTTTTGGTAGTAATCATTGCTTTAGAGTGGTTGTTCAGTAAGGAGTACAGGAGTCTATGTCCATCTAGCTTGTTAATAAACAGGAAATAAATATTCAATAGGGTCATCAATTTAATCCAATCAGGTGAGAACCAATTTATCAGTTTCAATTGTATTCCAGTTTGTGTTTGCTTGTTTCTTTGCATCTTCACTTCCAATGTTGTTTCTTGATTAGATACAACTAGTCCATACCCGTGGGGGGATATGCGCACATGATCTGGCAACCCAGGAGGCAGTTCATCCCATAGCTCACGGGCAGCCGTAACCATGGCGACATTCTTTTACACAAAAACGCTAATAAACAGCTGAGTTTTGGTGAAATCGAAAACGGGCTTCGCTGTTCCGTGCACATGGTAATGGTCAATGGCTGTGTGCAAATTCAGATCAATAGCTATACAACACCTATTTTAACATAAAAAGTATCACTTAAGATTTAAACTCTTGCTGAAGAATAGTCTTAAACCAGACAACATTGTAAGTTTAAAAAAAAATGATTTAAATATTTAAAAATAAAACCCAAAAATAACAAATGCAATCAAGACACAAACCAGCTTACCTGTGTGCAAATCTGCACAGCCGACTCCCTTGGGAACATTATGGGGTGGACATCTGGTCTGGCTGAAAGAAGCGGCCAGATTCCCGTTTCTTTCAGGCCTCGACGGATCTGTTTGATCGGCTGCATACCATGGTGGAGTACCTGCAAACAGAACAGGGCAGAAGGCAGCCTTTACAGTAGTCAGAGGTACAGATGTGTCATGAGTTGAACAGTAAGTAGCAAACCTCCTAAATGGTTAGACTGTCATGATACCATTACACTGTTTCACTAAGTAATTTAATAAGTAACATCAACAGCATGTTAGCAGTATACTGTTCAATAAGGTAAATTATAAAAATTATTACAGCATGTGAAAGCAGACACTGGAACAGCCAGTCATGGTTGGTGGAGGTTGGAGTGGCTTGATACCAGGAGTGGCAAAGATCAGTGACACGGTTCATTTCTTCTTCAGTAAGATCTGCTTTCTTGAGCTACAACAGGGACACATCACAAAAGGAGACCGAATTTATTTAGGTAGAAAGTTGCCTCCAGGCATTCCACAAAAAAGGGCAAAAGTTGCATTTTAAATAGCCAACATTTGGAGTACATCAGAGGGACACAAAAAGCTTGTTACATTTTGCCAACACTGACCAATTCATTTATCCATTTGATGCATGTGATGACAAACGCATGCTGCATTGTGGTGCATTTGTGCAAGACATGCCACATTTTAACTGTGTTACCCACCAAAGCAATAGTTTCACGATGCTCAAGGTCAGCAACATCCTCTAGCGTCAGAGCTGCTGCTGCAGTTTCGTTTCCACCCCCGGTCAACATTGTCACAACAGCCAAACTGAGTCCTGGGAAACCGCATCCACCGTGAATGAAATTATGCCCAAGAATCCGACCTGCCATCTCGAACAGTTTGCATTCCCGCAGCACACCAGCTGTTGAAGGAACCAGGTGATCTTCTTCGCCTTCAAAAAGGGGTGTGAGACTAGCAGAACCTTAAAAGAAATGTAAAAACAAAGAGATGAGCTGGTAGTGCCCCATATAATGGCAGTATAAGGCATGAACACTAGTCACAAAACAGGGTACTGGATATAGTTTCATTAAGTAGTGTGCAAAGAGAACAATGTAGTGCAAAAGAATACAAAATAGGATACCAGGTAAACATAAAACAGCTTCTGTCTATACATGCCATTTATTGAAAATTTGAGAAGAAGGGATACAAGGAGAGATAATTACTAAGGGGTGAGGTGGAGTGTTAAGATTAGTCTTCAGACAGAGGTGGAAAACAGGGGGTGACTCTGCAGTTCTGACTGGAAGGGAGTTTGTTGAAAGGGTTGGGAAACAGGAGGGAGAGAGTCTAGGACTTACTTGGAAATAAACTTTATTATTGTCATCCGATCCACTCATTTAATGTAATGATTGTTGAAGTAATGGGCTTCAATGAATAGTGCAATAAAAAGCGTTTTAATGTAAGTTAATGGATGACACCCCCCAAACCTTCCTGGAAGTTTTATTTTGTGTGTGTACCAATTTACCAACCTAAATTAATACTGAAGCCAGTCTTCAGCTTCTGCATGGCCATTGATAAAACATGTCGATTCACTCCTTCACCGACAGCTGTATCTCCTTGAAAATAAAGATGACCTCAGATCAGAAATTCAAGCAACCAGAATATATGAAATATACAGTAGAGTCTGTCAATTAAGTTTCATGCATTCAACTTCCATTACACAAGTAAAAATCACACCCAGTGTGAAGTGAGCGGTGCTATTTATGAGTTACTAATTTCATCATGCGTCTCGCTAGCCAATCACAGTACGTCCTGCGGAGCTTAGCCAATGGGCGTGTTTTCCACAGCATGGCGTCACAGCGAAAGACAATTTTCACGACGGAAAGAAAAACTTTCACCACGGATGGGTCCTAAACCCACTTATAGGAGCGGTTGTCATCATGCATCTCGGTAGCCAATCACAGCACGTCCTGCGAAGTGACGCTATGTCGTGGCGTCACGGCATGGCTCAATTCACACCTAGTGTGGATTGAGCGGTTCTTACATTTTTTACATTATTATTACTTTCATCATGCGTCTCGCTAGCCAATCACAGCGCGTCTGCGAAGGTTAGCCAATGGGCGTGTTTTCCACAGCATGGCGTCACGACGGAAAGAAAAACTTTCACCACGGATGGGTCCTAAACCCTCTTATAGGAGCGGTTGCACCGCTCAATACCTGCCTGCACTTCAACGGAGCGGCCCAGTTCATATTGTTCCTTTTGTAGAAGGCAATCAGGGAACTGTCGTTCTCTTCTTCAGGGTCAAACATGTTTAGTGAGAGCAAGAGACTTGGACATGAGGACTGACACTCCAGAAGGTGTTGTCGGAACAACTGACATGATTTGTCTGGGTCCTCTTCCTTCTCCCATGCTGAAAATGTAATAAGAATGTGTCGTGTAAATGGCTAAGTTTAGCAAGCACTGCATTTTAAACGTCAGATATCGAAATGAATATTCCTTTTCAAGAGGGTTTATTTGTCACTCAATCATATTTGTACAGGTGGTGAAATGTTGGTATAGCACCTTTTTACATTATCGTTAGTGTTTACGAGTAGACACTTGCTTAAACCAATTGGAATCAGAAATTGGTCTGGTTTCAAACTACACCATAGCAGTACTTGTCCTGGATAAATTACCTGCTGATGATGGCATAGTAGACACCCTTGGCAATTCCCATCTTCTTGGAACTGAAGGTCCCGGTAATTCCTCTCCTCTTGGAACTGAAGGTCCTGGCAATTCCTCTCCACCTCTGGTCCTGGCTAACCTCACTCCGTCAAATGGAAGAAGCTTGCGACACACATTTTGTTTCACAGCGTACTTGCATCTGAGACTCCGGGCGCAGAATCGATGACAGACGGAGTTTCATTTTTTCAAGCTACTAGGCAGGTGATTGGATGATCCCGCCCCTAGCAGCCGCTGATTGGTTCGTATGCGCAGTGGTTCGGGCAGCTTTACTCTGTGAGCAATCCCAGACCCTCCTTCCTGAAACCAAATGCAAATGAGATTTCCGGAGGGAGGGGGGTTTACCAGGCTAGGTCCTGGCTGCTTCCCTGCTAAACATGATTCTTTATTGTGAACATCTTTTTCCTGCCTAAAGCAAACACCATACAAAGTCCTAAAATGAAAACCCTATCTAGATCTATATATAGTGGGGCTGCCAAAGGTCACAGGTCATGTAAAATCATAACTCATTTTCATTAAAATATTTATCTGTAGATAACATTGTCAAATACAGTAATGACATTATTAATTTAAAGTGCGTGTTTGTGCAGTGTAGTGTTTGTGCATGTGCCAACATGTACAAACACATCTTTTTATCTGAATCTATAGTCAAAACGTCTTACCCTTCACCACACATGCTGGCATGAAAAGGAAGGACATCTATTGGGTATTCGTTCTGACAGATTGGGCAAACCTGCAAAAAAAATAAATAAAAAAAAAATACGAAAACTTTCAGAGTTAATGAACCTCAGACATACGATATTGTCTAGCAATAGTAAATATAATTCTATGATCCAAAATGAGTATATTGTGTGTCCCATAACAAAACAGCATGCCCATTTATAACTTTAAGCATCATATCATTATGAAGTGAAACTTATGATTACTTCCTATGGAAGATAATGAATAAGCCTCGATTACCTCACAAGACTCTCCCATCTCTATGGAGTCTTCAATCTCAGCGGTGGGAAGGTCTGCGTCAGCTGTAGAACGGCGCACTGGCTCCTCAATAACGCAGTCCTCGTCAGATGCCTGGGATTCACTCTCCTAAAAAAAAAGAAGAAAAAAAGAGAGCTAGAGCTGTACACATTCAAACAGTCGTTTGCACAAAAGAGAAAAAAATAACATAAGAAATTAGAGGAAACCGGAAAGCTGTACAGCTTACATTCCCAGCGCAACCCTGCAGATGCAACGGCAACATCTGCAAAGGCAGATGACTTCCACACTTCATACAGTTTGCCTTGGGCATTTTGGCAAACTCTGGCGAGTCATAAGGAAGTGGCTCCGTTGACATCTCCTCCTGCAGCGGAGCTAAAAATAGCGTGTTCTTGCCATTACTGGAGATGCTCTTCAGATCTTGTGTGGTGTACCCCCCAGGGGCCTGTAAAATGACCGACAGCTTCCGACGTCCACTACCACCTAAAGTGTCCATTAAAACATAAAACAGGCAAATAAGTCTTAATAAGGAAAACATGTACCTCTACAATATGAAGAGTGATGTGAACGGTTAATTCAAATGATGTTTTCTGGGGATTTTAACAAGAAAAACTGATGCGAAATATGTAATTGGAAAGGGAGAAAAATGCTACCTGAAGACTTGTAGAACATCCAGCCTCCCTTTAAGGTTTTCAATGTGGGAAATTCCTCCAAAAGTTGAGCTTCATTCTTAAAACAAAAAAAAAGGAAGAAAGAAAAGTTCAGTAAAATAAGAAAACCCACAATACAGAAACATATCAATATGTATTAATCAGTTAGCATCGACAGATTACCGCATTGTGTTCCCAGTGATCGGGAAGGCTGATTATCCTCTTCCCAAGCCCAGCGATGGCAAGCTGTAGTTTTTCTTCGGAGGCCTGGTGTGGGAATGATATTAGTGAGCAAAACCAGATAGAATGTAATGTATGCTGTCATATAACAAACTTGACTTTTTGAAATGACTGAGGGTGCAAGATGAATGATCAAATCTTCACTCATCTACAACAATGGTTCTCAACCTGTGCCCCCCCCACATGATTTTGGGGGTCACCAGATGACAGTAAAGTGACAATTTAAAATGTTAATGCCTAAATAAAAAAAATCACACCCAGTGTGATTTTTTTTTCATAGTCCTATTTTATAGGTTATTAATTTCATCATGTGTCTCACTAGCCAATCACAGTGCTGAATAAAGTCAGCCAATAGAGTCAGCCAATCACAGTACAGCTAGGGGTGTACTAATGTAGAGGGGTGTGCTATTATGGACCAATCACAGTGCAGCGAAGGGTGTACTAATGAGGTGTCCCAACCCCACTTATAGGGGCGGCTACACCGCCCAAAAATGGAATGAAAAAAGACCATTACTGCATCAAAAGTAATCAACAAACTGTACTATAAAAACTGGTCAAACATTGGCCAAATTGTCAATATAAGAAATAGGCAAACATTTAGAAAATAGCTGATCTACAAGCTGCCCACAATATTTATCTGTGGAACCGAGTCAAACTAAATGTAGTGACTCAATTCAAAGTGCTTTTCAGGGTGGGTCCCCAGTTCAAATAGGATTATTTTTGTGGGTCACAGCGTGAAAAGGTTGAGAACCACTGATCTACAAGACTAAGTTTGTTAACTGCAACTTTATAAACTTTATTTAGGATTTAAGATAATAATCATATGGAACACAAACACATCAGCTACGCTATCTGCAATAGTTGAGACAAGATGTAAACATATTGGTCAGTCAAAGTGGAAGTTACAACTACAAGGGCACCTGAAAACACCATTTAGAGGTATGATTACTGTAAAATATTGCATCACTAAGAAATCTTTTGATCCTGGGTTGCCAAATTAAATTGAATTAGAAATGCATCACCTTTTCATGGCCTGCCCCACTGTAAGAGCGGTCTGGAAGCTGCCTCTCGCCATGACTGGCATGCTCTGGCCTGCCTGGACTGGAGGAATGGCCTGCCCCACTGTAAGAGCGGTCTGGAAGCTGCCTCTCGCCATGCTCTGGCCTGCCTGGACTGGAGGAATGTCCAGCACTCTGTTGGTTACTTGTGAGCTGCCTCTGGCCATGCCTGGCCTGCTCTGGCCTGCCCTGACCGGGGTATCTCTGTTGGTAGCTTGGTGTGAGCCGGATGGGGACAATGATAACTCATTGCCTAAGAGCTCATACAAAGCCCTTGCTGAACCCATGGCTAGATGAGATAGTCCCTGTAAATAGGGGGAGAAAATAAGATGTATATAAGGCACTGACAGTAGAGTCTGAGGCACATGATATTATAAATCACAATATAGCAATATAGATCCTCAAATGTAGTTCTATCAAATGCAGCATTATAATTAGCTCCCACTTGTTAATTAAAAAGTACATGTTACACTATTTTGCTCAGCTGCTGATTAGGCTACTACCCATAAAATATATAAATAAAAGCCACCTTATGTATGGTACCTTTTATCTTCTTCTGACTGCTTGATTTGTTTAAAAAAAAATAAAACATATTTTAGGCTAAAGGGTAACAGTACTATTTCAAATGGATACAGGATAGCTGGACATCTGGGCACCTCGATGTAAAATTGCCCATTTTGTCCAAAATGTTAAAAAATAAATATATTAGAAAAACAGTCTTAAAGGAGAATTTTGGACTAAAGTTTTCTTACCTTTTCTATGACGTTATGATATCTTAGGATGAATGGTACAGTAGAACATTTTCATAACTCCACCCCTGAGCCGCCACAGCTTAAAAGGTGCGCGGATAGGCCTTAGGTTAGATCACATATTTTAATAGCTTTTAAAAAAAAGAAAATTGGTGAGATCTGACGTTCATAGTGACAGAACACTATGCAACCAAAAAAAAGAAAAAGAAAAAAAAAACAGAAGTCTCGCTAGACAAGATTGAAATCTCGAGATTTCAATCTCGTCTAGCGAGAATTCTTTTTTTTTTTTTTGGGGGGGGACAGTGTTCTGTCACTATGAACGTCAGATCTCACCAAAATTGTTTTAAGAAAAAGCTATTAAAATATGTGATCTAACCTAAGGCCTATCCGCGCACCTTTTAAGCTGTGGCGGCTCAGGGGTGGAGTTATGACATTTTTCTACTGTACCATTCATCCTAAGATATCATAACGTCATAGAAAAGGTAAGAAAACTTTAGTCCAAAATTCTCCTTTAAGTAATGTAAAGTATACTTGATGTGAACATGCACGGTACATCATTAACAGTCTTAAGTAATGTAAAGTATACTTGATGAGAACATGCACGGTACATCATTATCAGACTTAATTTTATCCTTCAACTTCTTGTTTATGCCCCAAAACGACTGGTTATACAGGTTTTGCAGCAATTTGTAGTAATTGTAGAAATATTAGACCTTATTGTCAAATGTTTTTAAGCATGTTCTAATCCAGGAGTCTTCAACAGGGGGTCTGGGACCCCTAGGGGGTCCTCAGAGTAACTACAGGGGGGCGGTCAAATGTTCGTGATTGGATTTATTATTATTTTTCATTAAGCACTTGAACCCTAGCATCCCTATTCTGAGGAGAACTTTAACCAAATATAGCCAATCTACAGTGAGCTTGTAGATCGGCTATTTTCGGCAAAGAGGTTTGGTGTGAAAAAAGATCAGACCAAGTACAGAGTGAAAGGTCAAGTGTATTAAGTATTGACAGTTTAAAATACACATTAACATGAATCCAACATCATAGTGCAACATCTATGAAAAAGTATACCCTGCAAGGCTGCAACACCATTTTATGCAATATGTAGTGGGGGTCCCTTCTTCATCTCTCTCTTAACTAGGGGGTCCTTGGCCTTGAAAACGTTGAAGACCCCTGTTCTAATCATGTATACTATTACACTTTTTTACATTTTGGACAAAATAGCCAATATTAGTCCCTAGTGCCCACCTATCCTGTTACCTTGCAGACCCTACAGTACAGTTTAATTTTGAACCTGTCACAAAAAAATGAATATCCATTAAAATCCGCGGTTTATAAACAAAGACGAGCCCTCATACTGTTTAGGTTTGTCTTCTTCTGTGATTTCGTCGGCTCAAACAACCTGCAAACGTCATATCCGTTTGGGTGTGACGTGATTTCCGCCTCTTCCCCACCAGCCATCTTAGATTAGCTTAGCATCCGATCGGCTATCAGCTCGTTTGTAAACACAAAGAGGATAACTGTTCGTCAATCAAAGAAAAGAAAATACAACCGGAGCTTACCATTCGTTTTTTAAACCGTGTGAAAACCATGATGATTAGCCAAAACCAGGAAAAAAACAGTTTTTTCAAGATAAAAACCGAACCGGAAACGGCTGTCGGACATTTTCCGGAAACGGCTGTCGGACATTTTCTCATAGGATGGGTCGAAAGCGTAATGGGAAGAGAAAAAAATCAAGGATGGTACCGAAATTTACCGCGATCGTTATTAAACCACATAAAAAGCCAATCCCAAGATATCTCGGGACATGCGGGTAACGGGTGGATTTGATATCCCGAGATATCTCGGGATTGTGTTGCGGTAAATGTGTTGTTGCAGCCTAAAACAAAACAACAATGACAATAATGAGGTGCGGTGTCACGCTGATACCTGTAACCTGTAGAAATATGCTACCATATGCGGCACTCACATCCAGGAAACACCCCCTAGAGTTACATCTTTCTACGGGTCACGTGTTTTAATATAACGCCTACCAGAGGGTTTTTTAGATTTCGATAATATAATCCAAATCTTATCTTAATCAATTTACACTTCGTTTGTAAAACAAGTATTTCCCTCATGTGAAGACAAATACCATGAATTTGAGGCTTAAACCCAACTTCGGCATAGAATCATCATCATCATCATCATCTGTTACGTGGCTAAGCAGAATGCTTCAACTTATTATAATTCAATAACATTAGATGATTTACAATGAGGGGATAATAAGATAAATGTGTTACTTACAGATTCACGTTGTTGACCACCACTTCCAGCAGCATTGTTGTTCATGTTGTATCCCTGCCGTTCCAAACTTCTGTCTCTGTCGGCCATTGTCCCGCGTTCCTTTTGAACTGTGCGCACTGCGCAGGCGCAGACATTTGATTGTCGGAGAAAACGTAAGAGCACTTATGATTGGCTGAAAGTGAATCCGTCTGATTGGCTGATGAACCTGTCAATCAGAATCATGATTTTGATTGACAGATTTATCAGCCAATGACGACGTTCGTCTACGCCCACCGTCAGGTCAGTCTCATAAAGATTCGTGCGTGCACAGAGGAGATCCACCACAGAGAAGCAGTGTGCAAATGCACACCAGCCGATTTGTGTTGTAGTTAATTCAATGTGCATTTGTAAATTGAGTGTTTTGGAGATAAATAGATAATTATATTTGTGAAGCAGAGCATCTGGAATGTGACTTTAAAATACAAACTGTGAATTTTAGACTGTGGATTTCAAACACAAAATATACATGTCACTTTAATACGCAAACTGTGGATTTAAAGCTGTGGATTTGAAACACAAAATACAAACTGTGAATTTTAAACTGTGGATTTCAAACACAAAATATACATGTGACTTTAATACACAAACTGTGGATTTAAAGCTGTGGATTTGAAACACAAAATACAAACTGTGAATTTTAAACTGTGGATTTCAAACACAAAATATACATGTGACTTTAATACACAGACTGTGGATTTAAAGCTGTGGACTTGAAACACAAACGCAAAGCATCGCATTTGTAGTGCTGAACCAAAAAAACACATGCAAACCAGAACTTGTTCATTCAAAAATCTAATGTGTGAATACAAACCGGACTCGTGCATTTACTCATTAGGGCTTGTGCATTCACTCATTATGAGACTGTTCTGACTCCATATGTAAGGGTCCATTTGGAACACACACACACACACACACACACACACACACACACACACAGACACAGACACACACACACACACACACACACACACACACACACACACACACACACACACACACACACACACACACACACACACACACACACACACACAGACAGACAGACAGACAGACAGACAGACAGACAGACAGACAGACAGACAGACAGACTCTTAAAATACACACTTCAAGGATTGAGAAAATGCAGTTAAAAAATCCACCTACTGTAAGTATTTAGTTAAAACTGAATTACATAATGTGATCTGAACATTTTCGGCTTAGTTTTTTTCCACGTTTTTTGTCCTGTAATAGAGTCAATGTACTTGAATCTGAATAATAACCACTTTGTATGGGGGGGGGGGATGGGGGATAAAAAACATGTGTCTATAGGTTGTTTCCTTCCACATGTGTGCTCTTTTCTATTTTTTCCATTGGGTTCAGGATATGTGTAAATAAAGGGTTAAAGTCACTTAAAGGGCTATTGCAAAAAAAGGAAAAGGCATTTAAAGAAGGGAACCTTATAGAAATGCACAATATAGAGAAAGAGATAAAACGAGAAATCAGGGCTGGAAAAATGAGGTATAAAGACAAAATAGAAAATCAGCTCAGGATGAATAATCTGGGTTCTGCCTGGAGTAGTATGAAAACTATTGTAGGACTTAAAGAAGAGGGTAGGACTAACATACAGCTTAGTGGCTATAATTCAGATCTGCAGCTAGCAGAGGAATTTAATGAGTTCTATACCAGATTTGATGTGCATGATTTCAAAGGGCAACATTCTGAGCTTAGGAAGGGGTTGGTGAAACCTAGGGTTCATGACCTCTCCTTTGATGAACATAGTGTGACCACGTGTTTTAAAAGGTGTAAACCTAAGAAAAGTCCAGGCCCAGACAATATAGGTGGCCGTCTGCTTACTGTCTGTGCAGAACAGCTAGGCCCTATTTTCTATTTTATTTTTCAGCTGTCTCTTACTCAGCAGAAGGTGCCATCTTTATGGAAGCGATCCATTGTGGTGCCGATTGCCAAGGGTCCTCGTCCCAAAGCTCTCAATGACTTCAGGCCTGTGGCCTTAACCTCTTTGGTTATGAAGTCATTTGAGAGGCTTGTTAAGGATGAGCTCTTGGCAATAACTGAGTGTTGCCTGGACCCCTTGCAATTTGCATACAGGGCTAAGAGAGGAGTGTCTGATGCTACTATCACCTTACTGAACCTTCTATTTTCACACCTGGAAGTTAGCAAAACACATGCTAGGCTGCTTTTTGTTGACTTCTCATCAGCCTTTAACACTATTCAGCCACACATACTAGTTGAAAAATTAGTTAACAACTTTGGCTTAGATTCAGGTATTATTGGTTGGGTTCTTGATTTTCTCACAAATAGAACCCAGAGGGTACGGGTGAATGGTATATTGTCTGGAGAACTAACATCATCCACCGGCTCACCCCAAGGTTGTGTTCTTTCCCCACTCTTGTTTATCCTGTATACTAATGACTGTAGGAGTCAACATGACAACAGACACATTGTTAAATTTGCAGATGATTCTGTGATTGTTAGTCTTTTGAGTGATAGTGAAGCCAGTCATGGCCCAGTTGTAGATGACTTTATTTCTTGGTGTGAAGATGCATTCCTACAACTGAATGTCACAAAGACTAAAGACATGTGTATTGATTTTACACGATCTCCACCAGCTCCTCAGAGTAGTGTCATAAATGGCCAGACAGTGGATTTGGTAACCACTTATAAATATCTCGGCTCCATTATTGACTATCGTCTGAAATTTGACTTCAATACTGAAATGGTGTGTAAGAAAGGTCAACAGCGCCTCTTCTGTTTAAGGAAGCTAGCCAAATTTCAGGTGGACAAGTCATTGATGATTTTATTCTACAGAGCTTTCATAGAGTCTGTTATTTCATTTGCTGCCATTTGTTGGTATGGAAACCTTGGCATTAAACAGAAAAATGCCCTTAACAGGGTTGTGAGGGGGGCCAGCAAGATTGTGGGGGTACAATTTAGCTGTCTGAGTCATATATATGACCAGCAGGTGCTTAAGAAAGCATCTTCTATTATGGCAGACAGCTCTCACCCCCTAAATCCTGAATATGAATTCTTGCCTTCCGGCCAAAGGTTAAAGACCCCTGCAGCTAAAAACAATAGGTACAAATTCTCATTTGTACCTACTTCCATTCGTGCCATAAATAATAGCAGCAGGAGGAGGTAGCTATGAGTAGCTATTATTATCTGGATCTTGTGATTATGTCTATGTCTATGTGTGTCCTGTGTGTGTATGTATGTTTACTGTGTGTTGGAGTTTCTTACTTTCTTACTATCTGCTGTAACATAAATTGCCCAATTTGGGACATAATAAACTTGAACTTGAACTTGAACTTGAACATGAACCCCATGGAGCTTTTTTTCAGCCTGTCACCTGGCAGAATCTTAAAATACACACTTCAAGGGATAAGAAAAAAACAGGTGGCGGAAATGTTTTTTTCACCCTATGCGCGTGGACCCCACTTTCCATCTAGACCAGGCTGAAGTACTTTGACAGGTACATGGGTATCTTAACGTTGTGGTGTATCTTGTAGACCAGGCTGAAGTACTTTGACAGGTACATGGGTATCTTAACGTTGTGGTGTATCTTGTAGACCAGGGTGAAGTACTTTGACAGGTACATGGGTATCTTAATGTTGTGGTGTATCTTGTAGACCATGTTGAAGTACTTTGACAGGTACATGGGTATCTTAATGTTGTGGTGTATCTTGTAGACCATGTTGAAGTACTTTGACAGGTACATGGGTATCTTAACGTTGTGGTGTATCTTGTAGACCAGGTTGAAGTACTTTGACAGGTACATGGGTATCTTAACGTTGTGGTGTATCTTGTAGACCAGACCCATTGCTCTACCCTGAGACATCCCACCCTAGCAAAGTGAACAGGGGTTAGATGAGTTGTAGATGTACTGTAAGGCCAAGAAGTAGCCTTACCAGTTTGTTCTGGGATGTCTGGAGCCTTGTTTTTAAGTGATTGTGAAGCCGTTGGCCTTGCCGAGGTTAAAATTTGACCCAAAGAGAATGCAGCAGTAGGGTCTATTGGTCATTCCTCGTACCAGGTTGGGCGGCAATAGTTGAATGGTTAGTGAGCCCGCCTGGGAAGCCTGAGGCTCGAAGTGCCCCTGGGCAAAGATTCTTAACCCCTGACTGCTCCCAAAAACTAAAAGGTATGGAATGTCCCTCCACAGGTCTTCAGAGCTGCTGTCTCTGTGGACATTTTTAAGAAGCACTTAAACACACTATACTGTTTAAACAAGCATTTGTGTTATGTCTCTGATTGTTTTGGTTGTTGTTTGTAATCATTTGAATGCTTGGTGGCAGGTCATGTCATGTGTGAATGAGTTAATGTGGCACTCTGACATTCCTTGTGAATGAAAAGTGCATTACAAATAAATATTATTATTATAATGAGGTAATCCAACGTGACACTGCACTGGCCTTAACCATATAGAGACTATGGATGATGGTGGTGCTGTTGTTCCCTAAATGGAAGGAAGGTTTTAGGCCTGCTCTTAAACTTAGGGTGTCTGTCTCCTGGACCAGACCCCCAAGATGGTTCCACAGGAGAGGAGCCTGATAGTTCAACGTTCTCTCTTGGAGATTCTAATAGCCACAAAGTAAGCCTTCATACTGTAGCCTATACTGGGAATGCAGTGCTTTAACACACACGCACACACGCACGCACGTGCGCGCTCGCATGCATACACAGACATGCACATGCACACACGCGCGCACGCACGCACGCACGCACACACAGGACCTTATTTCAGACAGAATCTTTAACACACTATCAAGTGTTAGTAAAAAGACAAATATAGATGTAATCTGAACAGTTTTTTCTTTTGGTTCCATGTGTACACTCTCAGTTACAGACCTGAGGGTCCATTTGGTTCCATTTGTACACTCTCAGACTTAGTGACCCATAAGTGTCCATTTGGTTCCATTTGGTTCCATTTGTACACTCTCAGAGTTACAGACCCGTAAGGGTCCATTTGGTTCCATTTGTACACCCAGAGTTACAGACCCGTGAGGGTCCATTTGGTTACATTTGTACACTCTCAGACTTATAGACCCATAAGTGTCCATTTGGTTCCATTTGTACACTCTCAGAGTTAGACCCGTGAGGGTTCATTTGGTTACATTTGTACACTCTCAAAGTTGCAGACCTGTAAGGGTCCATTTGGTTCCATGTTTACACTCTCAGAGTTACAGACCTGTAAGGGTCCATCTGGTTCCATGTGTACACTCTCAGAGTTACAGACCTGTAAGGGTCCATTTGGTTCCATTTGTACACTCTCAGACTTAGTGACCCATAAGGGTCCATTTGGTTCCTTTGTACACTCAGAGTTACAGACCCATAAGGGTCCATTTGGTTCCATTTGTACACTCTCAGAGTTACAGACCTGTAAGGGTCCATTTGGTTCCATGTGTACACTCTCAGAGTTACAGACCTGTAAGGGTCCATTTGGTTCCATTTGTACACTCTCAGAGTCACAGACCTGTAAGGGTCCATTTGGTTCCATTTGTGCACTCTCAGCGTTACAGACCTGTAATGGTCCATTTGGTTCTATTTGTACACTCTCAGAGTTACAGACCTGTAAGGGTCCATTTGGTTCCATTTGTACACTCTCAGAGTCACAGACCTGTAAGGGTCCATTTGGTTCCATTTGTGCACTCTCAGAGTTACAGACCTGTAAGGGTCCATTTGGTTACATGTTTACACTCTCAGAGTTACAGACCTTTAAGGGTCCATTTGGTTCCATGTGTACACTCTCAGAGTTACAGACCTGTAAGGGTCCATTTGGTTCCATGTGTACACTCTGGCTGTCTCTGTAGTTTGAGTGGTTCTCAAACATTTTCATAAGGACCCCACATATATGTATTGTAGATACATGTATGTCTTGTATTGTATATAGAGGTGGGCATAGATTTTTTTTTTTTAATCTAGATTAATCTATCTGCAATCCTGGAGTTAATCTAGATTAAAATGGCTCATTTGAAGTCTGCCGAAGCCATTCCAAACATGTGTGTTCTACCCAAATAATGACCAGAAGTAAGTCCTTACTTTTTCTTTCCTCCTTACGTTTCTCAGGCCAGGTGGCCCATTACACCATGAGCCCATCTCCCGTTTCCAAAATGCATCACAGACTGTTTGAAAAAGCTGTTTTGCTATGATAATTGGTAATGACATATCAAAATAATGTTCAATAAGATGTACTTGTGTTTAATAAATTGTTTTATTCAGGACACAAATAATGTTACCAGTACAGTCACTCAGTAGCTATGTGACATGGCTTGACTCAATCAGTCCAATCTCTACTTCTCCTTCTTCCACCAGTCACTCAGGCAGACCAGCTTGTTCATTGGCTGGTGAGTTTGTCACTCAGGCAGACCAGCTTGTTCATTGGCTGGTGAGTTTGTCACTCAGGCAGACCAGCTTGTTCATTGGCTGGTGAGTTTGTCACCAGCCAATGTGAACAAGCTGGTCTGCCTGAGCTCTCTTCTTCTGTACAATATGGCCCGATAAAGAGAACAGTCTCTCGCATGTTGAGGCAGGGGTCCCCAAGTACTTCAGGGCAATGTGGGCCAGCTTACCATACACAGCAGTGTGGTCTGACCACCACTTCAGTGGACACTGATCCAAGCTGGCACTTGGCTCTACCTTGTACCTCTCCACAGCATCTTGTACTGGTGTGTAGTCATCCGACTCCGACTCTGATCCCATCAGTAGAATTAAGGGCTGTTTTCTTTTTAGGTGGCTCAGGGTTCTCCTCCCTCGGCGGCTGCAGAGCAGGTTCTTCTCCCTTCACCAACTCACTCAGTGTTACCCACACTGGCTCCCTCTCTGCTTTGGGCCGGCATTTGAGGTCCTTAAATTGTGGATGGACAGCAGTAGCACCAACAATATAATAATCATGAATTGATTGATGAAAAAACAACAACTTTGCAACCACCATATTTCTTCATGACTCATTCATCTATCCATTGATCAATCTACTGGCCTAAAGGGATATTCCACTTTCAAAAAAACCTTGGGTCATTTTATTGTCTACTCAGGCTTTAGTGAGCCCCGCCCCCAGACCGTTTTTAAGTGGCTTGATTCAGTATTTAGATATTTGATATTCATTTTATCAGACACGCCCCCTTCCTATACAAACCCATTGTAACTTCAAACTCAATTTTCAAATATAGCTGCAAGCAGCGATAAGCGGGGCCAGGGAATGAAGAGAGAAAAAAGAAAGAAGCAATGATAAGTAATATGCACAATAATCCATTGAAACATAGAAGACTGAACTTGAGAGAAAGAAGACCATGCAATTAACATGAGCATTTTAAACCTTCACTAACCCTAACCTCAGTAAAACAACGCCTAAGCCTATCCTCAAGAAACACTATGTGTTATCCGAATAATGCCAAATCATGAGCACCTCAATACATTGTCGTGGACAGGGATCGAACCAGCGACCTACGGACTCCAAGACTGCCTTTCTTCTCATTGAGCTAGATATATGGCCTCCCTGATAGTGTCTGTTGATATTTATAAGTATTTCCGTCCATTTTGAACCAGGCCTCTGTGTCTCGAACTACTCTAGATCACTGGTTCACAAACCATTTAGCAATAAAGATTTTTTTTGTCTCCTTAGAACGAACTAGTGAAAGTAGCCGATCTACAAGATGTTGTTTGATTGTAGATCGGCTAATTTCACAATGAAGTATGTCACACATTGTAAAAACATACTCTCAAATAAGCATTTCATGTTATCTTAAAAAATTGCACATGTATTATTTGATGCAGTCATGTTTTGTGCGATGCAATTGTGAAGTGGAATGACCCACCTACCAGAGCCAGATAGACAGACAGAGTGAGAGAAACAGACAGCTCAACCTATTGCCATTGACAGGAATCAAACTCTCAACCTTCAGACTCACAGGCTGAGACACTACCTGTAGTGCTATAGCTTCATCCAGGCTGAAGTTGTCTGTTGAAGATCATAAACTTTTGCCTTCTGTCATGAACCAAGCCCCTGTTTCACTAACACTAAGATCACTCGTTCACAAACCATTTACCAATAGAGAAATTGTATGTCTCCTCGAAACCGAAACCAGTGAAAGCAGCCGATCTACAAGCTCACAAAACGTTGCTATCTGAAAAGTTGTGAGATTGTAGATCGGCTATTTTCACAATGAAGTACGTCATACATTGAAAAAACATACTCTCAAATAAGCATTTCATGTTATCTTTACCGTTTGCACATGTATTCATTGATACAGTCATGTTTTTTGCAATTCAACTTAAATGAGTCTGCATCAAGTGAGGCTTGAACTGGCAACCTTCAGGTTGTGAGGCACACGTTTAAGGGAGAAGCCATTGGACCAACAGACAAGAACCTGTGAAAAAGGAGATCACTCAGATGATACAGTTTCACGCAAATAGCTGAAAAATCCTGGGTTTAAGTGTTTTTCAAACTGCTCAAAATTGCGGACAATTTAAGGGCGGAGCTTACTGGTCAACGTGATACATGTGTTCCTCATGAGTCAAGGCACATGTGTAAGCAGGTTTAATGGCTGTCGGCCAAACGAGGCATGACTTTTGCCTGTTTAAAGTTTGCATTTTCAAAAAATCGCTATAGCGCCCCCCTTTGACCAATTGGAGTAAGATTGGTTTCAGTGATATTTGGAATGACCCTCAACATTACCGCAAAGTTTCAAAGAAATGTGAGTCTGCATGTATGTGTTAGGGGCAGATGAATAATTGTCATAAAACTGCAATATTCATTGGCTCATTAAAGCTTCATTTTTTCACTTATGGAAAATCTTTTGCACATGTTTGTCGGCATAGGTCCAAAGTTCATGTGTAAAACGTTTCGTGCAGATTACTCAAAAATCCCAGGAGGAGATAGGTTTTAACTGTTTTTCATATAATTCAAAATGGTGGGAGATCTAAAGGTCAGAGGTCAAAAGTCAGAGTGTGAAAGTTGTTGATCATGAGTAGACGCATATGTATATTGAAGTTTCATGGCTGTAGGTCAAACAGGGCATGAGTTGTACCTGTTCAAAGTTGGCATTTTGCTATAGCGCCACCTTTTGACGAAAGATTGTGAGAATTATTTCTTGATAGTTTTTCATGACCATCTACCATATGGCCAAGTTTCGTAAAAAGCGTATGCACGGTTCAGCCAGAACTGCCAAAAGTGGCAGAAGAAAAAAGAGGGGAACATTAAAACAGGTCCAGAGCTGAGCTCTGGCCCCGTAAAAACACCCATCCTTGGTTCTTGTGACTCACCCTGCCCTCCTTATACGCGAGGGGGCCGTGTTTTTTCGAAAACTGTTTTCATTTTTTCTTCTTTTTTTTTTGGAAAATGAAAGAAATGTAATACAATAAAAAAAATTACATAAAATAAATGAAAAAAGTAATCTAAAAAACACGGCCCCCTCACACATTACGTGCACATAGTCACTCAGCTCAGTGCTAGTTGAAATACCGTATTCAACATGTGATTATTATTAACACATTGACTGCCAAGGGGTTTTCTAGAAAAGGCTTTCCCACTGCCAAGGTTTTTGACCATTCTGACTTATTTTTGAGGGCCCACAGAAGATTTTGTATTAGGACTATGAAAACATAGAATATCTCAAAAGAAAGCTTAGAATCTCTTCTTTCATCTGAAAAAAAAAGTGAGTTGATACCATGCTCCGTTTTTTAGCTAGAGGAGTTTGAATACAGCTTGGTTTTCACCAAAAAGAGGCATTTTTCTTCAGAAGCTGAGATATCAGCGTTTTAGTAAATGACACACATTTAGAGGCATAACTTGATTTCAAAAGTGTTTGACATTTATTTTGCGCCTTCATTGACATCAGTCATGTAAACAATACTTGTTTATATAAAAAAAAAAAAAAAAAAAAAAAAACACTTTTTTTTTTCAAATAAAGAATCATAATTCCAAATTCAAAGTGCAACACATAGGTCATTGAGAGCTTCCTTTTCCAAACTTTTTGCAACAGTCAAAATCTCAAGCTACAGTACATTCATAGCAACAAATAGCAGATCTACAAGCTTGCCTTTTTTCCTTTATGCCATTTCTGACAATTTGTGAATAGTTCAACATCAAAACATTGGTGCAATTAGTGCAAAATAAATAAATAAAAAGTCTAGACAACAGTGTTGTGCATACTAGGCAGTGTGTAGAGGTAGGTTGAACAAAGAAGCAGCCGTTCCACTGTAAAGAACAAAGTGCAAGTCATTTCAAACTAAATGTAACTACATAAAATAATAATAATTCCAAGTTCAAGGTCATCGAGAGCTTCCTTTTCCAAACATACTACATTCAAAGCAACAAATAGCAGATATCGATGTTCAACGCCTTCACAATCTACTATGCCATTTCTGACAATTTGTGAATAGTTCAACATCAAAACATTGGTGCAATTAGTGCAAAATAAATAAATAAAAAGTCTAGACAACAGTGTTGTGCATACTAGGCAGTGTGTAGAGGTAGGTTGAACAAAGAAGCAGCCGTTCCACTGTAAAGAACAAAGTGCAAGTCATTTCAAACTAAATGTAACTACATAAAATAATAATAATTCCAAGTTCAAGGTCATCGAGAGCTTCCTTTTCCAAACATACTACATTCAAAGCAACAAATAGCAGATCTATAGCTTGCCTTTTTTCTTTATGCCATTTATGACAATTTGTGAATCTCTAGGGAGTTCAACAACAAAAAAGTTCAATCAAAAAATTGGTGCAATTAGTGCAAAATAAATAAATAAAAAGTCTAAACAGTGTTGTGCATACGGCAGTGTGTAGAGGTAGGTTGAACAAAGTAGCAGCCGTTTCACTGTAAAGCACAAAGTGCAAGTCATTTCAAACTAAATGTAACTACATAAAATCAAAATAAATAATAATCATTCAAATCAATACATTGGTGCAATTAGTGCAAATAAACAAAAATAAAGTTCTTCAGCGTGCGTCTACCCTTTCCCTACCCTGAAACCAAATGGACCCGTAAACTAATACTTATCTAAGTTGTGGTAACGCCATGTACAGTCTCCTTCGTGCAAGGGCACAAGACAGGACTTGCACTCTTTCCTTGTCTCGCTCCGGTGGTTCTTTTTCTCCCCTCGCTTCTTCTTTATCTTTGGATCTTTGGATCGGGCACAGACCCTGCAAACCCTTTGTGTGTACTTCTTAGTAGTACTTGGGAGTTTGATGAGTAGGTGATCTTTACTTCTGCCTAACAGCCTGGACGGAGGGTCAATCAATGGTGGCCTTGGGTGGGGAGCATGTGGGACATTTGGATTGCCGGGGCGATCCCCAGGAGGCGGGGCCTCATTCCTACCCTCCTGAGGATCGGCGTCATCCTCTTCCTCCGGAGGCGGGGCCTCATTCCTACCCTCCTGAGGATCGGCGTCATCCTCTTCCTCTTCCTCAGGAGGCGGGGCCTCATTCCTACCCTCCTGAGGACGGTCTTCACCCTCTTCCTCGGCCCCTTCCTCAGGAGGCGGGGCCTCATTCCTACCCTCCTGAGGACGGTCTTCACCCTCTTCCTCGGCCCCTTCCTCAGGAGGCGGGGCCTCATTCCTACCCTCCTGAGGAGGGGCCACTCTCCCACGGCGGCCGAGGGAGGTCCAGGACTTCACTACTTTCACGATGAAGGAGAAGAAGTCTTGAATGCCGCCTGGGTTTCTGGCCTTGTAGATCGTGAAGGCGTTGAACATCGATATCTGTAGCAGGTAAAAAAAGAACTTCTTCGTCCACTTCTTGGTTTTTCTGGTGCACATATAATAGCTGAGGTTTTGGTCCATCCTGTCGACCCCGTTCATGAATTTGTTGTATTCAGCAACACACACTGGCCTCATTTCGGTCACCCTCTTCCTCTGCCGTTTCTCATTCGAGGCCACGGGCCGCATCTCGTCAGGGTGCAAGGTGGAGATCATGGTGACAATCTTTGTTTTCTTGGGTCGCCATGCCACTACCATCACGCCCTCGTGATGGAGTGACATGGACGACCCAAGTGGAAGCTTCTGTGGGGCATTGGTCACCTCGGCGATGGCTGGTGGCTGCCCTCGTTTCTTACGGAGAGTCCCGCAGACGTAGGTCGCCTTCTTCAGGAGCATAAGGGACGTCTTCACTGAATTATACAGGTTGTCCATGTATAGCCTATATCCTAAACCTGCTAAATCACCTAGTAGGTTGGTTATTGTGTCAGGTAGGGAGGTCGGCACGCCACAGTACGGCTGCATGTTGTGGACGTAGCCGGTTGCAGACTCGCACAATATGTATGACTTGATGCCGTACTTGATCGGCTTTTGTGGGGCATAGACTTTGAAGGCCAGGCGTCCACGCCACAACAGCATGCCCTCATCAATACTGATGTCCTCGCTCGGCAGATACATTTTCTGGAAGTTGGCCAGCAAGGACTGCAGCACTGGGCGGATTCTCCAGAGGTTGTCTTTAGGGTCAAGGCGGGGCATGGTGTTGTCGATGAAGTGCAGGGCACTCAAGATGAGCTGGAACCTGTTCCGCGACATGATCTTGCCGAAGACGGGTGCCGACAGGTACTCGTCAGTGGACCAGTACATCTCGAGTTCCGGCTTTGGGTTGACTCCAGTTAGAAGAAAGAGCCCTAGAAAGATCTTGAGCTCCTCTACAGTGAGATCATGATCTTTCCAGGACTTTGCTCTGTTATACTGCAGTTCACTGGGCGGCTGCTGTTTGTGATACAGGTTCGTCTGGACGCAGATCTCCAGCAGGATCTCATCCGACACCAGCAGCTCGAAGAAGTCCACAGGGTCATCAGACTGCAGATCAGCAGCCGCATTCTGTGGACCCGGAGTCCCGGCTGAGAAGGGGATGTCCCGAGGACACCAGCCTGTGGCATGCCACATAGGGGGAGGACCCTTGCCCTTAGGAGGCCTGCCACCACCGGGAGGACCCTTGCCCTTTCGAGGCCTGCCACCACCTGTGAATTATAGAAATAGATAATTACCATAAAATACATTTGTACACACACACACACACACACACACACACACACACACACACACACACACACACACACACACACACACACACACACACACACACACACACACACACACACACACACACACACTTTGTTCCAGTGATAATAATTCTTACCTCTACAACCACCGCCATCAGCTCCAACCGCTCCCTCCAACTCCTCCACAGCCACCTCAGCCTGTAACCCTAGAATAACATAAAATATACTTTTATAAATATTATGTGCATCTTTAGCAAATCATTTATCATCATCATATAGACCACATGCCACATATATACACACTGAATAAATAAATATGAGATATAAATAAATATACATTTACCATTGCCCTGGTTTTAGCATTTTTTGTATTCCTGTGATATGATTGTGACATCTCACTCACCTCTACTACGGTCACCACCATGTCCACCTCCATCCATTGGCTCCAAAGCCTCACCAGTGTCAGAATCTAGAATACAATTTCAAATACTTTGGGTGAATATTACACATTTAGCAAACACTCTTATCCAGACAGAGCTACTTACAGTAGGCACATATGAGATCAAATAGTAACTACATTACTGTCATAGTGGAATTACAAAGGCAATTTTTCAAATACTTTGTGGACATGACCTGATCGTGACCTGATCATCAACTTGCATGATGATCAGGTCATAATCAGGTCATGGATGTCACAATAAAAGACATCAAAGGCTTCAGTTCAGGTCAGAACAGAACAACAACATCAACAAAAAACTTTGATCCAACAGGATTTTTGTTGTTGTTATTGTGGCCTGACCTGAACGGACACTCTGATGTATTTTATATTATGACAGCCATCATGTGCAGAGGGAGGGGGGAGCAGTGCACCTGGCATTTTCACAAAGCATAATAAAATGAGCAGATCTACAAGCTCACAAGCTTGTATATCTGCTATTTTTAGGTGTTCTTTTTACACAATAAATCAATAGAGGCTAAACATTGTCATCATCTGATAGATAGATGCATATATAGATCGCGTTGCGAGGCGTTGTACGAGGCTCGCTCCGTTGTGGTCGCGAACCACATGTTGAGAACCACAGGTACAGAGGCTAAAAGGGCCTGTCGTTTTTTGAAGTTGCCAGATTGTGGGAGTGTAATAAGCAAACAGGTCTATGAAAACGAGCCCAAAAGAAGCTCAAACCTATCTGAAAATAGCCGATCTACAAGCTCACAAGCTTGTAGATCTGCTATTTTTAGGTGTTCTTTTTACACAATAAATCAATAAGAGCCTAAACATTGTCATCATCTGATAGATGCATATATAGATCGCGTTGCGAGGCGTTGTACGAGGCTCGCTCCGTTGTGGTCGCGAACCACATGTTGAGAACCACAGGTACAGAGGCTAAAAGGGCCTGTCGTTTTTTGAAGTTGCCAGATTGTGGGAGTGTAATAAGCAAACAGGTCTATGAAAACGAGCCCAAAAGCTCAAACCTATCTGAAAATAGCCGATCTACAAGCTCACAAGCTTGTAGATCTGCTATTTTTAGGTGTTCTTTTTACACAATAAATCAATAAGAGCCTAAACATTGTCATCATCTGATAGATAGATGCATATATAGATCGCGTTGCGAGGCGTTGTACGAGGCTCGCTCCGTTGTGGTCGCGAACCACATGTTGAGAACCACAGGTACAGAGGGCCTTTCGTTTTGCGTTGCCAGATTGTGGAAGACTAATAAGCAACCAGGTCTATGAAAAACACGATCAAATCAACTAGTAACGAATACAAATCGATCAAATCAAGTAGTAACAGATAAAACTATAAAAAATGTATGCTTACCACTGGAAAAAGAACAATTGCCCCCACGGTCCAGACGGCTCTCACCCGTCGGTAGCCAAACGGAGCCCCCAGAGGCACCACTGGAGTCACTGTCGGTATCAGAATCAGAATCAGAATCCGACGCGATCCCGATCTCACTCTCTGTGTCACTGATGTCCCACTCGGGACCATGAACCCCAACAACAGGCACAACAGTCACAACAGGCACGGTGACGGTGGCGACTCGAACAACAGGCACGGTGACGGTGGCGATCCGTGCACTCCGACGGACGGGCAGAACCTCGCGGTCCTGGGTGTCGTCAGGTCCGACAATCAGACCTGGCTGGAGGTCCACAGGCGGAACCTTGCGGTCCTTGGTGTCGTCAGGTCCAACACTCGGACCTGGCTGGAGGTCCACAGGTGGAACCAGACGAGCTTCCTTCTGTGGAGGTCCACCAGGAGCCACCAAGAACTGGTCCATGGACCTTTGCCCAGATCCTGGGGCTGGGGTGTTTTTGCGCTTGCGCGCGCGCTTCCCTGGCATAGCTACCCTCTCACAGTAGCTACACTATAAATAAATATAAACTTTCTCCTCTCTATTACCACCTATTTTTCTCCTATACTCTCCCTATATCGCCGATCAACTCTCCTACTATACTCCTATTACTTCCACCTATTATTTACCTCCACGCCCTCTCTATCTATAAATATATATATATATAAAACTCACTGGGATTTATATATATCACTCACACTATGTAAATATCTGACTCACACTACACACTACAATAATCACTACAATAATCACTCACACAAACTAACAATTCACTCAGATCACACTCGTTCACTCACCGTTTCACACACTCAAACTCACCCGTTCACTCACTCCGTCTCAATCTCGCAACTCTACTACTACTAATAATACTACTACTACTACTACTACTACTACTACTACTACTACCGAACTATCTATCTATCTATCTATCACTACTAACTACTACTACTACTACTACTACTACTACTACTACTACTGAACTATCTATCTATCTATCTATCACTACTAACTACTACTACTACTACTACTACTACTACCGAACTATCTATCTATCTATCTATCTATCTATCTATCTATCTATCTATCTATCTATCACTTCTACTACTACTAACGAACTATCTATCTATCTATCTATCTGTCTGTCTGTCTGTCTCTCTCTCTGTCTGTCTCTCTCTGTATCGATCGGCTCTGAAAATAATCTGGTTTGGAAAAGCAAGAACGACGGGGCCGCGCGTCTCGCTTTTGAAGCATTTGTTTTGGTCATGTGACCGATCACGCTCGCGTTTCTCTCTGTGTGTGTGTGTGTGTGTGTGTGTGTGTGTGTGCGTGTGTGTGCGTGTGTGTGTGCGCGCGAGCACACCTGCGCAGGACCCTGTTTGTTTTATAAACAACAATGGTGGCGACGATCACATCAAAGCTTTGGGGTAAAGTGCACGTGGAATGCTTACAGTCTGTCCTGCCTGTGGTGTGTGTGTGGAACAAGTCGTCGCCCGCGCGCCTGTGCACATACGCGCACGATGTATTGCCTCAGATCTCACCGACATATCTGTGTAAACATTAGGTTTAGGCAGGAGGTCAGGAGAAGTTCATCCCCTCCCCCGCGAGTGTGCACGTACGACCACGCGCGCGCACGCTCGCCCCAAGCGCGCGCACGCTCGCCCCGCCTGCACTCACTCCCACTGATCACACTCACAGTCAGTGAGGGCTGTGGTGCAGCCAGGCAGAGAGAGAGAGAGAGGCTGCTCACTCGATCACACTTTTTTGCCAAACAGATTGGCGGACCCCCTGACATTATGCAGCTTTAGTGCTTTTTTTTTTTTGGTTTTATGTGATCATGTGATTGGATCACAAGATTTTTCAACTTCTATGTGGTCTAGATTGATGATATTTTGTGACGATGTGCCTGAGGGGGTAAACTAACGTGGACCACTAAAAAGACCATTAGCCCGTAGGCTACGGGATTGGCGCTTAACGGTTGGATTTATCAGCCCGTAGAACTACGGGCTCGGCGGTCAATGTGTTAATGTAATTATATTTCTTATTATTTTTGTTGCATTGTTAATTTGTTGTTTTTATTTTTGTTTCAATTAATTAATGATTTTATTTTCCTTTTAGTTTGATATAAAAGCCCTTTACATAGACTCACCCACACATAAGTAGTTAAAACAATCAGACAACTTGTCTTTGTCTTGTCTCAGAGAACTGGGTCCTCTGCTAAGCGATCCCCTTCACACTCTGCAGTGCAGAGACTGTTGTCTCTCATTATGAGAGGAATGTACGCATTCAAGTCCATGGCTTTTCTCCATTAGCCTAATGTTATGCAAAGCAGCCAGGTAGAGGCTATTGAGAACGGCTCGCCACTGACGGCGCGAACCTTGAGAGGCTATTGTTTAAACTTTAAGGTGTTAAAGACCGCCGCTGACGGTGCGTGCATGTGGAGCATGCGTGAGCCCCCAGCCCCCATAGTGTCAGAACTAAGGGGTCGCCGACCCCCTGAGCACCCCCTAGAGCTCACTGCTGATGGTGATTCAGAACATAATTATGCTCTTTGTGAGCCATATAGTACCGGGTTTGAATCCAACTCCTATAATGTATTGCATGTCTCCTCTCTGCCCTTGTTTCATGTCTCTCTGTAATCCCCTGTTGAAGAATAAAGCATGAAATGACAAAACTTAATCTAACAGAAAAGGTTAGGTTGGAATCAGGTGATGGTGAAAGTGCAAGCTATAAGAAATAAACCAAAAAAAGACAACCTAATTGGTGAGCTTTAGAGGTGCTCGGATGCAAATGTTATTACCTGGATAGAGCCAGGCTAGCCGTTTGCTCCTCTTTCCAGTCCAGTCTATTAGCTAACTGTCTGCTGACTGTAGCTTGTGTTACTGTACAGAGTGAGGGTGATTTTCGTATTAATATAACAGGAAGTTGTACGGGACATACACACACTCTCTCTCTCTCTCTCTTCCTCACTCTTATTTTTGTAATCTTGTCTTTCAGCTGCTGCTCGGCAGTTCGACCTCAAGCTGACCCACAAGGACTTCAGTGAAACTGTGAAGAAGTGTCTTGGTTCTGCTCCAGAGCGCGAGGGAGGCATCCCAAAGAACACAAGTGAAACGAGCGCAAGTCAAACTTAGGGTACCCCGCCACACTCTAATGTGTTTTCCTTGTGCATACAGTACAAGGTTTACAGCCTCATGGACAATACTGTTCTAATTTAATAATTAATAATGGCACAAATCTGGTACAAAATATCTTCCGATGGGAGCCAAATACGTAATCAATGTGTGGGTCCAATTGACGTGAAGATGTTTCAGAACCACTGGGCTGTTTACGAGATCATATTCATCAACATGTAATTAATTGATCTCTTTGAGATTTTGTAATTGCCCTTTGCCCTCAGCTTTATGAAACAATCAAATATGCAAATAAGGATAAGGATAATTCCTTTTAACAGGTCGTTAAAGGTCCTTGCGGTCTTTGTTTCCAATGAGAACCTGTGAGCAATTAGGGGTTAAGAGTCTTGCTCAGGGACAAATTTCATTTCATCGACACATATGCTGACCTGGTCTGGAATCGAACCTGGGGCAACCAGGGCCTCTGGCTCCCTAGGCGGGCTCACTAACCACTCAGCTATGGCCACCCCGTGAAACAGACAATAACAGACTTCCTGCTATAGCTTATTACCACAGAGAAGTTGTTAATACCAGTAGATCCACTAGACTGTAACAGATTTAATACCAGTAGATCCACTAGACTGTAACAGATTTAATACCAGTAGATCCACTAGACTGTAACAGATTTAATACCAGTAGATCCACTAGACTGTAACAGATTTAATACCAGTAGATCCACTAGACTGTAACAGATTTAATACCAGTAGATCCACTAGACTGTAACAGATTTAATACCAGTAGATCCACTAGACTGTAACAGATTTAGTGGATGTAAACAAACATTCTGGGCACATTATTGCGGGGAGAGACTCCACCCCACCCAGGGTCATTTTAGATTTTAACATTACATTACAGTCATTTAGCAGACGCTTTTATCCAAAGCGACTTACAATAAGTGTATTCAACATAGGTAGGGAACGAAAACTACTAATCACCAGAAGTCTTTAGTGCATTTTCTGCAAAAACAAGCAACCAAGAGTATACCTAGCGCTAAGGTAAAAGTGCAATATATCAGCTACCTATTTCCTTAAACAGATGAGACAAAATAGCTAAATCAAATGAGCATGAGCTAAAACAAATAAGTGTATCGACTAAACAAGATCCAATAAACAATAAAGCAATTGAAAACAAGCGTTCGTACAACTAGTTAACAACAAGTAGGTCAGGCAGAGAGGAAGGGTAGTGTTTCCTGAAGAGGTGGGTTTTCAGTCTGCGGCGAAATATGGGCAGTGACTCTGCTGTCCTAACATCAGTGGGAAGTTCATTCCACCACTGTGGGGCCAGAACAGAAAAGAGTCGTGACCGTGTGGATCGGCCAGAAGGACCCTTGAGTGACGAGGCAGTCAGTCGCCCCGAGGTGGCAGACCGAAGTGGTCGGGCAGGGGTGTAGGCATCGACCATAGCCCGGAGGTAGGAAGGAGCTGTTCCTTTCACTGCCCTATAGGCTAGCACCAGGGTTTTGAACTGGATGCGAGCCGCTACGGGGAGCCAGTGTAGAGAACGGAGAAGGATGGTTGTGTGGGAGAACTTGGGGCGGTTGAACACCAGACGAGCCGCAGCTTTCTGAACAAGCTCCAGAGGTCTGATGGCAGATGCCGGAGCACCAGCAAGGAGGGAGTTGCAGTGGTTAACCACTTTAACCATAATTTTATACCTTGGCTATTAAAAAATAGCAGATATACAATCTCATAGCACAGGACCAAGTGCCGCCCTATGAGCTTGTAGATCTGCTATTTTTGAAAAATCATGAACATTTGTGCAAATCTTTAAATATATATATTTTTTTTAAGCGAACATTTGTAACTCAAATATTTGCTTCTGGGGGTCCCTGGAACAAGATATTCTGAGATGGGGGTCCGTGGCCAAATACATATGATTTTGGGGGTCCTTGACATGAAAAAGTGTTTCAGAAAACTATTAGGATTTAGAAGACATTTGTAGAATAGGGCCTCAGCTTGCAGATGAGCTATACACCAAAAAACAACAACAACATTTGAATAGGGCTCAAGTGGTTCTAATAGTGGATGTTATTAAATGTGTGGGTTACCTGAATACATTGAATTGCAGCCTAAATAAATCCACATATTGCTTAGCCACCCACGTTATGTCCTTTAATTTACAGATTAAAATAAGGAGCAATAGCCTCCATGTCCTTAGGAGTCACATGTAGCTCATATGAAGCGGAACATAAGAAACTGTCACCTTCATGTTACCACTGCAGTCTTTCAGAGCCTGTGGTCTCAGAGGACAAGTGTTAAGCAAAACATCATTAACCCTTTAAGACCAGGAACGCATCTGTGTCACTTAACATTTATTTGGCTCTTCAAAGATAGCAGATCTACAAGCTCGTAGTGCCGCACTACGAGCTTGTAGATCTGCTATCTTTGAAATCGTGAAAATGTGTGCAAATCTTTGAATATATATTTTATTAAAGCGAACATTTATAACTCAAATCTTTGCTTCTGTGGGGTCCCTGGAACAAAATATTTGACAAATGTTCCCTTTAAAAAATATATATTCAAAATGTGCTAGTACAAGCTCATAGCTTGTAGATCTGCTATTTTTGAATAGCACAAGAAATCTAAAAATGACACGAGATGCGCTCCCCGTATTGAACGGGTTAAGTGAGCAGAAATGAACCAGTAATAAACCCAAACGGCACCAGAAACCATGATACATGGCTCCTACATGGATTAAAGTTCTCTGTCGTGGCGACGGATTTCCGTCGTGAGGATTCCTTTGGGGCTATTTATGAGATCAGTGCAGATATGCAAAAAAAAAAAAGGGGGGGTGTGGGGGGGTATGTGTAGCGATGGCCGCGGTGTGAATGACATGACTGAAGTTGTCAAAACGCAGCATATGCTTGCTAGTCAAAATGATCTCCAAACTACAAAGCATCCATCCCTAGTGATCTATCATAAAGTTCAGCTGTAGAATGTGCTGTGCCACGAGCCGCTGAATGTAACCTGACACCCAAGTGTTGGCCTCAGATATACTTAGTTTTGTGTCGGTGTCGTAAGCAGTAAATAGCAGATCTACAAGCTCACAACGCGTCACGAATAGGACGCGTTGTGAGCTTGTAGATCTGCTATTTACGGCATGCAACACCAGTGTGCAATTATGTTGTGCTCCGTTCCCCCTCATTAATTTATGACTTAAAGTAGCACGGATTTACCACTGTGAAGTTATGGAAGGTGGAAGTTTTCCAAAAGATGCAATCCCAGGAATAATGGAAGACACTGGAGTTTTAAAACGAAAGTGGATTACGCTACGTAATAGGTAGGATCTAATTATGTTAACATGGTAGGACCAGAATCCGTGTACCTTTCGGTCAGTTGATTTTCAAAATAAAATCCAAATTGAAAAAGGAAAAATGGCTTGTTTTTTCAATATTTGTATTTCCAAACCAAGTCAAAAAAATGGATAACGGCTCATTTTACCAATTTCTAACTTGTGGCTCTGAATCAAAGGTTGAGAAAATGGAAAAAGCCCTTTTGGAGCTCTCAATTTCAATTTGTCATTGTGTCTATTTATCATTTTCTCCTTTTAAACGCTACCGGAGCTAATTAGCTGTATTGTTCCAATAATACATTCAGAATGGAAAAATGAAAATAAGGAAAACGACTAATTTTTCCAATTTATGTTCTTTTGTTTTGAATAGAAAATGGAAACATCGGATTACGTCCTGACTCTCCTGAGGGTTGCCATTTATTTATTTATCTATTTATCTATTTGTTTTATTTTTTTGACCGCGGCTTTTGATTGGCTGAAACGGGGTAGGGAGCGCTCGACCGTGTCAGCTTGGACAGCACGCGAGGCGGTGTTAATAATAATAATAATATCTTTATTTTATTGGTGGTGCTGAGGGGGAGCGACATAACTGTGGATATAACTTGGGCACCAAAACACTATTAATTTGTTATTAATGGCTAGAAATATTTAGCCTTAAGTTATACAAACTTATTATGTACGCCTCCCGACCCGGAAGCGGAAGTGTATCGCAGAAACCGCAACATACAACCAGTTTGAAAGGAAAGAAGAAGGAGGCATCATAGTAGGTTGTGTTGATAACTTATGTTTGTATGAGAAAATATGGCCAGGCTGGAGGAATATGCCGTTACCGTGAAAGATCTTTTTGATAGCGGCAAAACGCATGCGGAGATTTCAAGCTCATTGCAGCAATTAGGTGTTCCGAGATGCTCCGAGATGTCTGTAAGGAGGTTCTGTATGCAGCACCAGCTGAAACCAACGAGACATGTGACAAACGCAGAACTGGCAACGGCCGTTGTCTCCTCAATACAAAAGGTTTGTGTGTACTAGTTGTTGTTTTTTCGCTTATAATACCCATGCAAATCATTATAAAGTGTGTGTGTGTGTGTGTGTGTGTGTGTGTGTGTTGGGGTGGGGGTGGGGGTGTGTGTGTGTGTGTGTGTGTGTGTGTGTGTGTGTGTGGGGGTGGGGGTGGGGGTGTGTGTGTGTGTGTGTGTGTGTGTGTGTGTGTGTGTGTGTGGGTGTGGGGGGGGGGGGGCGGGCCGACATTAACATTGAAGTCAATGAGACCACCTGGGAGCCTAAAGATAATCACCCCAATGCACCCTGAATCGGGGTGCAATTCAAACCACCTAGCAAATGTCAATACAATCAGGGTCCCTGATTGTATTGACATTAGGTAGGTGGTTTGAAGACACCATTTTCGGTGTAACACCATACAATTGTGATGAATCAGTGAGAATCTGTTACTTATGATTTTCATATTCAGTGTTGTGTGATTATTGTATTTGTGTATTTACAGACTGGCCCCACATATGGACGAAAGTTCATGACGGGATACCTGTTGTCGGTGGGAGTTATGGCAGGGGAAAGACGAGTGGGAAGTATTCTCAGAGAAGTGCACCAACCATACCATGAGTTGCGTCGTCAGGTAAATGACCTGTGCTATGATTAAATGGATTGTCTATAAATTGGTGTCCTAAAATGTTAAATGTATGGTCTTTATCAGGCCATGTATGATCTGAACATTTTATATAATTGAAACATGTACTGTACTTTGCATTGATTGAATTTTCTGTTTTAGGGAGCTCGTAATCTGAACCCCATTCCATACCATGCAGAATACATGGGTCACAAAGTGCACTTAGACCAGAACGAGAAGCTGGTGATGTTCGGAGTGACACACGTCCTGGCTATTGATGGCTTCAGCAGCAAAATTGTTGCTCAAGCCACAATGCCAGTGAAAAATAATCTGGTCATCTATGAAGAAATTTACAAGTAAGTCCATTCAACATGAAAAGTATAGAAAATTACTAGAAAAGTGTGCTCCTCAGAGCACAGGTCTCCGCCAGGCCAGGTTGCCTACCCAGTGCCCGCAAACTTTGGAAGAATGTGTCTGTGACCGAGATCGACGGGTCGATCACTACATGGGGGCAAAGTTTCACGGCACTCAAATGCGGTGGCCATGATTTGTGGCATTTTGTGCAAAACGGGCCACTCCTGCAAAGCCACTCCTGGAAGCCATTCTTAGTCAACCAGGCTGTAATCAAAAAAATTGGACAGATACTTTGATCACATTACTATAGAGATGCGTCCCATTTGCATGAGGTTTGGACAAGATTTGTAGGAGTAATATCAGAAAATGTGTTTAGCAAAAATTTGTCCTCATGGTGGCTCTATAACAGGCCTATATTTCTCTGTATTTCTGTTTTCATTGCTGTGTGCATGGGATATGTATA
Source organism: Gymnoscopelus braueri (assembly GCF_963280865.1). Taxonomy (NCBI): domain Eukaryota; kingdom Metazoa; phylum Chordata; class Actinopteri; order Myctophiformes; family Myctophidae; genus Gymnoscopelus; species Gymnoscopelus braueri. The sequence goes on along the minus strand of NC_137613.1, from coordinate 795,752 downwards.
ACAATATATATTTTTTTCCTTTTATTACAGAGCTGCAGTGGCCAATCATGGAATGTGGGACCAAGTCAGGGTTAGTGGTAGCCTGGCTCCACCCCCTGAATCGTTTGCCTCGCATTCAGGGTCTGGTGACGTGTCGAAGAGGGGTGTTTCTCGGTTGAAAATATGTACGACGAATCGGGATCGGGATAATCCAGTATGAACCAATCGCGTTGGTTCATAGTGGAATCCCACTTTGGCCACGCCCCGTCTCAGAAATCGGCTTCATTGAGAGGGCTTTCAGACTGAATAATGGAGTGAAACGAAATGAAAATTCAGGCTGAGTGTCAGGCTAGGTTAGTGGAGCATGTATTATTGTAGTGTATTCATGATGCCTCCATATCCATTTTTTGGGGGAATGCCTTTGGTTATAAGTGTACCACATTTCATGTTTTTATCACAAACTGTACCATTGCTCTTATATCTGTTATCGCCCCATTAGGTAGACCATGGCAGAGCATTCTACCTTGTCCTGTTCATGCAAGAGATGCTGTCTCAGTACAGATATAATATCATCAGGCAACCTTATGTGCAGACAACTTCTTCACCAGATTCTGTGTCTCCAACCTCGCATGCCAAGTCAGCCAAATTGGACTTGGCAGAGTTGTGCAGTCCTGGAATGCTCATCGGATACCAGGTATTGTAGCATTTGTAGATATACAGGTGCATCTAAAAACTACCATATGGTGAAAATTTTGTTTTCTCTTATATTATTCCATAAGTGAAACTTTCCTAAATTCTACATCAGGGTCTATTTTAGCTATTAAATCTTTTTAAATGATGAGAAGAAATTAACGGTTTTGGACATGGGCTCCACTCAACAGCAAGAATGTACAAATATATAGGTATTGTATCCGCCCCTTCACGTCACGTTGTAAGCTTGTACCTTGCTATTTTTGCCAGATATTCACTCCCAGAATATGGATAGGGTTCATGTGGTTAAGCTTTTTGACTTTGGAAATCTATAAAAAAGCAGTCAGGAGTAATCCTGTACCCATGTTTTTTTTAATAGTTTTCCCTCAATTCTCAAAACATCCAGTCTGCACCATCTTTTTGTTTTTAATACATTCTGCAACCCTTGTGGTTCCAATTCTTACATAAGAGCTCTGAACTGAGCTCTTCTGGAACCACAAGAGTTTCAGAATGACCACTTCAATTCAATTTTCAATTCAACAAGTTGTCTCAAGACACTTTACATGTAGAGAAGAGACCCGACATCCCACCCTGAGCAAGCAATGGGAGAAACGTCAGGCAGACCCTAGGCTCTAGGGTGGCGGCCTTCTGCCTCGACCGTGTCGGGGGAAAGAAGAGAGAGAGAGGGAGAGACAGACAGACAGAGGAGAGACAGAAAGAGATACAGTGCAAGTAGTAACAATAATAATAGTAGCAAATATAATAGTGTAAGATAGTATATGATAATGTAATATAGTACAGCAATAATGTGTATGCATTATATAATGGTATAATATAAGAATGTTAAGATAATATACAGTATAGTGTAGTGGTATAGTGTAGTGTAGTAGAAATCCACGGTCATGCTCCATGGAGAGGCCCGGTCCGCAGTCACAGTCTTGAGCCGCAGCTGGGGGTCCGTAGTGACAGTCCATGGACCTGCGACGTGGGAAATAAAAGCTTCACACTGCAGTCTCTGCTGCAGTGTGCTGTCACTCCAGTGATGAGATGGAGCAAGGTGCTCATAGTACCAGCTGCTGATGGAAACATCAGCAGGGATTGTTTGGGCTACTAGTCTACTCTTGCCTAGTGCTACCGTAGTTAAGTGGTGATTTGGTGTGTGTGTGTGTGTGTACTGCAACATAATCGAGATTGTGACCAAGCTAAATATGTGCTTTCATTATCCACCTCGCATTTTAGGATGAGGGATCCCAAACCAACTTGCAGCTGGTGGTTGTCGGGTCAGGTGCAGAGCCTGTCTGTGCGGGCTCATCTCCCTGGGGCTCTTGCCACAGCCCAGGGTGTCCTTCTAAAGCCCTCAACCCAGGCCCAAGCCCTGGCACAGCCTGCTGCTCTACCCAAGATGTCCATCTGCCCTCTTAAGGCAGAGGCCTCATCAGACATCGGAACCGAGGTCAGACCGGCAGATGGAGCTCGTCTCACCTCAGGATCTCAGCTTGTAGCACCAGGTAAGTGACTGGAGAGTGTTACTCAATAAAGAAAAACGAATTTTACCTCCACATATTACCACAAACATAATTGTAGAAGCATGTACTAAAAGACACATTCTATTTATATCCAATCCTGTTAATCCTGATGAATCTCCAATCGCCAATGTTCTGAACTTAATAGAGAGGATCTGACACGTGATGCATCGTTCTCCCTCATTGTGTCAACACACAGATAGATACATGTACTGTACATGCAACAAAAATACTTTACCTCACGCAGTTCTTTGGTTTACTATTCCAGCAACCTACTCCCCGGTCCAGTCCCATACTCTCGTCAAGCAGCAGCCGCCCTGTTCATCAGGCCAGCGTGGAGCACACCACCAGTTAATCATTCAGCAAACCACAGGAGTCTCTCCCAGCCACAGACACCTCCAGCCCATTGCCCTCAGAGTAACACCAGACACTAACCCTACCCCCCTTCCACTGTCAGTCCAACGGCTGACCAGTGCAGCGACAAATGCCATGCAATCACAGCACGGCGACCTCCCAGCCCCTTCTTCTTCCTGTGTCACCATCAGCGTGCACACGTCATCAGCGCAGACCTCAACTTCCCCTGGTGGCTGCTCCCCAGCGAAGGAGCACCACCTTCCAGGTGCAGAGCCAGCGACCACCCCCTCCTCCTCCTCCTCTAGTTCTCCCCAGGTTCCCCCAGAACCCTCCGTCCTCGCTCCAGAGGCTGTCCCTGCGTTCCATCCAGGCCCTGGCGGGCCATGTGCTGGTGACAGAAGAATAGCTGCCCGTGGCGCAGGCACTGGTCCAAATGCCCTACCAGCACCTCCCACCTCCTCAGACAGTGGCCGTAGACCTAAAGGTGCATCCAGTCAAACACGCCGAAGCTGCAGTGGTGAGTGAACATGGTAGTTGAAGGGAGGGATGGCATGAAATCTGACTTTCTAGCAGTAAAATAGACATTTTCCTGGTGTCTTGTTTTTAGCTTTGGTTCTCAAGGTCAAGGTCTTTTTCCCCTGTATTGAAGCACCTCAATGTGAACATACCTTGTGCTGACTGAACTATGTTTTGTGCTATTTTGTATTTCAGCCTACACAAATGTTCAAAGCAAATGGATTGAGCCCAAATCAGAAAAAAGAGGAGAATCTTCCGAATCCACACAGACACAGGACACCCACACCACCCTCCATGTCTCCCAAAGAGAATGGCACAGGTACAGTACATGTTACATTTATTCCATTTCACTAGCATAGTTCTAAACCACGCACTGATTAGTCTCACGTTGCCAGACGATCAGAGATATCCGCCTACCAGAGTAAGGTATTTGCTAGAACAGCAGCGAGAACAGCTGCTAATAAACCTACGCCTACTGATTTGGATTGGAAACCAATCATGTCACCGCGCCATTATGAAGGGCCGGCAATTTCACGTCACCCTTATCTAGTTAAAATGCCTGCATTGTTATCATGGCATGTAAGTGTGAACACAGAGCGTTCTACACCGGTAGCGTCATGATGACAGTGTGTCAAGACGGTGCTTATAAGACTTCTATGAACAAACTGTTGTTGTATCAAAAAAATACTTGGAAAAAGCTCTTGTATGCATTCTGATGGAGAGCGAGAAAGCTGTGTGTGTGTGTGCCAGTTGAGGTTAGGTTGAGAAGACTAATGATTGAGAGAGCATCGGATATAGTGAGAGAGCAAGCGTGTCTCTGTTTACTGGGTGAGAGAGAGAGTGAGAGAGAGCATGTGTGACAGTGAAGCCTCACTGTCAACTGAAACCATGGAACCATGGTTAATTTTTGACTGTTGCATGTTGCATGTAGATGGAGTAGCTATCTAACTAAGATGTGAGTTATCCTGTAAGTACACTGACTGTGGTACATACAGCGAGGGGGGAGAGAGAGAGAAGGAGAGAGAGAGCGAGAGAGAACATTCGATTAAAGTTACATTAGCCGGTTTGCCAGCCTGCAGATGGATATTGTGGATATTCTGTTTGTCCCAAATACATATTTGATCATCCCCAAATGCCTATTCTTGAGTGCTTATAGTCACCTCTCGTCTCGCGTGACTATAAGTACTATACGCACTGTTGTGTGAACAGTCACATGACGATAACGAGGCCGATGTGTGAATGACTCTCCCCCTGCTCTTCCCTGCCTATGCCGGCAATATAGGTATTTTAGTGTAAACACAGCTTACTTGTTTCCACCCAGTTTTAGCAACGAAAGCTAGGAGATCCTCAGGGCCCTATCTTGTGGCGCACACCTTACCCCTTATACCTTAACTTTTTAGGCCTTTTTTACTATTTTGAAAAACATTTAAAAATAGTTCAAATAGCCGAGCTCACAACGTGTCGATGCAGATTGGCCATGTTCACAATTCTTTTTTCTTTCTTCAAAATAGTAAGAAATGCCAAAAAAGGTTAGGCATAAGGGGTAATTCGGCACGCAAGATAGGGCCCACACACTCTATTGAGCAAAGTGTTTAGAGACTGATTTGTGAGTCTACACACTGATAATCTAATGTTTACTCTGAACATCATTGTTCTTTGTTGCTAAACATATAAATGTGTACACACATACAGCATGCACACAACTCTGCCTGCACTCTGCTGCCCCTACACATCACTGGCTAGCCCCTCCCTCTGTCTCCTAACTCTGCAGCTGTGATGGCTGTGTCCTGTGCCCTGTCCGCTCGCCCGGTGATCCCGTCCCCAGAATTGAAGGAGCCCCCCCCCCCCCACGTCAGCAGCAGCAACAACAACAACAACAACAACAACAATAACAGCAGCAGCACTACCCCCCCTCCTCCTCCTCCTCCTCCACCCCTCCTGCCTACCGTGGTAAGAGCCCTCAGCCAGTCCCCCTCAGCCACAGCCAGCCTCCCAGCGAGTCCTGACAGCGTACTTAGACCCCACATCCTCACGCACCTCATAGAGGGGCTTCATCATCCGAGAGGGGCTGGAGCCGTTCCCGGTACGTCCGCTGGGTGGGGGGCTAGTGGCAGTAGGGGGCCATCAAGGGGCCTCGGGCCACAGACGGATATGGGGTTAAGCTCCACTGGCTTATCAATTCTCGCCAAAGGTAGAGGGGGGGGGGGGGGGGCTCAATGAGGGGTACATGCTACTTTTATTGTTTAGAATAGACTTTATTTTAGAATAGACTTTATTTGCCATTTGCACAAGTGCATAGGAAATTTTGGAGCTCAGCTCCCAGGGTCAGCATTTTAAAAAGAAGACAGAAAATACAGAGAAAACATACAGTACATCCTACAATCCTACATATATCCTACCACACTCCCCAAAGTCCATATCAAATATAAATATAATAAATAAGCACGTCATAGTCTAAAAAACAGTGCAAATAGTGGTGCAATTCATCTTATCATGATCTGTCCTAATTTAGTTCATCTGCTCTGATTCAGTTCATCTGTCATATTGACTACCGTCCCTAATGTCCTCGGCTACTAAGCGCACAGTGGCAGGAAAAAAGCTGTTAAAAAAGCGTGTTGTGTGGGTGGAGATGCTCTCTGGCCTGTGGTGTCTCAGGTTATGTCCTGAGTCCCTCCACACGAACAGAGGGTGAGCAGGATGATGTTGATCCTCAAGGATGCTCTGTGCTCTCCTCCTACAGCGCTGTGTGTAGATTGTGTCCATGGCAGGGAGATCTGCTCCAATAATCCTCTCTGCAGTTTTGATGACTCGTTGGAGTGATTTCCTTTCAGCTTGGGTAGTGTTTCCATACCACACCGTGATACCGCTGGTGAGGATGCTTTCAACGAGTCCTCTGTAGGCCAGGGTGAGGGGCCGGGAACTGAGTCCGGCCTTCTTCAGCATCCTGATGAAGTACAGCCGCTGCTGGGCTTTTTTCACTGTAGCAACAGTGTTTTCAGTCCAGGTCAGATTTTTTGACACATGAAGGCCAAGAAACTTAAAGCTGTCTGCCTGCTCCACCTCTGTCCCCTTGATGGTGAGGGGTCGCAGTGTGGGAGGTCCCCTCCTAAAATCCAGAATTACTTCCTTCGTTTTGTCCACATTGAGGACAAGGTCATTGTCCTCTCCGTAGCTGATGATGTTGTTCACCTGTTCCCTGTACCCTGACTCGTTTCCTCCTCTAATAAGGCCCAGGATGGTTGTGTCGTCGGCATACTTTATTATGATGTTACTCTTATGGGTGGAAACGCAGTCATGTGTGTACAAGGAGTAGAGTTTGGGACTTAGGCAGCAGCCCTGAGGAGTTCCAGTACTAACCGTGAGCTGGGCTGAGGTCTTATTTCCCATCCTCACCACCTGTGGCCTATCTATCAGAAAATCCAATATCCAGTTGCAGGTGGGTGTAGGTACACCGAGGTTTGCCAGTTTCACAGTTAGCTTCATAGGCTTAATTGTGTTGAAAGCCGAGCTGTAATCCAAAAAGAGCATACGTGCATATGTTTTACTTTTCTCCAGATGTTCCAATGTAGAATGAAGTGCCAGTGCCACCGCGTCATCCACAGATCTATTTTTGCGGTAGGCAAACTGTAGGGGGTCCAATGAGTCAGGAATAACATCGTTCATAGACTGAAGAACCAGCTTTTCCATGCACTTCATTGCCACTGAAGTCAGTGCCACTGGTCTGAAATCATTCATTTTGCTTGTATTGGCTTTTTTAGGGACTGGTATTATGACAGAAGATTTGAAAGGCCGGGGGACTATTTCCTGTGCAAGGGAGCTGTTAAAGATGTCCGTATACACCCCTGCCAACTGCCCAGCACAGGCCTTCAGGACTCTTGGCGACACTCCATCAGGGCCAGCTGCCTTTCTTGGGTTGACCTGCCCAAACGCTCGCAGGACCTGTGTGTGTGTCACCTGAAGTGCCGTCTCCCCAGGGCTGTGGGGAGATTTTGAGGGGGTGTCTCCATTCAGTCTGTCAAATCTAGCATAGAAACTGTTAAGGTTATCTGGCATGTTGTTATCTCGAATCTCTGTCCCGTTCGTGCCTCTCTTATAGTTAGTGACGGCTTGGATACCCTGCCACATACTATGTGTGTTGTTATCCAGATAATAGCTTTCAAGTTTCTGTGAGTATAATTTTTTTGCGGTTTTGATGGACTTTCGTAGCTCGTAACGAGCCCGCTTATACTCCATGGTGTCCCCCGACTTGAAAGCTGCACACCGGTTCCTGATTTTCATGCGTACATCTGCATTGAACCAGGGCTTTTGGTTAGGGAAGACTCGAATAGTACGAGAGGGGATGCAGATGGAAGTGCACCATTCAACATAACCACTAACAGTCTCTGTGTAGTCATGAATATTGTCCGTGGCCTCTTTAAAAACATTCATGTCTGTGGCCTCCAGGCAGCCCTGTAGGTCTGCCAGTGCACTGTCAGTCCACATCCTCGTGGTTTTGACAGTGACTGGGTTTGCTTTTAGCTTAGAGATGTAAGTGGGCCTTAACAGGACTGCCAGGTGGTCAGATTTTCCAAATTGAGGTTTGGGAATGGCACTGAATGCTTTTTTTATGTTGCAGTAGCACTGATCTAATGTGTTTTCCCCTCTGGTAGGGAAATCCACAAATTTATAGAATTTGGGCATAGCCTTCTTTAAATTGCAATGATTAAAATCACCAATTGCAATAAAAGCAGCATCCGGGTACATATTCTCATGTCCGCTTATCATGAAATGCAGCTCACTCAGAGCTCTCTCCTCATTAGCAGAGGGGGGGACATATACGACACTCAGAACGATGCACTGTAATTCTCTTGGTAAGAAGAATGGCCTACACTTTAAAGTGATATATTCCACATCCTCAGAACAGGACTGGGATATTACCTTCGTGTCAGTACACCAGGACTGCTTGACGTAGATCATTGCACCTCCCCCGCAAGTTTTGCCACAATCCGCTGCTATGCGGTCTGCTCTGAAGGCTGTGTAGCCTGATAGCATTACAGCCTCGCTGGGGGTCGTCTCTTCAAGCCATGTCTCAACGAAACACAGCAGGGTACATTCCTGGATGCACTTCTGTATAGCCAGCCTACCAGAGATATCATCCATCTTGTTTCTCAGCGACCGTACATTGGCAAAGAGTATGACCGGGAGGGGTAGTCTTCCGCGGGTAGCCAGGCGTCGGAGTCTCCGCTGTATACCTCCCCGCCTTCCACGCTTCCTTATCGGCCGCTGATCACCCCATACTCCGCCGTGTCCGGGTGTTGCTCTGTCTGCATGTAGCTCCGGAAAACAGTCCAGATCCGCGAGATTAAAATCTCCTTTATTACTCAGCTCTCCTAACTGCACTAAAGTTGTCCTATCATACTTAACTTGTGCCCTTATGCACCGCACAGAGCGAAAAAGTAAAGAAAGTAACAAACACAGAGAGAAGAAATGCTTTACTCTGAGAGCACCGCAGCGTCGCCCGCATGAGAGCGCCATAGTAGCCAAATGAAGTTTGAGCGCGAGACCACCTCACCCCATCACTGTGCAGATTGTGAAACAGCAATTTAGCATCAACCTTTACCATTTAAGTACCATGTTTATGAGCAATCCAAGTAGTAGTGACATGTACCCTCAAGAAAAAAATAAGGGGGAAAAGCACTTTGGTAACCTTTTTGTTTAAAAGCTTTGGGAAAAGTGTAAGCACCCTGTCTACACTTTACTCCGACTTCTGGCAAAAAAACAACAACATAAAAATGAAATGAAAATAAAAATAAATCCAACTATACATACATACAACGGGACCCTGTGATTTAGGTGGGGCCCTCCTCTCTTCAGGCAGACCAACAGGCCATGCTTCCTGATTCCTAGGAGAGACGGACCAATGGAGATGCAGGGCCTGGCGACAGCCCGTAGGATGCTGAGCAGTCAGATTCATCAGACTCAGAGATGGAAAATGATACCCTTTCTGTAGTAAATGGTGAGTGTTGTGTGTGTGTGTGCGTGTGTGTGTGTGTGTGTGTGTGTGTGTGTGTGTGTGTGTGTGTGTGTGTGTGTGTGTGTGTGTTGCAACATAATGAGATTGTGACCAAGCTAAATATGTTCTTTCATTATCCACCTCTCATTTTAGGACAAGGGATCCCAAACCAACTTGCAGCTGGTGGTTGTCGGGCGAGAATCCCCGTCGAGCTGCTGCCCAGTGCTGCTGAGGCAGCCAACATGTATGAACAGGAGTTGGGGTCCTCCCTGACTTGGCGCTCTACATTTGGAGTCGACCCATTTTCTACAGAGCAAGACAGATGTCGTACAGAGCAACTGTTTGTAGAGCGCTTCCCAGACATATCCCTCTTCTGTTTGATACTGTGGTTAACAATGACTATACAACATTTCAGGATGCACTGTTGTACCTGATCAATCGCACAGAGAGGCATATGTGATAAAAATGATATTTCACACTGTATATTGGTGTTATTTGTTATCTACATTAGACAATTTGCAGTTTTGGTGTACTGCTGCAGTGGTTTGTCTGCTTTGGAAACCACTTCAACATTTTCATTATGAACATGGTGAACATCTGAGCTAAACTTTGTCTGGTGGAAACCCTGCACATCCAATTTAATTAAGGGTTAAAGAAAAAAACGCATTACATGACAGGACTTGTAGATCTTGGTGTGACTGTTAACTGAAGTATGGCATAAAACATTTTGAGGTACTCCTCCTTGAAACTGTTCTTATCTTCAGTGTCTCCCAATAATGAAAAGGATTGCTGTGAACTTTAATTTTGGGGCAAAACAATTTTTTTCTCTGAAAAGTAGCCAGTCCAAATAGGGGATACTGAACAGTTGAGACTGATCACTCCCGTCTTCATCAAATCTGAGGTATGAACCAGCTGTTTACCCTACATCAAAGAGTCAGAATCTAATTTACCAAGGAAATATTGAAATTAAGTCCTTTAAACATCTTTAGTTGAGGTGGAAATTGTACTTTAGTGGTGATGGGAAGAGGACTCCTTACTCTTCATTTACCAGGAAAAAAAAATCCCTCTCATATGCTAATATTACATGAATTAACACTTCTACCCTCAGTGGGATTCAATCCCCGGGTATGGGTTTTTCGAGCCACGCAGCCCTACCCTTCTAGCCTGTGTTTTGAATGCTCCTTGAAGGTGTAAACAGTCTCCTGGGGAAACAATAGCTTACAGCATCGCCTAGGATGCTATTAAACAACCAGTGTTTGTATGGATATCTAGTTGTTTTTCAAGAGATCTTTACACATATCCCTCCCCTGAAAAAGACTAGGTCATTGAATGGTGGTTACATGACATAATAGCCCATAAAGAGGTAAAGTCCAAGATGCTGTACCACATGACTATAACCCAGTAATGTCAAGTTTATCTAAAACTACTCAAAATCAAGATACATAAATAGAATTATGTTTGCATGTACATTAAAACACTTCAATCAATATGTCCTACCTATTTGGTATGACATACCATATATCTTGTTTGCTGTGGTGGGAGGGTAACATGAACAATGCAACAAACTGAACAAGCTGGTGACAGTTTCACAGTTGGAGCTAAACAGGACAGTGGAGGTGGTTAGGGAGGGTAAAATGAAGAGGCATCTGGCTATCGTGGGGATGAGTAGTGTCAGCCAGCCAGATTGATCCTCCCAGGGTCACCACAAAGCAACTTGCTCCTTCATGTCAGTAGCCATCAGGCTCCACAACCATGTCTGACCCCCATACTGTATGTTTTATTCTGTTTACGGACTTGTGCTCGACCTGGCACACACTTGCACAGAACTATGATAGATGACTGAAAGCCTGTTGAGAACTGGGACTCACTTGTATTCACTCATACATTCATTGTTTATAGACTGCAAATACTATACTCAGTATTGATCGACTAGACATCATTTCCCCTATTATCCACTGTTGAAGGCCAGCTAACACTACATCTCTTGACAGTTGTACAGACATTATATCCATTGACAATATAAGTACATTCATGCATATTATTCATTGTATATAGATCGTAATGTCAGGTTTAACTTTACAAATTGGGACAAATCATTTCAATTGGGCAAACATGTTTTATTGCAAACATCTTTTGCCATGTTGGCCTATTAATTGTAGTGCAAACACATTCAGAACATGGCAACATTTTATAACAATTGGCAGGCATGTTTGCCTAATAATACAGTGCTGTTTTCAGTGCAAACAGTCAAACCGTTTCAATACGGTTCAAAACATGGCAACAGCTTAACTGGCAGGTTGGCCTACAAATACAGTGCAAACAGTCAAACCGTTTCAAGAACAGTTCAAAACATGGCAGCATTTTAACATCAGCACCATCGCTTAAAATATAAAAACTGAAATGTTAACTTGAGGTAGGGAACCCACCCGAGGGATTCTTGATAGTGCAAAATAAGTTCTCATAAGGTGCCCTTTAATATGGCTTACATAGTTCCACCAAATATTACTCAATTACTCATCTCATGAAGGCTTACTTTATGCAGATTTTAATCCAATATTTCAGGACTATATAAGTAGGAGACTGCAAAACTATAACAAATAATATAAACTCAACAAGTCTCAGTGTAATCCAAGATGAGCCTACTCAGCTTTCAGACTCTTATTAGGATCAGTAGGATAATCAGTACACTGATTCAACCAGATACTAAAAAAATAATCAAATTTCAGAAATGAGAAATAACAAAAAAATCTCCATGAATTAATGGTAAGAGTAATTTGGGGTTAACTATTCCTTAAAGGGTAAGACCACTTTGGTAGAGGTTTGGGTTGTGTAGTTACCTTGCCATGATGTAACACCAAAGGTGGGCAAGAAATCAAAAATAATTGCTCCATTGATTAGAAATTGATAATTCAAAATATGCTCCTCATTGACTTACATTGTACGGTAAAACAGCTCTCAAAGTCACTCTTTTAGCTAAATGAACCCAAACATAGCTGATTCAGACAATATAGAGCATCACCAAACCCAGTACTGTTTGTTTTTTTAATAAAAATTTGAACTTCCTGTTGATTTTACTATTTGAAGATCTGGATCCGGATCCGCCGATCCAGTCCGGGTTTTCTACTTATTAAAAATGGCAAAATCAACAGGAAGTTGACATTTTTATTTAAAAAAAAAAAGTACTGGGTATGGTGATGTTCTATATTGTCTGAATCAACTTTGTTTGTGTTCGTTTTTGTGCTAAAAGAGTGACTTTGAGAGCTGTTTTACCGTACAATGTAAGTCAGGAGCATATTTTGAATGATCACTTTCTAATCAATGGAGCAATTATTTTTTTACTTCTTGCCCACCTTTGGAGTAACATCATGGCAAGGTAACTACACAACCCAAACCTCTACCAAAGTGGTCTTGCCCTTTAAACATGGCATAATCTTGCCAACATCACAGTACGACTAAGTACTTAATAGAACAACTTGGCCATAGGTGTCACAGCTACGTCGAGTAGAGCGACCTGGTAGACGTGGTTTGCAAAATCCTCCGTCCGACATTTTGGGCAGTTCATTCTGCCACGGAGGCATTCCTCAATGCACACCTTGCAACCAACCAAGCACTTACAGCAGGTGGCAAACATCGGTGTTACTGCAGCATCTGGAAGGAAAAAGGTATATATAAAAATAGGCTACTTTATATTGTTGTTCATTGTGCAAAAGCAATGGCTGATAGATATAACAACCAAAAACAAAACATTTTTCTTGGACATAGATTGCCGTCTAACCATCTATATGTCACAGGGTGAATGGAGATCCAGGGTGATTGAAGACAGAGCGCTCGTTTTTAGGCACGGGGCTCCTTCGGGGCGAGGCGGGGCTTTTCGAGACAGGGTTTATTAGCGAGGCTCGCGAGGAGGAGGAGGAGGACGGCGCTGCGAGGCGGGGGGTTATTACGCGAGGCTCGCGAGGAAGAGGAGCCTCCTCCTCCTCCTCCTCCTCGCGTTTTAAACCGTCCCGTCCTCTCCTTCTCTCCTTCTCCTCCTCCGAGGAGGAGGAGAAGGAGAGCGCGGAGAGGCGGGGCTTTGATGCGCCGACGGAGACCTGTCTTTTGTTGTTCCCCCCCACATAGCAACCAGGAAGCTACGTTAGGGGAACCATAATATCTATGAGGGGAACGCTGAACACGCGTTCACACGCACGGCGCGCCGACTTAGTGGAGCTTGAGGCCGAGGAAGCGCGCCCTCGCGCCTCCAGGCGCGAGTGCCCGCAGTGACCGGCCGACGCTCCACTAGTCGACTCAGCGCCGTTTGATTTGTAAACCGATAGGGACAGAATAGTTCTTTTCATGGATCACTGTGTGTGTGTGTGTGTGCGTGTGTGTGTGTGTGTGTGTGTGTGTGTGTGTGTGTGTGTGTGTGTGTGTGTGTGTGTGTCAGGGAGAAACTAAAACAAAAGCCAGCAGAACACAATAAAAGTATCTTAACAGTCCATTGAAAGCATGAGCGCGTGTGCGTGCGCGCGCATGTGTGTGTGTGTGACTGTGTGTGTGTGGGTGGTCGCGGCCATATGTGCTTGTGCACAAGCCTGGCTTGTGGCTCCCTCTAGTGTTTCTTCTACAGAATTGCTGGGTGGGTAAAAACGAGCGAGCCTTCTTCAATCACCCTGGTTCTCCATTCACCCTGTAACATATATATCCCTCAGTGGTTCTCAATCTGTGGGCCGGGGCCCAATGGTGGACTGTGGATATTGTAAGTGGACCCCCAAATAATTGGCATAACACTGCAATTTCAATAGAACTAATATTCACATCATTAATATCTAAAAGAAAGAGTCGAAACTTTTGTTTTGTGATAAATATGAACTTTGAAGTATACTGAGGCATGCTGGAACACCATCCAATTATGAAATAATCAATTAAAATAAACCTGCTCTGAAATTGCACATGGCCCACACAACTGACCACTTAGCATGGCAGCAGATTGGCTTGCAACCTTTTTTTCAGAATAGGGTAGGATTTAGAATAGAATCAGCCTCAGGTCAAAATGGGTTAAGACCAACCATGAAAACCTTGCACAGCATAACCATATATTTTCGTGTTTTAGATTAAAAAAAACATTCAATATGTTACCTTATTGTGTACAGTGAGGAGAAATTAAACCATGCAATTATACCAGTTCTATACAAACTTCGGTAAGATGATTATCAAACCAGCATTTGAGATCTATTAGAGCAGTGGTTCTCAACCTGGGGGTCCCCAAATATTTTGGGGTCCCCAGATGAACAGGAAAGTGACAAATTAAAGACTTTTAAGACCTTAATACCAATACAATAAAAATAAGACAATTAACATGTCAAACGTAGTCAACACTTTAAAACAAATTGTCAAATATTACAGAAGAAAGGGGCAAAAAATGTGAAAATAGCTCATCTACATGCTCACAACGCCTTGCGTTTGTAGATCTGCTATTTTCACATTATTCATGTTGTGGAACTGAGTAAAACAAGATTTTAAGCCAAACTCTCAATATAATTATTTTGGGGTGGGGGCCTGAAAAGGTTCAGAACCTTTTATTAGAGCACTAAAGTAAATCATTTGTTTACAAATGTACCAACCTTTGCAGATGAGACAGCCAAATGCAGCTCGCATTGAAGCCACTTCAGCCTCTGAAAGTGACAGGTTGGAGGTCAAGGTTGAATTTGCCGATAAACTCAGCTGCCTTATGGTGGTCGCTACAAAATCCAGGCCCTGGGACACTCCTTTAAGGCCCTGTGCTGCCTCGTTCAGGCCCTGGGCTGCTTCAACCAGCTCGTCGATGTCACCAACAACTTCTTGAAGGCCTGTGTCTTCTCTGCGGCTGGGTGACGAAAAAACACTTACATTCTTACATTAGTTCATACACTGTAATGTGATTTTTTCACTGAACAATCCAAAATGGTCTGCCAAAATATACAGCACATATAAACTGCCCACAAAAAGTTGGAAACTTGTTCACCCAAAGAAGTACACATTTTCTATCAATTACATAGATTTTAGAGATTTTAGTTTTTAGCACATTCCCAAGCCAATAATTTGATTATCAATGGAAAGATGCTAATGTTAACGCTAGGCGATTCAAAGTTTTTTTAATCGCTTTAGTCTTCTACCGGACTCTCCGCCGGTCATCAAATTATTGGCTTAGGAATGTGACAAAAAAAAAAACATGAATTCAAGTCTCCATGGGGTGACTAATCAACAGGAAAACATTTCTTTTTGGGGTGAACTATCCCTTTTGTCGATTTAGCAACACATCTAAATGTGTGGGTAGCACCCACAAAAGATGTGCCCAAATCCCCCAATACGCTTCTGTTGGTAATCGCTCTTGTTTTGAGCGACGCACCTGCTGGCAGGTGTGTGCCAGTCACAAGCGTGACTCCTGAGCATGGGTTCTGCAACTTTGTTGAGTTTGTGTATATGCTCCAAGCAGCAATACTGCCCCCATGGAAAGAATGTTTGTCCCTTCAGGATAAGGCCTGTGCAATAGGGCAAGTGGAAGCTGGTGTTCCGTTACACAGAGTGGCAGCATTATTTGGAGTCAGGCAGCCCTGGTACCATTTCCCAACTTAGGACCAAGTTCGGTACCAAAGACAGATGTCAAAGTTGCGGGACCCATGCTCAGGTACCAGTCACACGCACACACACACACACACACGCACACACACACACACACACCTGACTGGCACACACCTGCAAATGGTACCAGGGCTGACACCGAATAATGCGTAATCTGCCGGAACACCAGCTTCACTTGCCCTATTGCAGGGCCTTATCGTGACATAATCAGGTATAGCATATTGGGTGATTTGATTTGGGCAAAAAAATTGAGGCGCTACACACACGTTTAGCTGTGTTACTCATGCCACAATCCTTACAAGTTATACCTCGTTGTAAAGGAGACTAATCAACGATAATAAAATATAGCAAACACAATAGGGATTATTGAAGGCGAGTAATAATTGACCAAAGTCAAGTTTCCAAACGTTGTGGGAAGTTTATGTAAAAATCTGCAGTCCAGTTACCTCATCCTCCTCTTCGTGGTATGCAGCTGTTCAAAATGCTGCTCTGGCATAGCATACACTTTTAGGGCACCCGCCCCCCAGTACACCATTCCTGCAATGACAACAAATGAGACATGGTGGTTTTAAGTTATGGATACAAAAAGTACTTGTGTAAAAATAAATAGGAGTTTTTATAACGACAGTTCAACAGAGAGTCTGAGCGAATGTATTTCCTCACATCACCTCATTAGTCCTGCTCCAATCAGATCAGCTGAGCTGATGACTGTCCCTTTAAAAGGACTCCTCCTCCTTCCTTGTCTCACTCATTCTCATGCTCTCTGTTCAGGTCAACACACACTCACACAGAGAGCTCAGCTCACTATTTCAATAGTTTTTCTCAAACAAGCTCAACATCAATCTTTTCATGACTAGGCTTCAACCAGCACAAGCCTGGTCCTGCAGCTTTTCAACTTGCAACTTCACTTCTCCTGGATGCACCGATGGCTGCCTCGCCTGCGTTTGGCCCTGCATGCTTCCAACAGATACAGTTTTACTGTTGTTACTGCTTTTACTAATTATAATACAACAGCTAATCATGGTTGCTATAATGTTACTGCTACATCTAATTCCATGATCGTTAACACTGCTGCTTCAATTCATGCTTGGCATACGTCCTCTTTTACCCGGACATGTCCTCTTTTGAGGTGCTGTCCGGCCTGTCCGGGGGGAGTTTATAAAATCCTTCAAATGTCCGGTGTTTTGGGATTTTTTTTTTTTTTTACACTGAAAGCGCTAAATATGGTCCTTCCGTAACCCTGGTTCCGCAACACGGCTGCTGACAGGCTGCTGGAGGCACACGTGACTCACGTGTGCCTCCAGCAGCCTGTCAGCAGACGTGACCAAACACACACACTCACACACACACTCACTCACTCACTCACACAGACACACACGGAACAGTGTCGCGCTCAGCGCTGTTGCTCCCCGAAAAAGTTACACAGACAGACAGAGGCGGAGAAAATGCCGAAACGCAAATGTAACTTCACGGATGAAATGCGCAAAAAGTACCCGTGTTTTCATATGGGTCGTGACAAATGCGAAGCAGAGTGTACTGTTTGCAAAGCAGGAACATATTAAATAACAGGCTACTTCTCTTTTTTCTTTTTGTTTAATTAACAGGTTTTGAGGCATTTTTTAAATTTTTCCATGATTATAGACATGATAGAGATGTTATTTTGAAGAATGGGGTACCTAAACATTAAATAACAGGATACTTCTCTTTTTTCTTTTTGTTTAATTAACAGGTTTTGAGGCATTTTTTACATTTTTACATGATTATAGTCTAGACATGAGAGAGATGTTATTTTGAAGAATGGGGTACCGAAACATTAAATAACAGGATACTTCTCTATTTTCTTTTGTTTAATTAACAGGTTTTGAGGCATTATTTACATTTTTACATTATAGACATGAGAGAGGTTATTTTGAAGAATGGCTCCCCCAAAATAATTAAATAACATAACCCTAACCTAACCCTAACCTTAAAACCGAAATAAAGTTTAAAAAAAAAACAGTTACAAAATCCACCCAAAATCCACCCATTTTTGCCCAAAAAAACGGCCAAAACCGCCCAGAACCGCCCCAAAAAACGGCCAAAACCGCCCAGAACCGCCCGCGTGCGTGCGTGCACGGAACGCATGCATTCGTTAGGTGTCCTCTTTTTGGGAATTCAGAATATGGTCACCCTATACTAGTGCTGTTTCTCCTGCGCTACTAGGCTATGTTAAGTTTAGCCACCAGCTTAACTGTGTCCCAGTACTGTAGGTGTTGGTAGCCTCACTACTTCTCAGATTTGCTTCTCCATGTAGCTCATCAAAACTACATCAGTACTTTATTCTTAGGTATGTAAAGGGCACAACACATTCGTTCAGAGTTAACTTTTCTCTTCAGCAAGCAACAAGTAGATGTGCTCTCTGCTCCATGGCATATACACAGAGCCTGTACACACAGAGCCTGCAAGTGGCAGGTCGATAGATTTTTCTCAATCTTTGTTAGGGTGAGTTAAGAACTGATGCTTCTGTCAATGAAGGATTTTTCACCACTCCTTTGTTGATTACTAGGCTACTTCAGCAAACACAAGCCTGGTTCTGCAGCTTAATGGCTGCCTTATTCCCAGCTTGTTCCATCAGTGAAGTGCAACCGCTATCATGAATGCTGTTAATTCTGCTAAAAATGCTGGCTGCTGCTTCAGCCAATGCTACTTCCATTACTACTATCAGCTAATGTTACTGCTGTTAACATGACAACTATGCTATATCAACTGCTGCTACCATGACTTTAATCTTAAATGCTAACTGCATTGCTACTACAGCTTCAGCTAGTTACTTTTACTCCGTCTGCTGCTATAATGAATGTAATCATTACATCTGCTACTTAATTTCAAATGCTGCTCCTGAGGTTAATCATAATGAGTAAGCAAACGCTAGCTGCATAGCTACTAAAGCTTCAGATAATGCTACTTTTACTCAGTTGCTGCTATGACTGTAAACTTTACAACTATTCTACTTGACAACTGCTGCTACCATGAGGTTAGTCATGAGCCTGCTTATGCTGACTGCTTGCTACTGCAGTTTCATCTAATGCTACTACAGTTTCACCTAATGCTACAACTACTGCAAACATGAGGTCAGCATTGTGTATGCTAACACTGTCGACTTGCTACTACAGCTTCAGCTAATGCTACAACTGCTGCAAACATGAGGCTAGCCTTGAGTATGCTAACACTGTTTACTGCTTTGCTACCGCAGCCTCAGCTATTGTTACAACTACTGCAAACATGAGGTTAGTCCTGCTAATGCCGCCAACTGCTTTACAGCTAACGCTACTTGGTAATTGCTGCTATCGTGATTCATTATTATGCTAATGCTATGCTTCAACTGCTACCATGGACCATGACTGCTAATAACGGCAGCTAATGCTCCTTCTACTCAAGCTACTGCTAACATGACTGCTAATCATTACAGCTAATGCTACTTTTACTCAGCATGCCTCTATCATGACTGCCAAACATTACAGCTATATGCTACTTCAACTGCTGCTACCATGAGGTTAGTCATGAGTCTGCTGCTTATGCTGACTACTTGCACTACAGCTTCAGCTAATGCTACAACCATGGCTACCATGAGGTCAGTCATGAGTCTGTTAACACTGTTGACTGCAATGCTACTACAGCTTCATTGCTGCTTCAGTGAGTTAGTCATGATGATGCTACAGCTGCTGTACTAAATCTGCTGCCATCAATACGATGGTCATCATTATGCTTAAGATGCTGGACTAAATCGATGCCATCAACACGATAGACATGTTAATACTAAAGCTGCTATCTAAATCCGTTGCCATCAATACGATGGTCATCATAATGCTAAGTTGCTTGACTAAATCGCTGCCATCAACACGATGGTTATTTCATTCTAAAGCTGACTGTTACTACTGCTTTAGATAATGATACTCGCTCTGCAACTGCTACCAACGTGACTGATCATGATTATGTTAATGCTGCTGACTACATTGTTTCTACCGCTTCAGTCAAAGAATGCTTGTAGTACTATAACTGCTATCATGATGGTCACGATCATGCTATTTCTGTTGACTGCATTGCTACTGCTGCTACAGATAATACTATCTGCTTTGTGCTTTTCCATGTCTAGCTAGCTGCATGGTGATCAATGAGAAATGAACGCTGTTCATCATCGACGCTGGGAAGGTCATTTTTGCAGCCGGCCTCGTCTGTTTCAACAATGCAGACTTACCTCAGCGGCATGCATACCAATATGTAAACAAGCTGCCATCGCATCGGTACTTCAATTTGGCATTTGTTGCTTGGAAATCACATTTCCTATGCTACTTTAACGTTGCTTCACCAAGCAGCAGGATATTCACGGCGCACACCGCTGCCAAGCTCATGTAAGCACATCGGCGTAACATTGGTGTTTCACTCAATCTGCACACCTTGTAACTTGGTATCTTTAGACACTGTTGCATAGAGAAGCCCGTTGACTCCTGTTTCTATGCTCCAGAAACCTCTGCTATTGATGATGCATCTGTTCACAGATGCAGCTCCCTCTACAGGTTTTTGGGGGGGGATTTCCAAGGGGAATGGTTTGCTGCCAGTTGGCCACAATTATTGCACCAAATTTTACGTCAGCTTTGCTATAGCCGTATGTCCCAAAGCTGCATTCTGTAATCTTCTGGGTGCTAGCTGGTCTCACTAGCGTTTGGCTTTCACATAATCAAGAAACATAACGTTCATATTAAACCATTCCCCCTGGCCTGCCCTGTTGAGACCTAACACTCATTTGTCTCCAGGTTTCACAAGGTCTGATTGCAAGTGCAAAGGCGATCTCTATTACAAGGGTCCATGTCTCATCAATTGCTGCGGCGTACCTAGTGATCGCTTCCCAAGCTTCGTGCAAGTTGAAGGGAAGATGGCGATCTTCTGCTTTCGTTGCTAGATACTGTAAGACCAGATGCTTGCCATCTGCCCAAAAGACTATCGCTTGTCTATCGGTTCTCTTTACAATGACTGGTGGTTGTGTCAGGTGGCTGGGTGTTCTGCACATTCATTCAAATATCTCCTTCACCTTCCTTATCTAATTCTATAGTTGGCAGTTATCATCCCTTTGCATATGCCAAAACTTCTGTTGGAAAGATGCTTTTCATCGTGTAATTGCTTCATTCACCCGTAGTACTTCTAGATCAGTACACATTACTTTCACTGATTTTGTCAGGTGGTGTTTCTTTCCGCTCGACCTTCAGTAATTCTGCTGTATTCTCTTACCCTTTCTTGCATCTGGATATTCCCTCTTTGTAACATCTGAGTTGTCTAGCTATTCAATGTCCTAATCACTACCGGCTCACCTCAGGGCTTGCATCTATCTGCTGATCACAGCGGCTTCACTCAATTGGTTTTAGTAGCTATCCTCTTGCCTTTCCCAAAACGTTCTCTGTAGAGTTGCTTTTTATGCGCGATAATTCATGTTGTCCAACCCTCCACCGTAAGGATGCATTGAGTGCAAGCAAAGCGCCAGTGTTAATTTTGTTGACTAAGACTAAGTTTGATATTTAGTCGACTAAGACTAAACAATTTCAGAAGACTAATTAAAACTTAATGGTGTTAAAAGACAGAATCAGAATTTGCTGCCGTGTTACTTGGAAACTAAGACTAAGATATTTAGTAGAGTAAGACTAGACTAAGTCTAAACAATTTCAGAAGACTAAATGGTGTTATTCAAAAGATTAATCAGAATTTGTTAAAAATTAACACTGCAAAGCTCCTTAATCGGTGCACTACTCCGGCTAGTCCTTCATCGTTTCTCAAGCATATCAGATCATTTCACACGTCTTCTCATGGATCACATTGGTGTCGGAACATTCTCCTCCTGTGTGCCTTCAGTCGTGAGGGCTCCTATAGCAGCAGGAGCAGTTCAATACCTCCTGCAAGCCTTCAGTCGTGAGGGCTCCTATAGCAGCAGGAACAGTTAATTTACCTCCTGCGAGCCTTCAGTCGTGAGGGATCCTATAGGAGAAGTTAATTTACCTCCTGCGAGCCTTCAGTCGTGAGGGCCCCTACAGCAGCAGGAGCAGTTAATTTACCTCCTGCAAGCCTTCAGTCGTGAGGGCCCCTATAGCAGCAGGAGCAGTTAATTTACCTCCTGCAAGCCTTCAGTCGTGAGGGCCCCTATAGCAGCAGGGGCAGTTAATTTACCTCCTGCGAGCCTTCAGTCGTGAGGGCTCCTATAGCAGCAGGGGCAGTTAATTTACCTCCTGCGAGCCTTCAGTCGTGAGGGCTCCTATAGCAGCAGGAGCCTGTCTTATTTCTCTTTATAGAAGCCTCAGTGCCGAGGGTCCAGTGTCCCAGCCTCTTCACGCAAATATCACCTTCCTTCCATCTGCGTTTGTATACGTCCTGCCAGGTATGTATTCCATTTCATCTCTTTTTGGGGCGGGCTCCACTCATTTGTCTCCAGGTTTCACAAGGTCTGATTGCAAGTGCAAAGGCGATCTCTATTACAAGGGTCCATGTCTCATCAATTGCTGCGGCGTACCTAGTGATCGCTTCCCAAGCTTCGTACAAGTTGAAGGGAAGATGGTGATCTTCTGCTTTTGTTGCTAGATACTGTAAGACCAGATGCTTGCCATCTGCCCAAAAGACTATCGCTTGTCTATCGGTTCTCTTTACAATGACTGGTGGTTGTGTCAGGTGGCTGGGTGTTCTGCACATTCATTCAAATATCTCCTTCACCTTCCTTATCTAATTCTATAGTTGGCAGTTATCATCCCTTTGCATATGCCAAAACTTCTGTTGGAAAGATGCTTTTCATCGTGTCATTGCTTCATTCACCCGTAGTACTTCTAGATCAGTACATTACTTTCACTGATTTTGTCAGGTGGTGTTTCTTTCCGCTCGACCTTCAGTAATTCTGCTGTATTCTCTTACCCTTTCTTGCATCTGGATATTCCCTCTTTGTAACATCTGAGTTGTCTAGCTATTCAATGTCCTAATCACTACCGGCTCACCTCAGGGCTTGCATCTATCTGCTGATCACAGCGGCTTCACTCAATTGGTTTTAGTAGCTATCCTCTTGCCTTTCCCAAAACGTTCTCTGTAGAGTTGCTTTTTATGCGCGATAATTCATGTTGTCCAACCCTCCACCGTAAGGATGCATTGAGTGCAAGCAAAGCGCCAGTGTTAATTTTGTTGACTAAGACTAAGTTTGATATTTAGTCGACTAAGACTAAACAATTTCAGAAGACTAATTAAAACTTAATGGTGTTAAAAGACAGAATCAGAATTTGCTGCCGTGTTACTTGGAAACTAAGACTAAGATATTTAGTAGAGTAAGACTAGACTAAGTCTAAACAATTTCAGAAGACTAAATGGTGTTATTCAAAAGATTAATCAGAATTTGTTAAAAATTAACACTGCAAAGCTCCTTAATCGGTGCACTACTCCGGCTAGTCCTTCATCGTTTCTCAAGCATATCAGATCATTTCACACGTCTTCTCATGGATCACATTGGTGTCGGAACATTCTCCTCCTGTGTGCCTTCAGTCGTGAGGGCTCCTATAGCAGCAGGAGCAGTTCAATACCTCCTGCAAGCCTTCAGTCGTGAGGGCTCCTATAGCAGCAGGAACAGTTAATTTACCTCCTGAGAGCCTTCAGTCGTGAGGGCCCCTATAGCAGCAGGAGCAGTTCATTTACCTCCTGCGAGCCTTCAGTCGTGAGGGATCCTATAGGAGAAGTTAATTTACCTCCTGCGAGCCTTCAGTCGTGAGGGCCCCTACAGCAGCAGGAGCAGTTAATTTACCTCCTGCAAGCCTTCAGTCGTGAGGGCCCCTATAGCAGCAGGAGCAGTTAATTTACCTCCTGCGAGCCTTCAGTCGTGAGGGCCCCTACAGCAGCAGGAGCAGTTAATTTACCTCCTGCAAGCCTTCAGTCGTGAGGGCCCCTATAGCAGCAGGAGCAGTTAATTTACCTCCTGCAAGCCTTCAGTCGTGAGGGCCCCTACAGCAGCAGGAGCAGTTAATTTACCTCCTGCGAGCCTTCAGTCGTGAGGGCCCCTACAGCAGCAGGAGCAGTTAATTTACCTCCTGCAAGCCTTCAGTCGTGAGGGCCCCTACAGCAGCAGGAGCAGTTAATTTACCTCCTGCAAGCCTTCAGTCGTGAGGGCCCCTATAGCAGCAGGAGCAGTTAATTTACCTCCTGCGAGCCTTCAGTCGTGAGGGCTCCTATAGCAGCAGGAGCAGTTAATTTACCTCCTGCAAGCCTTCAGTCGTGAGGGCTCCTATAGCAGCAGGAGCAGTTAATTTACCTCCTGCGAGCCTTCAGTCGTGAGGGCTCCTATAGCAGCAGGGGCAGTTAATTTACCTCCTGCGAGCCTTCAGTCGTGAGGGCCCCTACAGCAGCAGGAGCCTGTCTTATTTCTCTTTATAGAAGCCTCAGTGCCGAGGGTCCAGTGTCCCAGCCTCTTCACGCAAATATCACCTTCCTTCCATCTGCGTTTGTATACGTCCTGCCAGGTATGTATTCCATTTAATCTCTTTTTGGGGCGGGCTCCTGAAGAGCCCCCTGCCTTCAGCAGGCAGGATCTGATCAGGACGGATCTGATCTGATTCTTCTCCTGCGATGGGGCCCGCGCCAAAGTGTTAAACTTGCAGTATCTAATATAATTGTATTATTCATACATGCATACTACTGCATTCATGTCATGTGTATTTATCAATAAATATATTTGCATTCATCTTATGGTGTGAGGGCTCTCTTAAGTTGAACTTAGGCTCATGTAACTCAAATGTTAACCACTTAAGGCTTTTTCTTAAACTTAAATGTTAATTAGCTCTATATTCTAATACTCATTGTTGCTAGTGTGTGTGCAGGAACAGAGTCTCCCTGTCTCTCCAGATCTGTATTAAACAGAAGATGCCTTTTCTAGTCGGGATATCAATTTAGATATGAGTCTGTGAGTCACTGATTCACCCGCCAGGACTGTGTTTGTAGTCATTAAACTGTTACACAGAAACCCAGTAGCCTATATCCAAATGTGGGTAAATGTAGTGTTTGGTGAGTTGAAGAAGACCATTCCAGTAGCAAGAATTTAATTGAGTTTTCTGGACTGAATAATTAATTTCATACCGACGTGAGAGCGGCCACTTCTA
Organism: Gymnoscopelus braueri; assembly: GCF_963280865.1. NCBI lineage: Eukaryota > Metazoa > Chordata > Actinopteri > Myctophiformes > Myctophidae > Gymnoscopelus > Gymnoscopelus braueri. The sequence continues at coordinate 770,958 of NC_137613.1, read as the reverse complement.
GGCAATATTTTAGGGGTAAAAAAAAAGTTGCACCAAAAATAAAATATTAACCATTAGTATTAACCAGTTACCTTAACGTTACCGGTTAAGCATGGCCATCCCTATATTTTCATAATTGTTTGAAATTTGCAACCTACTAGAAAATGTATTTTCTGTTTATTAAATAGCTGTAGAGACAAAGAGACCTTTATTACACGACACAAACACTCTATAGCAATGATTACTATCACAATATAGTGCTTTAACCTGTTAACCAAAAACGTAAATTACTCAGAAATCTTAGGCTCCCTCCTATATTCGCGACACCACACATTTACGCCCATAATAGCACATCTACAAGCTCACATCGCATTGCAGTGTGTTCTGAGATAGATCTGCTATTAAGCTCACAGCGCATCCTAGTGTTTTGAGCTTGTAGATCTGCCATTTTCACCAAATGTTTACCTCATGATAGGGATGCTAGGGTTCATGTGTTTTTTTTTTTAAATTGTAGACCATCCAGATACGCATTTGGAACAGTAGCTTAGTAGTGCACAAAAAGGGCATTTACTACATTAACGTGATCAAACTTACCTCGAGTTCCTTCCGAGTCCACAATTTTGGTTCCTTTGATATCAGTAAGCACGAGATCCTCGTGCTGTCCAGTGTGGTCCAATACCGCCGCCATGACCTTGGTGCAGATCGTGCTCACATTGGCCTCGAACTCTGCGTAGCGAACAGTTATCTTAAACTTGGAATCCAGCTTGCCATTTACCACCACACCATCGCAGATCATGACGTGCCTGAAAATTTAAATAACAGTTACTAACTTTTTCACACAAAGCCTTTTGAACATACCATGTTCTTGTACAATTATCACATTATTATTGTTATCCAACAGTGTTTCAATGCAAGAAGGGACGTCCAGACCAAATCTCAATTCAAAATAGAGACTGATAATACTGCATAGGATGTTCAGTGAGAGTAAAATGTCTCTGATTACTTCTGGTGTATTTTGACGACCGGTGCTCGGGGAATACTGGCGGTAACCGTGCTACTGGGTGGCGGGCGGTGGAATGAGAACCTGGAATGAGAACCAGCATGGCTCTCCTGAAGAGGAACTGGAGGTGGTTCTGCCACGGCACTAGGCCCACAGACCTGATAGTGGCCTCTTGCGACAAGGTTCCAGCTCATGAACTCGTCAAGACTGGGAAAGACGGCTGTATTTCTGTCATCCTCCAGGTACAGTTGATCCAACTGGACCTATGACATAAGTATGATTTGGGTTAGATATTTTGTACTCCTAATAGTAGATACTTTGATCACCATTTTAGGCACCAACCTTTAATGTCTCAAGATTCACAGACCGTGTGTCATTAGTCCCTTATAGAACCTAATCTCTGAGCTAATAGCGGAGGTTCTATATGGGGCTAGAGTGTCATATGCTCAGCTGTACAGGAATGTGATTATAATCTAAGTAAGGTATTAAGTACTGCAGTATGACAATGTCTAGGATATGCACAATCTTCAAATTCTTGACATTGTAAATTAAAAAGAATACGTACAATATATTGTTCCTTAAGTATTGGAGATCTAGCTGCAAGCAACTTCATGCTACAAATACTACCTGCATCCAAGTTGCAATAGCCTCCCTTGACAGCTCATTCATGAAACCAAAAACTCTTACACCTGCTGGATAGCTTGGATTATCCTCAGTCTCTGTCAAGTTTTTGTTTCATTAAAACATACCATAGTTATGTTGAGAGCTATGCAGTCAATAAATTCAGTGCAGTGATTATTTTTCTGTGTGTTGGGCTGTCAAGGGAGGGTATTGCAACTTAAATTAACATAGCACTTGTAGCATCGAAGTTGCTAGCACCATAACCCTAGCAGCACGCCTCTTAATTGGAGAAAAGTGAAAAGGGATAAATATTTGTGTTATGTAGGGACGGATGGGTGATGGCTTCACATGTGCAGTGCCAACAACATTAGCGCATCCACCACGGTTTGACAATTCGGACAGCGTGGGGCCTTCAGCTGCTCGGAGCAGGGACTCTTCGGCCACGCTTGCGATTGCAATTTAAAATGGTAATTTAATTAATCCATGCATAGGTTGTACGAAAAACTAATTTAAATCGTGAACGTTTATAACACGTGGAGTTTGTAGCTAGCTGATACTGGCTAACACACACGATGGTACACAAGCCAGCTACAAATGCCAGGTGTTTGCTAGCTAGCAATGGTTTAGGTTAGCTAGCTAGCAGCAACTCGCCATGAAATGCCAAGCTACGTGAAATGTCATGCTGCAATGCCTGAAACTGTAGTCTTCAATTAAGCGGGAAACCACGATTGATTTAATCTATAAAAAAGGTAACTTAAGAACGCTAATGTGTCCGCAGTGATAATGCTAACCCGCGATACCAAGGCCTTCATCTATCGTGCTATTCCGTAGATGAAGGCCTTTCTGCAGAAAAGGTTTGACTAAAACACGGTGGACATAAAAGATAAGTAATGATATGTACTCATGTGTAGATGATGATTTTAGTAAACCTAACAGTATGCAAAAACAAACACATACACGTTACAGACGGCCAACCGTGGCGTACATTAACAAATATACATACAAACATACATACCTGGAAGATTGTCGCTATCTTTGACTTGGTCATATCGGCTAGCTTTAACACCACACGTTTGGTGCCACGCCACACGACATAATGAAGGTCTGTATCAGAACTAGCCATATTTTTATCATAAAATAAATGAATGCGATGATGAAAATGAGTTGCACCGCATCTACCACTGGACAGGAAGCATACGAGGCACTGACGTCACTTCCTCTTCTTCTTTATTTATACTTTACGCCTGTCGGCATGTTGCTGCCTCCCACTGTTTGTGTTAGGTACTGCAATTGTGACAGAAGGGTTTGATTGATTGATTGATGTACTTTATTTAGTAAGACATGAGAACAGTACATGACAGTACATAACAGTACATGGAAGTACAAATTCACAATACAAGGTCTACTAAACTGGAAACCCTCATTAAGCACTGAGCTTGTTTAAGATGAGATCCCCATGCACACAAATCATGATGACATATAAGAGACAGACAGATATACACACTACTATACAGAATGTCATACAATCAGCTTACAGGTTACTGGTATGAAGAGTGAAAAATATGTACAAAAGAAGAAAGAGAGAGGGGGGGGGGGTAGGGGGTAGGTTAGGTTAGGTCATGGGGTAGGTTAGGACTTGGACAGGGGCCATTTTTTAATTGCAGCCTCCTGAAGGTGTATCTTTAGGGCAGTTTTGAAAGTGAGTAGGGTTTTACACTCCTTTACTCCTTTTGGTAGGGCATTCCACATTTTTGATGAATAGCATGAGAACGAGTTAATTCCCTTTGTTGAGCCAAATCTGGGTTGAACATGATTTGTGGAGCTGCCTCTGGTGTTATGATCATGGACTTTTTGGAAGTATTTTGACAAATACAGGGGGATCCCAATGTTGTGGTGTATCTTGAAGACCAGGCCCATAGCAAGTTGCTGTACTCTGTCCTCAACCCTAAGCCATCCAATCCTAGCAAAATGAGCAGGGGTTAGATGGGTTTTGTGATTGAGGCCAACTACTGTAGGTACTACTGTATGTATGTATGTATGTATGTATGTATATATATATATATATATATATATATATGTCTAAGGACACATCGAGTTTGCACAAGTTCTAACAAGATAAAACAGCAAAATGGACCACAATGGAAACAACCCCACAGGCTTTACCCGTATTACCTGTACTATTAACTAACTTGTCAATCAAGCAATCCAAAACTCATTCCTTAGGAACACTGCACTCAATGAGGACATAATCAATTTCACAATAAAAGCCAGAGTACAAGTCGTTCCCACCAGACTCAATCTGTCCATCTGGTTACTCACCACTCAGGTCCTTCATTGCACCACACCACAGAACGGGTACAAGGTCTACTAAACTGGATAACTCGTAAAGCACTAAGCTTCTTTAAAATGAGTTCACACGCAATGAGTTCCCAATGAGCTCCCACACACACAAATCATGATTACATATAAGAGACAGACAGATATACACTTCTACACAGAACGTCGTACAATCACACACACACACACACGCACACACACGCACACGCACACACACACACACACACACACACACACACACACACACACACACACACACAGCATATATAGCAACAGGTAGATACAATAAACTACAACATGGGATCACTGTCCATGTTCACCTGTTAACCTCTTCCATCCTGACAGGTCTCTTGAGGTCAATGGTGGCCTGTAAGGCTACAAAAGATTTGTCTAAAATCACCCAGGGTGACATTTGTTACTTTGTGCTCTGATGTTAATTCTAATGAAACCTCTCACTGTAAGGATCTCTGTGCCAAGTGTTCTAGTATAGTGGAAGATGTGTATGATGCCAATAGACAATTCCTCAATTACTCTGATAAGGTACACAACATCGACACTGTGTGGAATGTGTATGTAGCTGGATTGGATTGTATTTGGTAGGCCAGGGAAGGCTCCTGACCTCGACTACAAAACTCACACCAATAGTAGGTATGCATATTATGCATTTTCCTATATTTGCAAATATGAAGAAGTTATGAGAACTGCCTATATGGCTACGAAACTGCTTATTATCCTTTTCCCTGCCTGGATTCTGGTAGAAGATAAAATATCAGAACAGATGCAATACATTGTTGCTATGAGCTAATGGGGACTATCAAGCTCTGATACAGCTGGCTGATTGTGATACTGTAAGTGTCAGCCATGCAAGTGGCTTAGATCTGATTCTTGCAGACCAGCTTAAGTTAGCAAGCCCTTAGGTTACAGCTCTTCTTGTAATTTACTGTATTGTCCTCATGGCCCAGATATATTGCCAGATGCTATGTTGTCAGTTACTATTGTGTCTGTCACACCAGTGTCTTTTGTTGAGATTCTGAATTATTAACTCCCCTGAGTCCCCATCTTTAAACCAATCCAGTAACTTTGTTTGTTGCAGGGCTGAGCATAGATCAGATTTTAAATACCATAATTTATTTATTTCACTGCACATAGTCTACATATTAAATTTTAATTCATCCTTAACCCTTACATTCAATTAATTCTTTCAATGGACTAAAATCTTGCTTTATTTGATGGCCTTCCTGCCCTGGCATTTGGCCTTTATGCCCTAAAAAAGGGACAACACCAAAGGCCAAGTGGCTTCGCCCCTAAAATGACAAAAATCCAAGCCTGGTTGTGAGTGTGGACAATTAAAGGCCTATTGCACTAGTCATTGTGTCTATCCGAGGTACTGGAAACTAGTTTAGTAGATTATTTACATTCTTTTATTGGTAACCTGGGAACTCCGGGCACCTTTTTTTAAAACCACTTATTTATTTATATTTTACATGCATTTTATATTTACATTTAGTTTATACATTGGAGGGCCTGCTGCTAGGCCAGTGTCCAAATCTCAGCCAGAGTGATGTTCCATCCACTATTATTATCCACTATAACACTATTTGGTGTGATAAAACCGTCTTATCTTTCCCCTCTCCCACTCAATCGCCACCTCCTAGTTATTTCATCCTTTATTATCCTGCGGTACTCAGAGATCCCCAAGGCTATGCCCACATCCACCTCCCGTCCTCAAGGACTCTTTGGCTACACCCACATGAGCTGTCCTGGAACCCACAAAAATCCCTATCTACTTCCAGCCCGGTCTACTATAGTGCTGATAGGAGTTCACGTATGAGGTCCGGTCTGACTCCTGACCTCCCACCCTGCAGAATCTTCAGAGCAACCGCTGGGTCAGAGCAGATGACCAACTGCTGTGGCCTCACTTCTTCCACCCAATTTACTGCCCATATCAACACCACAACCTCCCTAACCCTAATATTTAATGCTGTCACCATGCGTAGAAATATTAGGCCTTAAATGTCCTCCAAAAAGTTTGTATTTGGGGGACTGTCTCGCATTGGGAAACATGACGCTGGACTTTGTAAATGTGGGACAGAAGAAACTGTACAGTTTATGAATGCATGTAAATGGTCTATTATGTTGATGTAGGCACTTGTGTCTACATGAAATTGTATTTTTATTTACAGTTATATTTATTTTAGACTTTTCTTTTAGACTTTTTTTTGATTTTTCTAGAATGTGTTTTATCTTGTTAGAACTTGTGCAAACTTGATGTGTCTTTAGACTTTTATATACATATATATATATATATATATATATATATATATATATATATATATATATATATATATATATAGTAGTACACTTCTGTCCCAGTTGCAGTACCTAGCACAAACAGTGGGAGGCAGCAACATGCCGACAGGCGTAAAGTATAAATAAAGAAGAAGAGGAAGTGACGTTAGTGCCTCGTATGCTTCCTGTCCAGTGGTTCATGCGGTGCAACTCGCTGCGGCTGCTTTTCATCATTCCATTCATTTATTTTATGATAAAAATATGGCTAGTTCTGATACAGACCTTCATTATGTCGTGTGGCGTGGCACCAAACGTGTGGTGTTAAAGCCAGGCGATATGACCAAGTCAAAGATAGCGACAATCTTCCAGGTATGTATGTTTGTATGTATATTTGTTAGCGTCTGTAACGTGTATGTGTTTGTTTTTGCATACTGTTAGGTTTACTAAAATCATCATCTACACATGAGTACATATCATTACTTATCTTTTATGTCCTCAAACAGTATAATGCTGTCCCGTGTTTTAGTCAAACTTTTTCTGCAGAAAGGCCTTCATCTACGGAATAGCACGATAGATGAAGGCCTTGGTATCGCGGGTTAGCATTATCACTGCGGACATAAGCGTTCTTAACCTTTTTTATAGATTAAATCAATCGTGGTTTCCCGCTTAATTGAAGACTACAGTTTCAGGCATTGCAGCATGACATTTCACGTAGCTTGGCATTTCATGGCGAGTTGCTGCTAGCTAGCTAACCTAAACCATTGCTAGCTAGCAAACACCTGGCATTTGTAGCTGGCTTGTGTACCATCGTGTGTGTTAGCCAGTATCAGCTAGCTACAAACTCCACGTGTTATAAACGTTCACGATTTAAATTAGTTTTTCGTACAACCTATACATGGATTAATTAAATTACCATTTTAAATTGCAATCGCAAGCGTGGCCGAAGAGTCCCTGCTCCGAGCAGCTGAAGGCCCCACGCTGTCCGAATTGTCAAACCGTGGTGGATGCGCCAATGTTGTTGGCACTGCACATGTGAAGCCATCACCCATCCGTCCCTACATAAACACAAATATTTATCCCTTTTCACTTTTCTCCAATTAACCTGCTAGGGTTATGGTGCTAGCAACTTAGATGCTACAAGTGCTATGTTAATTTAAGTTGCCATACCCTCCCTTGACAGCCCAACGCACAGAAAAATAATCACTGCACTGAATTATAGTATAGCTCTCAACATGTCTATGGTATTTTTAATTAAACAAAAACTTGACAGAGACGGAGGATAATCCAAGCTATCCATCAGGTGTAAGGAGTTTTCGGTTTCATGAATGAGCTGTCAAGGGAGGCTATTGCAACTTGGATGCAGGTAGTATTTGTAGCATGAAGTTGCTTGCAGCTAGATCTTCAATACTTAAGGAACAATATATTGTACGTATTCTTTTTAATTTACAATGTCAAGAATTTGAAGATTGTGCATATCCTAGACATTGTCATACTGCAGTACTTACTACCTTACTTAGATTATAATCACATTCCTGTACAGCTGAGCATATGACACTCTAGCCCCATATAGAACCTCCGCTATTAGCTCAGAGATTAGGTTCTATATGGGACTAATGACACACAGCCTTTGAATCTTGAGACATTAAAGGTTGGTGCCTAAAATGGTGATCAAAGTATCTATTAGGAGTACAAAATATCTAACCCAAATCATACTTATGTCATAGGTCCAGTTGGATCAACTGTACCTGGAGGATGACAGAAATACAGCCGTCTTTCCCAGTCTTGACGACGAGTACTTGGCCTTTGACCTTGTCCCAAGAGGCCACTATCAGATCTGTGGGCCTAGTGCCGTGGCAGAGCCGACAATACTTCCTCTTCCTGTTCAGGAGAACCGGGCAGCGTTCTCATTCCACCGCCCGCCCCCCAGTAGCACGGTTACCGCCACCATTCCCCGAGCACCGGTCCTCAAAACACACCAGCTGTAATCAAAGACATTTTACTCTCACTGAACATCCTATGCAACACAGTCTCACTGCCCCGAAGTCACATATTGACTTTTGTGCAGAACGCCTTCCAGTCACATTGTGAGCGCCCAGCAGTCACAATGTGACTTCCCAGTCATAATGTGACTTTAGGGTAGCTCCATAGAGATACATAGCTGAATAGACAACATGCGTTAAAAGCTGTGGTTTAAATGCAACATAACACACGTCACCACCCAAACAAACCTGTAAATATTCTGTGCATTTTCATATTTTGTTGATCATTTTTCGATAAGTGTTTGTTGAGAACGAGAGATTTGTTTAACTTTTCCAACTCCGTGACGTCACGTCAGATTACTTCCGCATTCCGCGTGTTCGTACTGATGTCTTTATCAGTGTCAATAAAGATCTGACAAAAAAAAGAAAAAAAAAAGTTTTATGATCTATCTATCTATCTATCTATCTACATAAACGTTCAAATGTTTTAAAAAAAAGTACTGACCCTATGGCCACAGATGTTACGATTATGTACGGGTCCTTAAAAGTACCCGTATCTTCCGTATTTTTTAATAAAAAGTATTTTAATCTGATTGGTGGCCATTTTATCAGAGAGTTGTAATGTTGCGTGAGTGCAGTACACCTCTCAACCCATAGGGTCACGTCATAACATATGAAGAAAATGGCCAGCAATTGGATTAAAAGGCTTTTTATTGAACATTACAAAAGATACGGGTACTTTTGAGAACCCATACATAATTTTAACATTTGTGGCCATGAGTTAATAATTTTATATTTGAAATTTGAAGGTTTATGTAGATGTACGGGCTGTAAATGGAGAAGTGCAAACACCAGGTTAAAGTTTAGCCATGACTGCCATAATTTATTATGGTTTCCTAGTGTTCCGGCATATACTGCATCCGTATCTGGACATAAACATTCTGTTTCCGTATCCGCTCTTGATACGAAGTTGGTAAACCAATCACGGGACTTGCGTCATGCAAAACTGTTTGCACTTTTTTTTATTTACAGCCCTTACATCTACATAAACGTTCAAATGTTTTAAAAAAGCACTGACCCTATGGCCACAGATGTTAAAATTATGTACGTGTCCTTATAAGTACCCGTACCTTCCGTTTTTTCTAATAAAAAGTATTTTAATCTGATTGGTGGCCATTTTATCAGAGAGTTGTAATGTTGCGTGAGTGCAGTACACCTCTCAGCCCATAGGGTCAAGTCAAAACTTATGGAGCAAATGGCCAGCAATTGAATTAAAAGGCTTTTTATTGAACATTACAGAAGATACGGGTACTTTTGAGAACCCATATATAATTTTAACATCCGTGGCCATGAGTTAATAATTTTATATTTGAAATTTGAAGGTTTATGTAGATGTACGGACTGTAAATGGAGAAGTGCAAACACCAGGTTGAGGTTTCGCCATGACTGCCATGATATTTCTATTCCTGCTCCTATGACCCACAATTCATTGCTACTCCCCATTAACAGGTAAGGAGACGTGACTTGTTTTCTCTTCATTCATCTAATAATACAATCTTTAATCTGCACCACTAAATGATAGAACCACATCACATGGCCATTCTTAACATGTTTGGGTGTGTGTATACATTAGAAAGTTGTTGGATCTGTAATAGCTTTGGAGATTTCATGTAGCTAAACTAAGTGCCAGCTTACTAGCCAAGTGCTAGTGCTAGCTAGCTAAAACAACAACACCACAGTCAATTACCTTTAGATTGAGTTTAATGTATCAGCTGTTTTTGGCCTTTGTTTGTGTATATATTTCATATTTATCACATCTGCCTTTGTGGACTTTCTTTGCAAAACACTAAAAGCAAACAGAAATGTTGAATTTATTTTCACCTAAGAGCAGTGGTTCTCAACCTGTGGTTCGGGACCCCCAGGGGGGTCCCCACATGATTTTTTCTTTTGGGGGGGGGGGGGGGGGGGGGGGGTCCCAGATGACAGTAAAGTGACAATATAAGGACCAAAAAGAAGGAAAAAAAGAAATGAAATGCATAAAAGGTCATCAAGAAAATACTATACAAACTGGTCAAACATTGACCAAATTGTCAAATAATATAAGAAAGAGGAAAATATTGATATACAAGCGTTGTGAGCTTGTAGATGTGCTATTTTCATTTTCATTTTGTTAATCTTTGGAAACGAGTCAAACTAAATGTAACGCCTCAACAACTCCTACATTCCAAGTGCTTGTCAGGGTGGGGGGTCCCCAGTTCAAATACGATTATGATGATTATTATGATTATTATAGAGGGTTTTGTGTTATTGTTGGGCTATTCTAAAATAGCTGATCTAAAAGCTCACAATGCCTCGTGATGATGTGTTTGTAGGTCTGCTTTTGGACAGTATGAACCAGTGTAGGATATAGCATGTCTGGATGAAGGCTGTTTACTGTTTTTTTTTCTTTTTCTCTTGCAGATTACTACTGATTTACCAACATACATACCTACCTACCTACCTACCTACCTACCTACCTACCTACCTACCTACCTACCTACCTACCTACCTACCGAACAACCTACCTACCTACCTACCTACCTACCTACCGAACAACCTACCTACCTACCTACCTACCTACAGAACAACCTATCCACAAACCAAAGGCACTTTTAAGAGCCACGTTTATTCTCTCTCTCTCTCTCTCTCTCTCTCTCTCTCTCTCTCTCTCTCTCTCTGTGTTTGTTCACTGTTGCTGTCTGTTTGTCTTTGTTTTGTCTTTTTGTCCGTCTCTTGTCAAAATGACAAAACCCACGTACAAACCCTGCCCAAACTGCCAGGAACAGAACCAGGCCAACAGCAAAAGCTGTAAAACGTGTTCTGTAAGCCTCTTCTCCAAAACCAAATGGGAAAAGAAATTGGAGAAGTTCCAGAGCAGCGAGTGGAGCGCATCTGTGAAAAAACACAACAACACTTCACGAGAGTACGATGCAGCCGCAATTACCGTAAGTAAACACTTAAGAGACATTGTGTATTTTACATTACTGCTATTGTATTGGTTTTGGCTCGCACAAGAGACTGCAGAACCTTGTCATACACCAGTGGTTCCCAGTCTGGGGGTCAGGACCCCCAGGAGGGTTCCCAAATTATTTTGGGGGGTCCCCAGATGATTAGTTTAATGTGCAACTGTGGCTGCGGTTACATGGACAATATTTATTCATTCAGAATGAACTCATTCCGAACAGAGATTCATACCCAACTGTTTACATGGAACCTGAATAAAAGTATTCCTCGTTTACATGACCCAAAGCATTCATTTGTAATTTAACTTTTTACATGCGCAAAGTGGTCCCGCCTACGCCCGGGCATGGACCAGGGGTAGCAGATCTACAAGTTCAGACCAGTTTCTTTTTTTTGTATTGGTACCAGACACAGTAAAACTTAGGCTATTCTACTACTTGTCACATTTCTCATGTAGGCTACCTTAATTTTATTTAAACAAAAAATCGTTTCATCTGACTGAATAGATTCTTTTGATTATAAGTTCCTGTTTCATGTCAAGGCCAGGTAAAGATTGTTCCTCCATCACAGGCTCAGATCCTCGGAGCGTCCGTTCTCCTGGACAAGTCTGGGCTTAACCATTACAGTATATAAGCTTAATAAATGACATTGTTTTCTCACTCAACAGTAAACAAACCAACATAGTTTATACAGGGTGTATACAGGGTATCTACACATTTCTAAAGTGACAATTTAAGGACTTTCAAGACCTTTTTAATACCAAATTGTCAAATACATCAAAGAGGCAAACATTGTGAAAACACCTTAAAGTGCGAGGCGTTGTGAGCTTGTAGATAGACTAGGGGCGCAGCCATGGGTGGGCCTGCATGCGTGCATGCGTGCCCACCCGCTCCTGCTCAGGCCCAGCCTATACTAGCGTTCTGGCTGCGCCACTGAGATAGACTATTTTCACTATTTATCTGTGGAACCGGGTCAACCTAAATATAATGCCTACAATTCCAAGTGCTTGGAATTTTACTCTTACTTTAACTCTGTATTTAGTTTATGTAATCCTTGGGAAGATTATACAAAAGTGTATACTTGTGATGTGACAATACACTGAAGTTGAGTTGAGTGTTAAGTAGGGTATGGTAGCGAATACATATCCATAATTATGTTATAGTATGAGTGGTTCAATGAGTGGTCTTAAGCCTCCTGAGTTGCTCACAGGACAGTCAGTGCCGCCTCGAGAATTTTCTAACACGTTTGATATTTATCTGGATCGCTACTGGCCAAGTGGAACGACACATTGGGAGTTGCTCGCGTCCGAGAGAAAGACAGTCTACAAGCAGACATGCCTATAAATCTATGACACATACGTGAAGTCAATGAGTGGACTGTTGGCATGGAGACTTCCAAAACAACGGTGGTGGGTTGGACAGCTGAGGCTTGTAGATAGATATGTTGGAAGAACACTGTCTTTAACGTGTCTTCTCAGACATATCCCAACCGTTCCCCACCACTGCAAATAAAAGTGTCTCCTCTAATTCTTACATATGCTATTCAGATCATGTGAGATTAAAATGACGTGCTGTGTTCCGGCAACCCAGAGAATCTGAATAGAATTATGTAGTGTGCGCTGACCATTGAGCTACAGCAATGTTGCTTCTAAAATCATAATCTAAATGAGACAGGTTGCGTTTAATTTTCAAATGAAATGGCTTTCTACAGAACAATGTGTGTACTTCAATGGGTTTAATTTATGTGTGCTAACTTCTTTTGTTCATTTCAGGTGGCCAGACTTCATGCTTTAGGCTCTATGCCAATTCTGTTCTACGGGCAACAACAGCGCGACAAGACTTGGAAAGCCCACGTTGTCCAACATCTCTCTCTAACTCCCCTGTTGAGCGAGATGTTGGACAAGTTACAGAGAGGATACGAGTATCTCCTGAACTGTAAGGAAAACATTTTAAAATCTTTTCAGATTTTTTAAATGCATGTTTTTTTCTTTGTACACATTAAAAGTGAAAGTAAACATGTTTATTGACCAATCACAATGACTACAGATCAAGCCCAACAGAGACCAACAGACGAGCAGCCATCCACCTCGCAGGACACAGACACAGTGCGCCCCACAGAGGAGCAGCCATCCACCTCGCAGGAAACAGCGCGCCCCACAGAGGACCTCTACGTACTTCAGTTTGTTGAAGTGGAACCTTCTGCTCCTACCCCCCCCCTGCTGTCTCTTCTACCTCTCTATCTCTTCTACCTCTCTATTCTGCTGCTTCCTCTTTCACATCTGGACCCCTCTTACCAGAAGTGGTTCCTGTGGAACTTCCTTCCCCTCCCCCCGCTCCCACTGTGTCTTCTGTCTGTCCTGCTCTCACCTCTTCTGGACCCCTCTTACCAGTAGTGTTTCCTGTGGAACCTTCTGCCCCTCCCCCCGCCCCCACTGTGTCTTCTGTCTGTCCTGCTCTCACCTCTTCTGAACCCCTCTTACCAGAAGTGTTTCCTGTGGAACCTTCTGCCCCTCCCCCCGCCCCCACTGTGTCTTCTGTCTGTCCTGCTCTCTTACCAGAAGTCTGTCCTGCCCCTCTCTGTGCTGCTCCACATCCAACCGGTCCGTCTTTCCGGAAGAGAGTGAGGGCCACCCGGCCTTTGAGTGAGTGCATCAAGCAGAAGAAGAAAAGAGAAGGTACTTTTGGTTTCAATTTTCAACAAAGATATGTAGTGTGGAGCGTTAACAGGAGGTGGCCTAGTATAGAGCACTTAGGAATCAACAAAGTACCATATAGGGGTTAACCGTATATACTTTTTTGATCAGGGTCGCCCAGTTTGTACTAGGTCCCCTCCTTTTTTCCCTGTACCCTGAATCTCTGTTGAAAATGGCCAGTCTACAAGCTACAACACGTCATGGCTAGGGTTGGGATCCGGAATTAAATCAGAATAACCAGATTCAACATTGAGGAGCCGGAATCGGTTCCATCACATTTGGTTCCATTTGTACACTCTGAGTTACAGACCTGTAACTGTCCACTTGGAACCCCCATATAGGAATCGTTAAAGTTAAGCGTTAAGGAATCGGCCCGTTCAGAGGGAATCTTTAAAATCCTAAAGGATCCCAACCCTAGTCATGGCGCACTGTGAGCTACTGAGCTTCTAGATCTGTTGTTTTTGTTGTTTGTTGCTTATTACCTGCACAGGGAATGGGAGCTTGTAGATCGGCTGCTTTCACACTGGTATTATACTATACCACTATACTGTATATTATCTTAACATTCTTATACTTTAACCCCTATATACTACCTAACATTATTGTCATACTATATTATATTATTATATACAGCACTATTTTATTTATTATTACTGTTATAGCTACCAGTATCTCCCCCCCCTCAAACCCCACCTCCGCTGTCATTAGAACGGAGGGAGCGCTCCCTATGAGCACGGCAGCAGAGGCTGCTTGCTCGCTTCATTCATAGGCAGATAAGTGACACTAATTGAACTGTCCACGTTATGGTTTGTGAAAAGTCTTCTAGTCCTCCCAGGCTAATAGTCTGGCTTCCACTAGCCTTAAAGCAAATAGGACATTTTAGTCTTATGAATGTTAATATGAGTGTTTTATTTTCTTTGTTCTGTTAACAGCTGGTCCGAGTTGGAAGGCTGACCCGACTGTTCCTCCTGCCGTTCCTGACCCTAACCCTGAGGTGGCTTTTGCCCCCGATGCTGTTGGTATGTATTTTATTAGCACAAAGCAATATGTTCAGCAAAACTCAATTTGTTTTTTTTGCCAGAATAATGGGTATCAACACTTTCCCCAGCTATTACTCTGCCTAATTTATGTTCCATTGCACAAAGGTGTCGCACACCAAACGGCCGAGCAGACCTCCAAGCTCACAGCGGTCACTTCCGCGACACGTTGTGAGCTTGTATGTCAGCTGTTCTCTGCACGCAACAAAGAATGTCTCGCTAGGGAGCGCCTCACCAGCCAACACTCAGAGGAGGTTGAATAAACAGAAACCAGCACTCCCCCAAAATAACGGGTTTGGGGATTGATTGATGTACTTTATTTAGTAAGACATGAGAACAGTACATGACAGTACATAACAGTACATGGAAGTACAAATTCACAATACAAGGTCTACTAAACTGGAAAACTCATTAAGCACTGAGCTTGTTTAAGATGAGAACCCCATGCACATAAATCATGATGTCATATAAGAGACAGACAGATACACACACTACTATACAGAATGTCATACAATCAGTTTACAGGTTACTGGTATGAAGAGTGAAAAATATGTACAAAAGAAGAAAGAGAGAGGGGGGGGTAGGTTAGGTTAGGACATGGGGTAGGTTAGGACTTGGACAGGGGCCATTTTTGATCTGTTGGGAAATTATTACATGAAACCGGCACCTGCGTGTGCAGTCTCGATGTTTAAAAAAAAAATTTGGTCTATAATGAACATGCCCAGAAATGTTGTTGTTTGTTGCCCAGTTGTTTGTTTGACAAAAACTAGGAAAAAACTCGTACACATATGAAAAATACTGCAGATATTTACATAGCATTGCATCATGGCTTAACTGTTCTTCTCTTTTCATCATTTCAGGTTGCCAGACATGTGACACCAAGGATTCTTCCAAGTTATTTCTGTATGAGAAAATAACTAAGAGAAGGAAACTTAAGGTAAAATGTAGAACCATATACATTTATTTTTTTCTTTTTCTTCTCCAAAATGTGTTATTTCTTCTGCCTTTTCCTGGCTTTATTTATGGTGTCACAGTGTATAGATACAGGAAGCAGGGAGAGAGTCAGGGAGTGACATGCCGAAAAGGTCTGCCTTGCCTAGGCATCGACCTGGGGACTCACTGTTGGGCCACATAGACTGATCTATGTGGTACTCGGAGAACCATGTGTTACTGTACTTCCGTGCTGTTGCATCTTTGACTAATAAAGTATTTAATCAATCAATCAAACCATGTTAATTTTTTACATATTTTTGTTATGCTTATTGAAAGGCCAGAATGACTCACTGAGACAAGCTAAGATACTAAAATAATGTTATGCCCTACCCAGTGATTGCTTAAACAGCTAATATTGTTGTGTTTGTGTGTCTGTTTAGGGGAAACATCAAGTCTCTGTCCAATGGAAGCCTTGTTGTGAATGGTAAGAAATTGTTAATATTATTCTAATTTAATTACACTTTTTGCCCTACCTGGATCAGTGGTTTATGGGTGAAAGCACCAGTTTTTCCTTCCTATCAAATTATCCTTACTATTTAGGAAGGGTTCACCTCATCTTTGTGGTGTAGTAGTATTACACAGAGGAAGCTAATGCTAAACTTTCTGTCTGGATTTAGGGACCTAATGTTGCTCAGAGTAATCCTCAAAATTGTGGAAAAGAGGTGACGTGGGTGCCTGCCTGAGATAGTCACTATCCTTATCCCTGAGTGCTTAGAATTGAACACCTTTCCAGTGTTTCTATAAAGAGCTATGCAGTTTTAAACCAATAGACAAGCCATTACACAAGTTTTGTAATTGAGTTCTCTAAATGAATTCCTCTTAATCATTTATTGATACTTCACAGTGGCAAAATCTGGAGCAACTCCTGGGAGCCGGCAGAGAACTACCCTGAGTGATGTCATGCCCGAGCAGCCTTCAGCCAACTTGGGATTATTATTTGTTTTATTGTTTATTTGTTACTTTGCACCTTATTCTCTTGCACCTGTTTTTGCACTTTTGTTTATTAAAAACCATTTGCACTGTGAATGTAGTGTTTCTTCCAAGAAGTCAATTGATAATTGTATGAACTGAGGTTTATAATAGTTTTCCATGTAAAGTCTCATATACTGTTTATGTTATGGTTTTATTTGTTTGAGAGTAACAACTAAGAACCACAGGCAGTTATTGTGCCCATGCATAGGCTACCTAATTTCAATAGCTACATTATTGTGGGTCCTAAATTATTGTATTCTTGGTGACATGTAACAGAATAGGCTATATCTCACAGGTTCTCTCATTTGAGTGACTCCCTTCTGGTTGGTGCCTGCAGAACTTGCCAATACATACCCCAACATGCATTTATTACATTATGCAGCCTTTCACTTTACAGTAGTGTGTAAAAAAAAAGCTTTCACACACCTAGATTAAGAAGTTGGGTGTGTAGGCAACATTTACAATAAATGCACACCAGTTTACCTTGTGCAAGATCATTTAATGAAGCAATGTTTTGGTCTAAGACAGGCTCTACTTTACAGTAGACTAAGATGTCTGATCTGTCATCGGATTGACAGTGTAATGAATGAAGTGAGTACAATATGGGTATAATTATCACCAGTAATATGAACATACGTCTAGTCAACAAATGATAGCATACTGTATATGTACAGACTGTTAACTGGATATAATATGGCCTATATATGAGGCAGATATGTGTACACTACAGTGTCATCTATAGGCTCCAATTGTATGAACAGTTAGAAAGATGATTATGTAGTACTGTAGGCTACAGTCAATCAACAGCA
Organism: Gymnoscopelus braueri; assembly: GCF_963280865.1. Taxonomy (NCBI): domain Eukaryota; kingdom Metazoa; phylum Chordata; class Actinopteri; order Myctophiformes; family Myctophidae; genus Gymnoscopelus; species Gymnoscopelus braueri. The sequence continues at coordinate 753,250 of NC_137613.1, read as the reverse complement.
TCTGTCAGCAGTTAACATAAGCGGTCAACTGTCCTGCTTCTGTAGTGTACAACCTGGTAGCCAATGTGTTAATGAGTCATTCATTCTGAGTTATCCAAGAAGAGAACGTATGGTTTATACAATTAGATTAAGGTGATGCACGTACATACACACAATATGTCAATTGCAAAATGGAAAAAGTGGGCATTGAAAACCCATACAAACCTTTACTTAATGATTCAGCCTACAATAGCAATAGAAATAGCTCTTAATGTCTAGCGTTGGCCTATGCAGCACAGTGTGTGAAGGAGCTGTCTCCATCAGACATGCCTAATGTATGTTTCGTCATAACCAATCTACAAGCTCACAACAAGTAGCAACCACGACCAGTTGTGACCTTGTAGATTGTCTATTTTAGGCGCACAGCGCTATCATACAACAAAATATACATCAAAGCTTATTCATACTTCTTGGTAGACCATTGTGGTCCTATATATTACTATGTATTACCACGCTATTATTATTATTACCAGAATATACTTTCTCAAGATATAAAGAAAAACATCACATGGATGCACCTGGGACGTATCATCAGTGTTGTAGCCTGGGGTCGACGGGTGTTTCGGGTCTCGCAACAACATACACCCTCACCCAGGTGACCCAGCCAGGGTTGATCAAGCCCCGACTTACGTCCCAGTAGCTACCCCACGGTCAGTCCTTTTAGGGAAAGACAGGGCCACTCAGTCCGCTTATCCGGAACTACTGTGCAGGGACTGGGGGAGAGGAGAGGCTCTGGCACGTAGAGGGACTAGGCTCTGTGGATGGCAGGAAATGCCAAGACCTTTCCAAAACTGATTGACCCCATGTATTTAGCACATTCTGTTGCTGACTTATAAGCCTTCAAAGGCGTATCAGTGTCAATATATTCAATATACTTGTCTGTACCTTATACACAGTCATCCTTTATAATTTGGAACACTTTAGACCCCATTATCCACACACAACTCATAAACTACATAACCCTAACCCAAATGAACCATACAGTATACTGTATTCCCCTTTGCTCGATATGGCCATTTAAAGCCTTATTCTCCAGGCTGGCAGCATGGACTTCGATTATAGTAGGCTACATTGTACTTTCAATACTATGACACTGTAAAGAACATTCAGGGCACATTTGCCAGTATTGGCCATAGATGGATAACACCGCAAGGTGGATCATGGCAGGATGCCCAGAAACCTATATAAGGGGATGAATGACCCATTTAGTCCCGACCTCTAGTGACCTATGCGATCCTAACCTTCCCAGTCTGACATCATAGAATCTCCCAGACGGCTATACATGGAGATACCTGGTATACTTAGCTCTGACATCAGAGAACCCCTCTCGGAACTAAATATATATAGAGATAACCGAAACGTCCAGGACAGACGTCATAGTCCCAGATTTGGGCATAACTGACATAGGCCACTCCGTATATGATGTCTGACAGTACCTGACATCACCGTAGTGACATTAGGACCGCAGCCAGCGGTATAAAGAGGCTCGACATGCATTGGTAGAGAGAAGTTCCATCAGCGATCCAGAGAGACATTAACTCCTTCCAGAGAGCCAAGCATCAGATTCATCAATAGTTGGTATACACAGCCTAAAGCATATTCTCACAGTGGCTTTGGATCAGTTCAACAGATACCATGATAATTCTTCTATGATACCATGATAATTATTTTATGAAAAAGGTCAGGAGGCCTATCAGCCAACTGGTTAGTTGTGAGCTATGATGCAAACCAAACTATCCCTCAGGAAAAAAATATCTGTGAAGTGGCTCTGGATTGGCTTTGCTCCTAACAGGTCATTATGCTCCTATTAACAAGTAATTGTTTCCATTGTGGCTATGTATTACTATGTAATACCACACTAATAGCACGCTATTACCACACTATGTATTACAGGCTTCTCCTGATTATATGTGCTATTTTCTTTATATTCTTTATTATATGTGATCTTGTAACTCCATATGAGCCTGCCTGCTGTCTGGTATCATCCAGCAGTGCCCTACTGATGATTCCAAAGTCTTGACTTGACGGCTTTTGCTGTGCAGGTAACTTGCTGTGGAATTCCCTGCCTGGGGCTGTCAGGCAGGCAAACTCTTTAAATCCTCTTTTAAATCTCACAACATTTCACAGCTGTTTCTTAATTGATGAATAGTTAATATACTTAATTTTTTCTTGACCTTGGGTCAAATATAGCTTGACCTTCAAATATAGCTGAATTATACACCTACAAATATGTATGACATACAGTAACAGCATGTTATTAAAAGGTGCATGCTTTTGTGACTCACTAATATCCAAGGCTAAGCTAAACAAACAGCTTTATTTGTTTTGAATACACAATTGATACATCACTGTAAAACTTTCAGTGAATCGGTGGCCCTTAGGGGACCCCCAGTTCTCTGATGTTCATTATATTTTATAGATCACACACACACACACACACACACACACACACACACACACACACACACACACACACACACACACACACACACATATATGCAGTATACGTTTTGCATTGCAGTCTATGACAGCAGTCATCTCCATATTTTGGTATCAACAGACAAACACACGACACAGATTTCTGGAATTTATTGGTCTTTGTGGCACATTCCTACAGGCAGATAAGACAGTAATCATCTTTTAATTTCCCATTATGGCATCCTGTGGTAATATGTACTGGTGTACGAAATGTCCTGCAACTGGAGTGGGAATGAAGGTATATGATTTCATTTTTGTATTACAAAGAATGTTCTAGGAATCAGTGTTATCACATCACAGGTGTAAGAGTGAAGGTCAAGTCCCATCATTCATTTTTTTCAAGAAAGGAGGGGCAGAGAGAGGGAAAACATATCCACATGTAACTCATTTCCCGGCTTGGTTGGTTGAATGCTTGATTCTGAATAAATCCAATCATTGAATGAACTCAATAACAGAGCGCTGTCTAATCAAACACTCAGCACCTGGCTCTTATCAATCTGCATTGGTTTTTAAAATGTATTCAACAGTGCAACAACAGTAAACAAGTCCAACAGTAAACACAATGTCATTTACAGCTGAACAGTACACTCAAGTATGTCTTCAAAAACATTTGCAGCGAGGAATAGTAACCCGAATATTGATTCCTGTTGTTTTCAGAGGCGACCGCGTTTTATTACTGTAAGCAATATAATCCTTTTTTGTGTTACTCTTGGGTCAATTTATTAATTTCTTTATGAAGTCGCCTGGCAATAAGCAAGAATTGAGAAATAATCACCCTGTCAGGTTTTGTTTCTCAATAATGACTTGCTCCCCATTGATTATCACTTGCATAAAAGGCATCAAGTATGGATAGGTCCACATAGCAGCAGGTATGTAGATGAGGTTAAACGTGAGGTGCAAAAAGTAGTAGCACAACAGCAGGTCCACAAAAGAAGGTAGTCTGCATGAAGCAAAAACATCACAGGTTGTTGACACCAAGGGTGGTAATCCAACATAGGAAAAGCAGTCCGTCAACGAAAGTGTTCCAGTGTTCCAGCGTTTTAGGTGTGCATAGGAGTGAGAGAGCCAGAGGGACAGAGAGAGCCAGAGACGACCAGATGAGAGGCAAATCAGATCGTATCCAAGCCTGCAGATGGATGCTATTCCTTTGTTAATCCAGAATATATCTTTTACCATCCCCAGTTTTAGAAACCTCTCACACAGGCTTTTGCTGACTACAGTTCGTCATCAGACATTTCAGAGTCAATGTCATATTCATCATCATCATCATCGTTGTTGTCATCCAAAAAGTTGATTTCCTCTGCTCCAGACAGAACTTGTAGGTAACAGTGTCGTGAGTGAGTCATCGTTTCTTTAATGTTCCACAGCTTTCTTTGGATGATGCTCTGCAGACCTTTCAATCCCTCTTCACTTAGGCCCCACTGTGAATCTTGGATGTAGAACACAAGATAAGGCCTGTATTAGTAACTTTAACAACAGTCATCAGAGTTGTGTATTATGTCTATGAATTATTATATTGCAATACATACCGTCCATTGCCTCAGAGGAAATAATGCAGGACAGCTCCTTCAGGCCTTCGGCACGAGTTGAAAGAGACTTCCAGTGGTGATTCATCTCTGTCACGAGGATCTTCTTCTCCTCCTCAAGTCTCCTTACAGCCATAATGTTGTCGAATGCCTTTCTCTTCGTCCTTAAGTCTGGAATGCATTTTTGACAAAGATTCACAGGGAAAATTAGTTGGATTTGCCTATTTGGCCACTCCCAACCTCAACAAGCAAGCGAGCATATGATCTATTATGTATCAGATTTGTTGGTAGTCAAGTAGTCAACAGACTAGTACATACCACTGTGTTGTAGTAGCTGCCATGGCCATGCATGCTCCACAGACAGGATGGTTTCCATGCAAAGTGGTTCTGTGCTTGGAACCATTCTGTTGTATTGCTCCACAACAGAGGACAGCATCTCTTTCTCCCCCCTGATCTTGCGGCGCAGCCTGGCACGACCTTTGTTACCGGCCTTATCGCTATAAAGGCGCTGGGACCTCCTCTTGAGACTCACCACCAGCATCTCAATTTTGTTGGCCAAGGCATCGGGCTCACATGCAGTTGTTGCTGCAGAGAAGAAATAGGTGGGTTGCACTTTAAGTGAACAATTATTCACAATTTAATGCAAGACTGCAGTAGAGGATCTAAGTGCTCATGAAGGAAAATAAAACAATAAGTACAAGGCACAGGGAGACAATGTCAGTGGAAGCTAACATTACATTCTCTATTGATGTCACCTGGCAGAAGCATATAGTAAGAACAGCCTCACCTTCTTCTGCCCACTCCTTTACATCCTTGACCCAGTCTTCTAACTGGCTTTCTGCCACTGCAAATTGGACCTTCATCGAGTCAAGGTTCTGCAACTGGCTTTGCAGAGCTTTGCTGGTCTACAATGACAAAGAATCATAGACAATAAAACAAATGTTGTCTCTAACACGTCAAATACTGAAACATGGAATATTAAACATCTAACAGAACATTACTGATGCCATTACCTTCTGATATCGCCGAGCGAGTGCGGTGGCCAAATTGTCCCTCTTTTGCTGATTCCAGTTCATAGCCATGAGAGTCAACATGTCAGTGCGTCCTGCCAACAGAAATTGGTGTTAGCATATATTATGATTATGATAATGTTAACATCCTATGTGTACTTATGTTATGTTTTTGAACTAGTGCTGTATGTGGTCATCTCACCTGCTTTGGACATGTGCTTTGTCGTCACTGCAATCCTAGAAAGGAAGGCATTACATTGCTCCACCTCCTCACCTAGTGTTAGACCAGCCCCATCCTGATACTGCCCACTCCATTTCACCTGGGTAAATATATAACAAATACAATGTTCAGATGATGGTGACATTCATGTACTGGTGTTCAGATAAAGTCATTCAATCACATGATAATCTTTCCTTACCTCACATTTGAAATCATGGGCTTTGGCATGAAACACTGACAGGAAAGGCTTCATGTTAAGCAGGTGCTTCAACTCTGGGCATTTATCTGCAACTCTTTGGAGGTAGGGCCAGTATTTGCAGGTCACATCCATACAAAAAAAACTGATTTGCCTACTGGCCAGCTTTTGTTGCAGGAACAAGGGGTAAGCAAAAATTTCTCCCCTGTACATATTTAATGCACAGAGTAGCAATCCATGCCGACACACAGCAAGCTCTAGTCCCTCTTCGTCAATATTGCTGGTAGATTTTTTGGAGGTCTCTCTCGCTGCTGACCACTGCCCTCCACAAACACCTCTTCCAGGAACCTACAATATGGATATGGAAGATTAAAACCTTTTCGTATGAGGGTATTGTAGTTGTGTACATATAATTATAGTATGCAATCTTACATGTTTTGTCGTCTGGTGTATGTAGTCAACAAATCTTGTCACGTCTTCATCCTTGGCTATGAAGATGCCATCAAAGATGGCCTGTTCCTCAGATCTAAAGAAAACAAAAAGGTATACAAACAGTTTACAAAATATTACAGTATGAGGTTACTTGGTGCATATTAGACTTTTTCCTAATAACATAAATGCTGTTACAATATACTAATTTAGAAGTACCTGGCTGCATTCTTGAAGCGATAGTGTTTGCGATTCCCATCCACTGATATCGCAACCATTTCCGGTGTGCACGCCGGACACACAAAGGGCTGCTCCTTGCAGATGTTTTCCAGCTCATACTGCACGGCTTCCCACTCAAAAAAACTTTTCTGGAAGCCATCTCTTGAGATCTTCCCAGTCTATTTAAAAATAAGGAAACCAACGGCTAATAATGTGCAAAAATTACATTAACAGTCAATTCAACCCACATGACAAACAGAGCTTTCAACACTCACGCGACCAAAATGGACAGTTCGCTGATCCAGCATTCTTAGAAAAGCCTGGCAGGACAATCCTGGTGCTGCCATCTTCATTTGTTCGAATGAGAAGAACACATCTGTGGCATAAATTGTGGCGAACTGAAGGGTAGCAGGCCAGTAGTTTCTGCTAATTAAATCGTCCACTCCAGCAGTCCAAGTGGCTTTGCAGGCCTCACAACTCACGTCAGGCATGCTGAGATCATATCGTCCTAGGAAAAAAACACACACACAAAAGAAACACACCCAGTGTAGTGTAAAACGTAGCTCCTTAAACAGGGTTAGGGTGCTTTGTAGTGTGGCATACATTAGTCAATAGCATGTGTTTGTTTGTTTGATTTGATATGATATACATACCGATGACAAACTTTGTGAACATAATTGAGTGCAGATTTTTTTTTCTTTTCTTTAAGATGCTTTTTAAAAGGACAAAAAGCTCTTCACTTCTTACCATCCATCGTGACCACAGCGACAGCCTTTCCTGGCTTCACCCTCAATGTCTCTTTTGGACAACTACAAATGATGTCAGGTATCTGCACAGGTACGAGGCGATCTGAAAGAGATCATACATGTGAATTAAGATTATTAAAGTCCAATGGGAAATACAACATCATGATTGCTGGAACGACCTGAAGAGAATGAATCTTTTCTTGGGAAAGGTAAAATAGATTCAATGGCTGGATTGCTGAAAATGTATTCAAGATATTCTCAGGAAGCTGATTGACATGGGCCATCCAAATGCATTCAAGTTCAAGCAATAACACAATAAAGCATTGTTTAAGTGGACTAACAAGCTTAACGTGTCAGAGAGTTGAATGTGTTACGGTATACACTCACAAACAAGATCTTACCACAACGGCAAGGAGCCTTATCCACAATGCAAGTGGTGGGAGGCAATGACTGGAAAAACCCGGCAGTCATGGCATCTCTGTTGTGGAGCACATATCGAGAGTGCGTGATGATGTCACATTCAGCACAGAGGAAGGGGCGTGGTTGACAGTCATGACAGCGAACAGCAGCTTGATTAATGGCACACTGTTGGCAGATGTGTGGGGCTACATTTTCTTTTGCTGCTGCGCTGTTCACTAGCCTGGGTCTTTCTACCCGCCATCTCTCTACAAAGAGCCGCTTTCGTGTGCTCCAGTCTTTGGAAGCCAGGAGAGGAGCTGATGGGGATGGTGCTTCCTGAGCATCACCTGATGCAATGCCCAGTGACAGCTGGAGCTCTTGTATGAAACACTCTGTTAAAACAGTATGGATTATTGAAAAAGAACTTTGTGTTTTACATGATCAAAAGCATAATACATGAAATGGCTGGGAAAAGTGTAGTTGCCCATTATTCTGGCAAATTTGTATTACAAACATGCAATTAACATTTAAACTCAATAACAGATTATTACAATATAATATGAACATATTGCTTAGTGCTAATGAAATACACACCAACAGCATCTGGGGCAAAAGCCACCTCAGGGTTAGTGTCAGGAACATCGGGAGGAGGAACAGTCTTCCGACGGGAAACAACAGGGTCAGCCTTCTGACTCGGACCAGCTGTTAACAAAAAAATAAAATAAAACACTTATATTAACATTCATAAGACTAAAATGTCCTATTTGCTTTAAGGCTAGTTGAAGCATGATTATTAGCCAGGGAGGACTAGTAGACTTTTCACAAACCATAACGTATCTGCCTATGAATGAAGCGCCATATACATGAAGGCAAATAGGAATGATTGCTGTAGCTTGATTTAAAAAGCATCTGGCTGCCTATTGGCCACTCAATAACAAACTATTTCAATTGAAGCCTTGCCGAGACTAATGTCACTTTATCCATAGTCATTTATGATGTGCATTACAATCACACACACACACACACACACACTTCAGAATGAGCACACAGAATGCGAGAATGAACACACATGCATTCTAAACACGTACAACACAAATGATAATGTACACATTTAGATTAGAGATAGGATATACAGTGTACAGCATAAATTATGCTTAGTACGTGTCTTAATAATGTATCTCTTGCTGTATTACTCATATTGCCATTTATTTTATAGACTTAGTTTGAACTTATATTTACTTTATCCAAGTCCCTTATCTGTGGTGGAGTTACAGTATCTCTCTCTCATTTTCATCAAAATTCTCTATCGTACACTCGCATAGTGATACATTCTCACCTTCTCTTTCTTTCACACACATCCATTATATTTTCCTTGTACACACACACACACACACACACACACACACACACACACACACACACACACACACACACACACACACACACACACACACACACACACACACACACACACACACACACACACACACAGTGTCTTCTTGCCCAAAGTCATGTGGACACTAACCCAGGGAGCTGGGGTTTGAACCGGTAAACTTCAGACTCCCCAGTGGGTGCTCAACCTCCTGAGCCACTGCCAACCCAGCTCACAATGATGTCAACTATGTCAACTATTTTATACTGCTTAAAGCGCCATTACCACCGGGCACGATAACTATAAAGATCACTATATCGTTCAAAATGTTATATTTTTTTAATAGTTGGTGTGAACAGTGCCATCCACTTAACTTTTAAACTATACTTTTATAGATATAGTTATAGTGCTCAGTGGGAATGGACCTTTAGACAAGTACTGTATGTAATAGCACCCTTCTTTCAATTATCCAACACTAGTGACAACATGTATTCCTTGATTTGGCTAAATAATAAAGATCTTCAAAATATGTTTAATGCAATAACAATACTGACCCTGATTTGACTGTTTCCAGCTTGATCTGGGCCTCGCGTGGATGATCTTTCCATCGCTACCTCGGTTTACCCACGTCACCGTCGCCCGGGGAGCCTTTGCCTTCTTTGCTGGTGGGGGTACCTTCCATTGTGACTCAGGTGGAATCATGTCATCTACAGCTTTAAATGTGTTAACTAATTTCTTTTGATCAAGCTGATCAACTAATTTCTTTTGATCAAGCTGATCAATGAACTCATCCAGGTCTGTGAATGGATTTTTTGAGTCACTCATGGTGATGAGTAAAAACACAGACAACAGATATGGATGAGACAAACAAAGGTAGACACACACACAGGAAGGGGGAGAGAGACACACAGACAGACAGACAGACAGACAGACAGACAGACAGACAGACAGACAGACAGACAGACAGACAGACAGACAGACAGAGAGAGAGAGAGAGAGAGAGAGAGACAAAAAACGTGGCTCTTAAAAGTGCCTTTGGTTTGTGGATAGGTTGTTCGGTAGGTAGGTAGGTAGGTAGGTAGGTAGGTAGGTAGGTAGGTAGGTAGGTAGGTAGGTAGGTAGGTAGGTAGGTAGGTAGGTAGGTTGGTTGGTAGGTAGGTAGGTAGGTAGGTACGTAGGTTGGTAAATCAGTAGTAATCTGCAAGAGAGAAAAAAAAAAAAACAGTAAACAGCCTTCATCCAGACATGCTATATCCTACACTGGTTCATACTGTCCAAAAGTAGACCTACAAACACATCATCACGAGGCATTGTGAGCTTTTAGATCAGCAATTTTAGAATAGCCCAACAATAACACAAAACCCTCTATAATAATCATAATAATCATCATAATCATATTTGAACTGGGGACCCCCCACCCTGACAAGCACTTGGAATGTAGGAGTTGTTGAGGCGTTACATTTAGTTTGACTCGTTTCCAAAGATTAACAAAATGAAAATGAAAATAGCTGACAACGCTTGTAGATCAATATTTTCCTCTTTCTTATATTATTTGACAATTTGGTCAATGTTTGACCAGTTTGTATAGTATTTTCTTGATGAGCTTTTATGCATTTCATTTCATTTCTTTTTTCCTTCTTTTTGGTCCTTATATTGTCACTTTACTGTCTTAAATTGTCACTTTACCCCCCCCCCCCCGAAATGTGGGGACCCCCCTGGGCCAGACCCACAGGCTGAGAACCACTGCTCTTAAAATTCAACATTTATGTTTGCTTTTAGTGTTTGCAAACAAAGTCCACAAAGGCAGATGTGAAAAATAATATCAAATATACAAGCAAAGGCCAACAACAGCCGATTCAATCTAAAGGTACTGACTGTTGTTGTTGTTGTTGTTGTTGTAGCACTTAGCTAGGCTAGCACTTAGTTTAGCTACATGAAATCTCCCCAAAAAAAGCCATCTTAAATTTACAGATCCAACAACTTTCTAATGTACACACACACACCAACATGTTAACAAAGACCCTGTGGTGTACTTATGTCATTTAGTGGTTCAGATTAAAGATTTTATTAGTAGATGAATGAAGACAAAATAAGTCACGTAACATACCTGTGCATGGAGGACATCGCTATGAATTGTGGGTCGTCGTGAGAGCAGGAATGTCGTGTGACAAATAGAAAAATCATGGCAGTCATGGCGGAACTTCAACCTGGTGTTTGCATTTTTGTATTTATTACCTGTACATCTACATAAACGTTCAAATTTCAAATATAAAGATACTAACTCATGGCCACGGATGTTATAATTATATATGGGTTCTCAAAAGTACCCGTATTTTTTTTAATGTTCATTAAAAAACCTTTTAATCCAATTGCTGGCCATTTTCACCATATGTTTTTACGTGACCCTATGGGTTTAGAGGTGTACTGCACTCACGCAACATTACAACTCTCTGATAAAATGGCCACCAATCAGATTAAAATACTTTTTATTAAAAAATACGGAAGATACGGGTACTTTTAAGGACCCGTACATAACTGTGACATCCGTGGTCATAGGGTCAGCACTTTTTTAAAACATTTGAACGTTTATGTAGATGTAAGGGCTGTAAATAAAAAAAGTGCAAACAGTTTTGCATGACGCAAGTCCCGTGATTGGTTTACCAACTTCGTATCAAGAGCGGATACGGAAACAGAATGTTTATGTCCAGATACGGATGCAGTACATGCCGGAACACTAGGAAACCATAATACATTATGGCAGTCATGGCTAAACTTTAACCTGGTGTTTGCACTTCCCCATTTACAGCCCGTACATCTACATAAACCTTCAAATTTCAAATATAAAATTATTAACTCATGGCCACAAATGTTAAAATTATGTATGGGTTCTCAAAAGTACCCGTATCTTTTGTAATGTCCAATAAAAAGCCTTTTAATCCAATTGCTGGCCATTTTCTCCATATGTTATGACGTGACCCTATGGGTTGAGAGGTGTACTGCACTCACGCAACATTACAACTCTCTGATAAAATGGCCACCAATCAGATTAAAATACTTTTTATTAAAAAATACGGAAGATACGGATACTTTTAAGGACCCTTACATAATCGTAACATCTGTGGCCATAGGGTCAGTACTTTTTTAAAACATTTGAACGTTTATGTAGATAGATAGATAGATAGATAGATCATAAAACTTTTTTTTTGTCATTTTTTTGTCAGATCTTTATTGACACTGATAAAGACATCAGTACGAACACGCTGAATACGGAAGTAATCTGACGTGACGTCACGGAGTTGGAAAAGTTAAACAAATCTCTCGTTCTCAACAAACACTTATCGAAAAATGATCAACAAAATATGAAAATGCACAGAATATTTCCAGGTTTGTTTGGGTGGTGACGTGTGTTATGTTGCATTTAAACCACGTCTCTTAGCATGTTGTTTATTGAGCTATGTATCTCTATGGAGCTACCCTAAAGTCACATTATGACTGGGAAGTCACATTGTGACTGCTGGGCACTCACAATGTGACTGGAAGGCGTTCTGCACAAAAGTCAATATGTGACTTGGGGGCAGTGAGACTGTGTTGTCCTATGCAGTATTGTTTAGTGCAGGGGTCTTCAACAGGGGTTCCGGGACCCCTTGGGGGTCCTCAGAGTAACTACAGGGGGTCCGCGAAATGTTTGTGTGAAACGTTTTTTACCTTAACCACTGTCTTTTCTGAGGAGAACTTTAGCCAAAAATAGCAGATCTACAAGCGCACAACGTGCGAGGCGTTGTGAGCTTGTAGATCGGCTAAATTTGGCAAAGAGGTATAGGTGTGGAGGGACAAAAGAACAGTAAACGTAAACAAAAAAAGTTAAATCTAAAACACTTTTATACAATATAGAGGGGGTCCCTGCTTCATCTCTCTCTCAGCTAGGGGGTCCTTGGGCTGAAAACGTTGAAGACCCCTGGTGTATTGTACAGTGTATTGTACAATTAATATCAGTCTATAATTTCAATTGAATTGAGGCTTGGTCTGGATGTCCTTTCTTGCATTTTAAAACTGTTAGATAACAATAAAAATGTGATAATTATACAAGAACATGGTATGTTCAAAAGGCTTTGTCTGAAAAAGTTAGTAACTGTTCTATTTAATTTTCAGGCATGTCATGGTTGGTGATGGTGTGGTGGCACTTGGCAAGCTGTCTTCCAAGTTTAAGATAACTGTTCGCTACACCGAGCTCGAGGCAAATGTCAGCGAGATCTGCGCCAAGGTCACGGCGGCAGTATTGGACCACACTGGACAGCACGAGGATCTCGTGCTTACTGATATCAAAGGCACCCAAATTGTCGACTCGGAAGGAACTCGAGGTGAGTTTGATCACGTTAATGTAGTAAATGCCCTTTTTGTGCACTACTAGGCTACTTTTTGATACTAGTGTTCCAAATGCGTATCTGGATGGTCTAAAATTTCTCAAAAGAACACATGAACCCTAGCATCCCTATCATGAGGTAAACATTTGGTGAACATAGCAGATCTACTATCTCAGAACACACTGCAATGCGATGTGAGCTTGTAGATAAGCTATTATGGGCATAAACATGTAGTGTTGTGAATACAGGAGGGCACCTAAGATTTCTTGAGTAATTTACATTTTTGGTTAACAGGTTAAAGCACTATATTGTGATAGTAATCATTGCTGTAGAGTGTTTGTCGTGTAATAGAGGTCTCTGTCTCTACAGCTATTTAATAAACAGAAAATATTTGTTTTAGTAGGTTGCAAATTAAAAAAAATCATGAAAATGAAGGGATGGCCATGGTTGGTTAACCGGTATTAAGACATTGGTAACCGGTTAATACTAATGGTTAATTCTTTTATTTTTGGGAACCTTTTTTTATTTACCTCTAAAATAATGCCTAGAAGTGGCCGCTCTCACGTAGGTATAAAATTAATATTCTTACCAGAACTTAAAAAACGTTTTTATTTATTGCTACTGGACTGGTAGTCTTCATTAACTCGCCAAACACTACCATTGGTTCAAATTGATATCCCACCTAGAAAATGCATCGTTTGTTTCATAAAGAGCTGGAGAGACAGGGAGACTGTTCCTGCACACACTCAAGCAGCAATGAGTATTATCAGAATATAGAGCTAATTAACATTTTAAGTAAAAAAGAAACACCTAAGTGGTTAACATTTGAGTTACATGAGCATAAATTATTTTTACACAAGTACTTTTTTAATTCATAACTTAAAACCACCATGTCTCATTTGTTGTCATTGCAGGAATGGCGTACTGGAAGGCGTGTGCCAATAATAAAGTTTATGCTCTGACAGAGCAGCAGTTTGAACAGCTGCATTCTAAGAAGAGGAGGCTGAGGTAACTGGACTGCAGATTTTTACATAAACTGCCCGCAAAGTTTGGAAACTTGACTTTGGTTGATTATTACTCGCCTTCAATATTACCTATTGTGTTTTGTATATTTTATTATCGTTGATTAGTCACCTTTACAACGAGGTGTAATTTGTAAGGATTGTGGAATGAGGAAAACAGCTAAACGTGTGGGTAGCGCCTCAAATGTTTTTGCCAAAATCAAATCAACCAATATGCTTCTGTTGGTAATCGCTTTTGTTGAGTGACCTGCCAGCACACATCTGCTGAGGTGTGTGCCAGTTACACCTGAGCATAGGTCTTGAAACTTTGTGTATGCTCCATGCTGTAACACTGGAAAGATGCCACGTTTGTCCCTTCAGGGTAAGGCCCGTGCAATAGCGTGCCAGCATGTGTGGCGCTCAAAACAAGCGATTACCAACCGAAACGTATTGGATTTTGGCACATTCTTTGTGGGTGCTACCCAAACTGTGTTGCTCATTCCATGAATGCAATATCCTTACAAGCTGCACCCTGTTATAACGGTGACTTATCAACTATAAAACACAATACCAATTGGTATTACTGAAGGGGAGAAATAATCGACAAAAGTAAGTTTCCGAACTTTTTGTGGGCAGTTTATGTGCTGTATTTTTTGGCTGACCATTTTGGGTTGTTCAGTATTGAAAAAAAGTGTATCACATTACAGTGCGTTATCCAGCCGCAGAGAAGACACAGGCCTTGTGCTTGGCGACATCGATGAGGTGGTTGAAGCAGCCCAGGGCCTGAAGGAGGCAGTGCAGGGCATTAAAGGAGTGTCCCAGGGCCTGGATGAAGTAGCGACCACCATAAGGCAGCTGAGTTTCTCGGCAAATTCAACCTTGACCTCCAACCTGTCACTTTCAGAGGATGAAGTGGCTGCAATGCGAGCTGCATTTGGCTGTGTCATCTGCAAAGGTTGGTACATTTGTAAATGACTGACTTACTTTAATGCCCTAATAAAGGGGTTCTGAACCTTTTCAGGCTGCCACCCCAAAATAATTATATTTCTAAATGGGGACCCCCCATGAGTTTGGCTTACAATTTAGTTTGACTCAGTTCCACAACACAAATATTGTGAAAATGGCAAATCTACAAACGCGAGGCGTTGTGAGCATGTGTTACAGCTATTTTGACATTTTGCCTTTTTCTTTGGTAATATTTGAACATTTTTAATAGTATTGATAATGTTTGACATGGTAATGGTCTTATTTTTATTGTAGAGGTATTACGGTCTTAAAGGACGACTTCACCACTTTTCAACATATCTTCATATAATAGGTCCTCACTAATGCTCATGATAAAATGGTAACATTTTTTTCTAATCAGTCTGTGTCTCAGAGGAGGGCTGTAGACAGTTCAGAAACCCGTCTACCAGTGACCTCATCGATGGGGAATCCAAGCTAATAGAAACTGCAGGCTTTGTATTCCTGGAAAGTTGCAATGCAATAATAGATCCCATTGTTCTCACCTTAATAAAAATCTGAATTAAAAAAATGTAATCATTTTTTGGGGGAAAAAACTGCCTAACGATGATGTCACTGGTAGACGGGTTTCTGGACTGTCCACAGCCCTCCTATGAGACACAAACCAAGTAGATTTTTTTTTAATCATGAGCATTAGTGAGGACATTATATGAAGATATGTTGAAAAGTGGTGAAGTCGTCCTTAATACCTGTTCATCTGAGGACCCCAAAATCATTTTGGGACCCCCAGGGACCCACAGGTTGAGAACCACTGCTCTAATAGATCTCAAATGCTGGTTTGATAATAGTCTTGCTGAAGTTTGTGTAGAAGTTGTATACTTGCATGGTTTAATGGTTTAACTTCTCCTCACTGTACACAATAAGGTAACATATTGAATGTTTTTTAATCCAAAACATGTGGTAGTTCATTATGCTGTGCAAGGTTTTCATGTTTGGTCTTAACTCTGAACCCATTTTGACCTGAGGCTGATTCTATTCTAAATCCTACCCTTTTCTGAGGAACTAATTTTGCTAGCCAATCGGCTGCCATGCTAAGTGGTCAGTTGTGTGGGCCATGTGCAATTTCATAGCAGGTTTATTTTAATTGATTATTTCATAATTGGATAGTGTTCCAGCATGCCTCAGTATACTTCCAAGTTCATATTATCACAAACCAAAAGTTTTGACTCTTTCTTTTAAACATTAATGATGTGAATATTAGTTCTATTATTAAACTATTCTATTATTAACTATTATTAAAATTGCAGTGTTATGCCAATTATTTGGTGGTCCACTTACAATATCCACAGTCCACCATTGGGCCCCGGCCCACAGATTGATAACCACTGAGGGTTATATAGAGACTACAACATCTATGCCCAAGAAAATGTGTTTGTTTTTATTGTTGGATCAGCAATTGCCTTTGCACAATGAACAACAATATAAAGTAGCCTATTTTTATGTACTTTTTTCTCCTTACAGGTGCTGCAGTAACACCGATGTTTGCGAAATGCTGTAGGAGCTTGATTGGTTGCAAGTTGTGCATTGAGCTAAGCATCGCCCTTGGCAGAGTGAACTGCCCAAAATGTGACGTGGTGGATTTCGCAACCAACATCTACCAGGTCCGAGTACTCGACGAAGCTGTGACACCTTTGTCCAAGTTGTTCTATTAGTACTTAGTCGTACTGCGATGTTGGCACTTTAGCAGTAAGATGATGCCATGTTTAAGGAATAGTTGACCCAACATGACTTAACCTATCAATAGGCTCTATGCACAGCAGCCATATTGGACAGAAATTGGGCCCCTTCCTTGCTTCCTTCACAGGTTTTACCAATTAAGGCTCCGTTCCATTTAGTGTTGCACAGTGGACCACCATAACTCTGAGAGTGTACAAATGGACCCTTACGGGTCCATTTGGTTCCATTTGTACACTCTCAGAGTTACACACCCGTAAGGGGCCATTTGAAACACCCTCAAGGAACCATGAGGGTCCCTGGACCACACTTTGAGACCCACTGGTGTAGCAGAGTAGCTTCCAGTGCGCCAACATGCACACTATCAGCACCTTCACTCATGACCAGAATGGAACAGAGCCTTCATTTGTATCATTGGTAACACCTGTGCAGGAAGTATGGAGGAGGCCCAATTTCTTTCCAATATGGCTGCTGTGCATAGAGCCTATTACTCGCCCCATGAAGCCCTTTCTGATCAGTACACTGATGATTCAACCGGATACTCAAAAACAAGAGTCGTGTAATGAAAGCTGAGTAGGTTCATCTTGGATTACTGGATTTCTATGAGACTTGTTTTTGAGTTTGTATTTCATACATACAGTTTTGCATTTGTGTCCTACTTCTATAGAGTCCTCAAATATTGGATTTAAAATCTGCATAAATTCAAGCCATGGGATGAGTAATTGATATTTGGGTGAACTATTTAAGCCATAGTAAAGGCCACTTTATGGAAAATATTTTGCACTATCAAGAGACTCAAGAATTCCTCCTTTTGGGTGGGTTCTCTACCTCAAGTTAACATTTTAGTTTTTGTATTTTTATATTTTAAGCGATGGTGCTGATGTTAAAATGATGCCATGTTTTGAACTGTTTTGAAGCAGTTTGCACTGAAAATGGCACTGTATTTCTAGGCCAACATTCCTGTTAAGATGTTGCCATGTTTTGAACTGTTCTTGAAACGGTTTGACTGTTTGCACTGTATTTGTAGGCCAACCAGCCAGTTAAGCTGTTGCCGTGTTTTGAACCTTATTGAAACAGTTTGACTGTTTGCACTGAAAATGGCACTGTATTACTAGGCAAACATGCCTGCCAATTGTTATAAAATGTTCTGAATGTTTACACTACAATTAATTGGCCAACATGCCATGTCTTGACACAGCGAATAAAGTATGACAAAGGCAGTCCGTGCATGTCACAACTGAGTTGTTAACTTGACCATGTTTTGGTAGTGTTCAGATGACTCAGGTGGTCTGTGATGTACTTGTGTTCGGGAAATTTCCTGCGGAAGTTATTGTCCCTGATGTTTTGCCACCTTTCAGCTCGGCAGCGTGGCCAAACTCCTGCTCCGGATTCATGTACGGCCTGCTGATCCAGTACTCGTTCTCAGCCTCGCGCTCCAACTGCCTTACTGTGTTGCGTTTCATATGCCATGTGATGGGCCGAAATCGACGGTACTTTCCAATGTTTGCAATAAAACATGTTTGCCCAATTGAAATGATTGTCCCAATTTGTAAAGTTAAAGCTGACATTACGATCTATATACAATGAATAATATGCATGAATGTACTTATATTGTCAATGGATATAATGTCTGTACAACTGTCAGGAGAAGTAGTGTTAGCTGGCCTTCAACAGTGGATAATATGGGAAAAATTGTCCGGTCGATCAATACTGAGTATAGTATTTGCAGTCTATAAACAATGAATGTATGAGTGAATACAAGTGAGTCCCAGTTCTCAACAGGCTTTCAGTCATCTATCATAGTTCTGTGCAAGTGTGTGCCAGGTCGAGCACAAGTCCGTAAACAGAATAAAACATACAGTATGGGGGTCAGACATGGTTGTGGAGCCTGATGGCTACTGACATGAAGGAGCAAGTTGCTTTGTGGTGACCCTGGGAGGATCAATCTGGCTGGCTGACACTACTACTCATCCCCACGATAGCCAGATGCCTCTTCATTTTACCCTCCCTAACCACCTCCACTGTCCTGTTTAGCTCCAACTGTGAAACTGTCACCAGCTTGTTCAGTTTGTTGCATTGTTCATGTTACCCTCCCACCACAGCAAACAAGATATATGGTATGTCATACCAAATAGGTAGGACATATTGATTGAAGTGTTTTAATGTACATGCAAACATAATTCTATTTATTTAACTTGATTTTTTAGTAGTTTTAGATAAACTCTACATTACTGGGTTATTCTTATAGTCATGTGGTACAGCATCTTGGACTTTCCCTCCTTATGGGCTATTATGTCATGTAACCACCATTCAATGACCTAGTCTTTCAGGGGAGGGATATATATGTGTAAAGATCTCTTGAAATAAAACTAGATATCCATACAAACACTAGTTGTTTAATAGCATCCTAGGCAATGCAGTAAGCTATTGTTTCCCCAGGAGACTATTAGTTACACCTTCAAGGACCATTCAAAACACAGGAACAGCTGCCTCAGTGGTTAGAAGGGTAGGGCTGCGTGGCTTGAAAAACTCATACCTGGGGATTGAATCCCACTGAAGGTAGAAGTGTTAATACATGTAATAGCATATGAGAGGGATTTGTTTTTCCTGGTAAATGAAAAGTAAAGGATTCCTCTTTTCCCATCACAAAAGTACAGCAGCACTGGGCAGCAGCTCGACGGGGATTCTCGCCCGACAACCACCAGCTGCAAGTTGGTTTGGGATCCCTCGTCCTAAAATGCGAGGTGGATAATGAAAGAACATATTTAGCTTGGTCACAATCTCGATTATGTTGCAGTACACACACACCAAATCACCACTTAACTACGGTAGCACTAGGCAAGAGTAGACTAGTAGCCCAAACAATCCCTGCTGATGTTTCCATCAGCAGCTGGTACTATGAGCACCTTGCTCCATCTCATCACTGGAGTGACAGCACACTGCAGCAGAGACTGCAGTGTGAAGTGGTCATTCTGAAACTCTTGTGGTTCCAGAAGAGCTCAGTTCAGAGCTCTTATGTAAGAATTGGAACCACAAGGGTTACAGAATGTATTAAAAAAAAAGATGGTGCAGACTGGATGTTTTGAGAATTGAGGGAAAACTATTAAAAAAATACATGGGTACAGGATTACTCCTGACTGCTTTTTTATAGATTTCCAAAGTCAAAAAGCTTAACCACATGAACCCTATCCATATTCTGGGAGTGAATATCTGGCAAAAATAGCTACAAGCTTACAACGTGACGTGAAGGGGCGGATACAATACCTATATATTTGTACATTCTTGCTGTTGAGTGGAACCCTTGTAAGCCCATGTCCAAAACCGTTAATTTCTTCTTATCATTTAATAAGATTTAATAGTAAAAATAGCCCCTGAATTTAGGAAAGGTTCACTTATGGAATAATATAAGAGAAAACAAATTTTTCACTTTAGATGCACCTGTATATCTACAAATGCTACAATACCTGGTATCCGATGAGCATTCCAGGACTGCACAACTCTGCCAAGTCCAATTTGGCTGACTTGGCATGCGAGGTTGGAGACACAGAATCTGGTGACGTTATCCTCCACATTCAAGAGTTCTTGGTCCTGCAGGTGAACTAGGGCGAGTTTTAATGGATAGTTGACCCGATTATTCACCTCTGGCCAGAGTCGTTCCACACGAAGATTCTGTTTGAACAGCATACTGTAGGTGCTTGTTGCCCTCTGCATGCCTCTCTGTGAGATTGATCAGACACAACAGTGCATCCTGAAATGTGCTATAGTCATTGTTAACCACAGTATCAAAAAGGAGGGAGATGTCTGGGAAGCGCTCTCCAAACAGTTGCTCTGTATGGGATCGGTCTTGCTCTGTGGAGAATGGGTCAGATCCAAATGTAGACCGCAAAGTCAGAGAGGACCCAAACTCGTTCGCATACATGTTTGCTGCCTCAGCAGCACTGGGCAGCAGGTCGACTGGGATTCTCACCCGACAACCACCTGCGGCAAGTTGGTTTGGGATCCCTCGTCCTAAAATGCCATGTGGATTAAGAAAAGCATATTTGGCATTGTTTACAATCATTATGTTGACAGACAGACAGTCAGACAAGACACACAGACAGTACCTGGTATCCTATGGGCATTCCAGGACTGCACAACCCTGCCAAGTCCAATTTGGCTGACTTTGCATGTGAGGTTGGACACACAGAACCTGGTGAGGTTATCCTCCATATTCAGGAGTTCTTGGTCCTGCAGGTGAACTAGGGCGAGTTTGATGGGATAGTTGACCCGATTATTGACCTCTGGCCAGAGCCGTTCCACACGAAGATTCTGTTTAAACACAAGAAAGGTGTTAAAAGACTGAAAACACTGATGGGTCAACTTAGCATTTTTGGAAAATTAAATGTATACATTTCCACTGGTAATGCCATTAGCCAAACTATAAATGTGAGTTATATTTATATGTTATCAGTAGGACAAAATTCACCCTTGAAGAAGTTGTCTGCATATATGGTTGCCTGCTGGTATTGTATCTGTACTGGAATGTTGTGGAATAACAATACTAATACTTAGAAGAAAATATAAGGAGAGTACAAGATGTGATGAGACATTCAATTCAATTCAATTCAATTCAATAGGGATCCCTAGAGAACAACCACCTTCCAGCATGCGCGATGATTGAGTCTCCGGAACAGTACATGTAGTTAGTTTTATACACTTTAGTCAAAGTAGGAGGAGTGAAGGCTGTCACATGGCCAGACAGCCAGCCTCCAGATTAGATCATAATTATTACAATGGGACCATCCGGTTTGAACGATTACTGTGATGACAAACAGAGTAAACAAGAGTAAATCAACATACAGATGTTCAGTTGGCTCAGAACAAAAGCCATTTATGTGCAAAAGTTTTGATTAAATCGACACAGGACGTCAGACCACGGTGTAAGCCACACCCAGCTATATCAGTTGTCAGGACAATCAACATACAAGAGAAATATGACACAAATGAAACAATTCCATTTTTCCCACTACATACCCTGACTTGGTCCCACATGCCATTGTTGGCCACTGCTGCTCTGTAACAAAATATGTTTTTATATTGTTATAGATATTTTAACACGCACACAGCAAAGACAACTGAAATACAGACTTTGTCGAATATTGCAGCACATTCTAATATAATATAATGTATAGTTTGTAGTGCTTATTTTCTAGATTTGATATTTAATGGACTTACTTGTAAACTTCCTCATAGATAACCAGATTGTTTTTCACTGGCATTGTGGCTTGACCAACTATTTTGCTGCTGAAGCCATCAATAGCCAGGACGTGCGTCACACCAAACATCACCAGCTTCTCATTCTGGTCTAGGTGGATTTTGTGACCCATGTACTCAGCATGATAAGGGATGGGGTTCAGATTACGTGCTCCCTAAAACAGTAGATAAGTAAATCAGTGCAAAGTACAGTAGGCCTAGGCCTATACGTTGAATTATATAAAACGTTCAGATTATACCATATACATAATAATAGTCTTAACAGAATATTCAAGTATACATTTAACATTTTAGAATGTTTAGACCACCAACTTTATGGACAATCCATTCATTCATTGCAGAGGTAATTTACCTGACGACGCAACTCATTGTATGGCTGGTGCACCTCTCTCAGAATTCTCCCTACACGTCTTTCTCCTGCCTGAACTCCCACCGACGACAAGTATCCAGTCATGAACTTTGGTCCATACGTGGGGCCTGTCTGTCAATGCACAATATTACTGTAATCAGACAATGCTTGTTTATTGCTTGTTAATTGTGGTTAAGCTTATAATGGAACACAGTCATGACTCCCATTCATGAAAATACAATGTTTTTTATTAATGTTGAAATATGTAAACGTATCTATAAACTATGAATAGGAACATAAGTGTTTGTTGATGTTGAAAAGTGAAAACCTACCTGTTGTATTGAGGAGATAACGGACGTTGCCAGTTCTGCATCTGTGACATGTCTTGTACGTTTCAGCTGGTGCTGCACACAGAACCTCCTGACAGACTTTTCAGAGCATCCCGGGATGCCCAACTGCTGCAGTGCACTGGACATCTCTGCATGCGTATGGCCGTTATTAAAAAGCTCTCTGACTGTATCTGCATACTCCTCAAGGCCGGCCATAGTTTCTCACAATAACAATGAATGACGCAACTGACTGTGACGCTTCCTTCTTCCTTTTCAACTCTTTTCCAGGCACTTTCGGTTCCGGGTCACACGTTAACAAAAAGAAAAATCCTAAACATTTATATTTTATCCGCGCAGTGTTTTGTTGCCCAGGTTTTATCCACAGTTATGTCGCACCCCCAATTAATAAAGCTCCCCCTCAGCACCACCAATAAAATAAAGATATTATTATTATTATTAACACCGCCTCGCGTGCTGTCCAAGCTGACAAGGTCGAGCGCTCCCTACCCCGTTTCAGCCAATCAAAAGCCGCGGTCAAAAAAATAAAACAAATAGATAAATAAATAAATGGCAACCCTCAGGAGAGTCAGGACGTAATCCGATGTTTCCATTTTCTATTCAAAACAAAAGAACATAAATTGGAAAAAAAATTTTTTCCTTATTTTCATTTTTCCATTCTGAATGTATTATTGGAACAATACAGCTAATTAGCTCCGGTAGCGTTTAAAAGGAGAAAATGATAAATAGACACAATGACAAATTGAAATTGAGAGCTCCAAAAGGGCTTTTTCCATTTTCTCAACCTTTGATTCAGAGCCACAAGTTAGAAATTGGTAAAAATGAGCCGTTATCCATTTTTTGACTTGGTTTGAAAATACAAATATTGAAAAAACAAGCCATTTTTCCTTTTTCAATTTGGATTTTATTTTGAAAATCAACTGACCGAAAGGTACACGGATTGACCAGCAGTAATTGACAACATATGCTCAGGTTCTTTTGCATTAAAATAAGCAGCGGAACACTTGCTATGTTTGCCAATTGGAGATTCGAGAGGATTTATTTGTCAGTCAAAAAAGTCATAGTAGATGTATTTTATCGAGTCGTGACTTTTATTTTCGTATCTACGAGTCTTAGCGATCACCCCCCCAGTTCAACCTGGATTGTCACCAGTAAAGCCCGTATTTCTTTAAACATGTACAAATGCAAAATATAAGGTGCTTACCCGCTTGTCTCAAATGTTAACTAGGTGTCCGGAGTATTTGTTCAATATATTAGTCCATATTTTTCAATTAAGAAGTGTTTTAATCCCGTCTGTGACCGATTCTGTCGGAAGTTCCCAATGGGCGGTAGTGACGGGTAGTGACGGGGCGCATCTGGTGAAAACCGGCATTACACTCAATGTAAAAAGGAATTAAATGAGGGGGGAAAATGGCGTTCGGCCACAGACGGGATTAAAACACTTCTTTATTGAAAAATATGGACTAATACATTGCACAAATACTCCAGACACCTAGTTAACATTTGGGGGAAGCACCTTATATTTTGCATTTGTACATGTTTGGAGAAATACGGGCTTTACTGGTGACATTCCAGGGCAAACTGGGGGGGGGGGTGGTCGCTAAGACAGTAGATAAAATACGGTCTACGAGTCTTGATCTAAGGCTAACAGGTGCCAATGCAAATACTTCGGTGCGGTGTTTCATTTGGGACGGTATCATGATAGGTTTTCAAAGCAGTAGGCGGAGGTTTATCGAGAGAAAATGCATTAAATGAATCCCACGTGTGGTCGCGGTCGAGTGATCGAGGCGTTGGTGATAAAAGAAAGGTTCGGACGTGACTGCCTTTAAGAGCACAGTCAAAAATAAATGGAAATGGGCGTGGCTAAATGAAAAAGTTGAAAAGGGGAAGCCGTTCAGGTCATGTTGCAAAAAGCTCAGAGAACCGGGACTCAGAGCATGTTTTTGTTGTGTGTGTGTTTGTGCATCGAAAAGTGCTTTTAAATTCCGCCATAATAATGAACCCGGTCACAAAGCTGCCGTTCGTGGCGGGCTCTGCAACACATGTGAGGATGGATGCACGCGTCACGCCAATCAATGACAGATGATCGTGTGTGTACTGTAATCATAACTCTAAAACAGGGGTCTTCAACGTTTTTTCAGGCCAAGGACCCCTTAGCTGAGAGAGAGAGATGAAGCAGGGACCCCCACTATGAGTTGCTAATTAAACTATTTAATAGATTTCACAGATAGATTCATAGACTTGTTTGACAGCATTATCATCAGTTTTGTGTCAATTCATTTGTGTTTGTTTGTTTTTGTTGTTTATACATATTCTTTCTATTAAAGGTAGGCTAAGTGATTTTGTTTGATTAAAATAAGTGTTAAATAGCTCTATATTCTGATAGTACTTATTGCTATAGTGTTTGTTCAGTAACAGGAGTCACCATGTCTCTCCAGCTCTTTATTCAACAGAAAATGCATTTTCAGATCCAATCAGAATAAGGAACTCAGACAGGATACAGATTAAACAAGTGAAATTGGAAGTGATGACACTAAGAAATTAGCAGACAAATTGGAACTGGAACACTGTAAAAATGAAGCTGATAAATTGGTACTTTCTATAGTTTGGCTGAGATTTTGTCACCTACCTGAAAATGTATTATCTGTTTATTAAAGAGCTGGAGAGACATGGAGACTCCTGTTACTGAACAAACACTCTATAGCAATGATTACTATCAGAATATAGAGCTTTAACCTTTTAACAAAAAGCTTTTTGTTTCATCCCAATAATATCACTTACCCTACCTTTAATTCACGTTAATGTTTTTAATTTTTATCCCACGATTTTGTAACCCCTATTTTTTACACCCCCCCCCCCCCCTGTGGTCTGTGTGTGATGGCTTCCAGAACAAGCTGCTCCAGTCACCACAGGAACAGTAGAAGCTCCACAGACACCATGACATCCTTAAACTGTTTCTCATACTTTTACTTGGCTACAACACTGATGATCCCAGGTGCATCCATGTGATGTTTTTTTTCGTTATGTCTTTTCAAGAATAGCAGATCTACAAGCTCATAGCGCTGCACCGAGTGCAGCACTATGAGCTTGTAGATCTGCTATTTTTGAAAAATCATGAACATTTGTGCAAGTCTTTGAATAGATATTATAAAGCGAACATTTTGAACTCAAACTTAACTTTAACTTTGCTTCTGGGGATTCTACAAATGTCTTCTAAATCCAAAATGATATGTATGTGGCCGCAGACCCCCATCTCAACATATTTTGTTCCAGGGACCCCCAGAATCAAAGATTTGAGTTAAAAATGCTTTAAAACATATTCATATTCAAAGATTTGCACACATTTTCAAAAATCTTCTAAAATAGCAGATCTACAAGCTGGTTTTAATGGTGTGAAAAGAGTTATTTGAGGAGTGGGAACTCCTTTTTCTCTCCACTTGTAATCCATGAATAGAAAGCACCAGGGCAATGAAAGCTCTCACTCTTACAGAGAAGAACAAAGGTCTGTTGTGTCTCTGTGTGGAACCTTTCACATTATAATCATTGAATTAGAATCTATTATTACTCCTTTTTCTGCTTTCAACCACTTATTCCAACTAGTGTTGGAATGCTTTAGGATTTTAAACCATTCCCTCTTTAACGCTCCCATTCCTTCACGCTTTATTAAGACATGAAGACTGGGAATTTCTTTGGCTATAAAATAGCAGATCTACAAGCTTGTAGATCTGCAACTTTTTTGAATAATCGTGTTTTTTTTTGCAAATCTTTGAATATTTTTTAATATTTTTTGAAGCGAACATTTGTAACTCAAATCTTTCAAATGACCCTGGAACAACATGTTTTGAGATGGGGGGGGGGGGGGGTCTTAATGGGTCTTAACACTAATTCAATCATACATACTGCATTGATACATGTTATTGTAGAGGTTCTAAAAGTGGGGTCCGGGAACCCCCTGGATTACTTGAGGGGTTTCCAAATGGACCCTTACAGGTCTATAACTCTGAGCGTGTACACATGGAACCAAATGGACCCTTACAGGTCTGTAACTCTGAGAGTGTACACATTTGTACACTCTCAAGAGTATCGCTGGTCCTTGAAATAAAAACGTTCAAGAACCACCGGTATTTGACAGTTCTGTCAGGACAACTCATAAATAGAAAAGACAAATAATGAAGGATAAGATATATTTATTGAATATAAAATGAGCAATATATTTATTATGGTTTGGCGATGAATTGGATCTGCTTTTAGGTACTCTGATAAAGCGCATTTCCCAACCATAGGGACATAAAGTACATAAACAGCAGATCCAAAAACAACAGGTGGTAGCATGGGGTGGTGGAGGGTGAGCAGCAATTTTAGCAACAGCAATGAACAGCAGCGCAGCAGCAGCAATGGTGTGTGTGCAGCAAAGCAAGCAGAATGAGAAGTGCAACCTTCCAGCTTAAATAGAGCGGTCTGAGAATGAGATGAGTGTGAATGGATGAGTGGATGTGTACGTGGAGCTGATGTGGTCCAATAGCAGGCCATGCTCACTGCACTGAGTTCCCTGACAGAACTTGCTCTGCGCATGTCTGTGACAGGCGCGACGCTCATTTCTGTCAGGACAACTCATAAATAGAAAAGACAAATAATGAAGGATAAGATATATTTATTGAATATAAAATGAGCAATATATTTATTATGGTTTGGCGATGAATTGGATCTGCTTTTAGGTACTCTGATAAAGCGCATTTCCCAACCATAGGGACTCAGAATCCCCCAAAACAGCGCAAACTGTGCAATGTCAGAATCCCCCAAAAAAGCTGATAATTCAGCACCAACCTTAAGCTATGTGTACAGTAGAGCAGTGTTTATCAACCTTTTTTGTGCCAAGGCACACCTGGCATAGCCAAAAGATCCCAGGGCACACCTAGATATACGGTATATATATATATACGGTATATATATATACACACACACACACACACTAGGGGTGTGCCGATACACTAATTTCACGAAACGATACGAAATTGGACACACAACTTCGATACAATACGCACTTTTTTATCATGAAAATATATGAGGGAGAAAAAAAGCAAATGCAAACAAATATTTCTGTTTTTGCATTATTCAGACATGCAAACTTGTAGCTTTTCAGCTTCCACTAGCCGTTTTGAATCCAAATAGGGCAATAGTGTGACACCTGACCCGAAAAAAACAGCATGTTGTCACCCTTTTCACCTCGGGGCTGTTTGCATGCCTGATTATTATTATTGTATTTTTTATTTTATTTTTTAATTATATTTTTTCAAACCTTCTTCAAACGGCACGGCACACCTCAGCAGTAGCCCCGGCCCAAAATTGGGACGTTTGCCAGGGTTGATAAACACAGCAGTAGAGCACCTACCGTCTCCTGATACAGGAAGACCATGCCGATATCCCCCCATTCTTGGAGACAGAAACACAGCTGTGTTCTTCTCTTGGATCAGACACTGGCCAAACTAGCATTATGTGATAAAATCTATGTGTACAGTAGAGCACCTACCGTCTCTCCTGATACAGGAAGACCATGCCGATATCCCCCCATTCTTGGAGACAGAAACACAGCTGTGTTCTCTTGGATCAGACACTAGCATTATGTGATAAAATCTATGTGTACAGTAGAGCACCTACCGTCTCCTGATACAGGAAGACCATGCCGATATCCCCCCATTCTTGGAGACAGAAACACAGCTGTGTTCTCTTCGATCAGACACTGGCCATACTAGCATTATGTGATAAAGTCTATGTGTTCAGCAGAGCACCTGCTGATCCTGAACTTCAGGTGTCCTAAACGGTGTCATAAAGCGATGTCCACCTTACGGGTGCCGCACCACGAGTAGGAATCGAAAAGGACATTCTATCTCTTAAATAAAGAAATCAGTAATCAGTACCCATGCACCACCTGGAGCAGCAAATTAAGCAAGCATTGCAGCAATTTTCTTTTTCTTTTTCTTTCTCTCTTTTTTTCTTTTCTTTTTCTTTCTTTCTCTCTTTTTCTTTCTCTTTCTTTCTTTTTTCTTTATACCCATAACAGCAGTAGTAAGGTAATTAGCAGTAATAGCAGCGAGCTACAACATTATTCACTCATCAGTTTTTGAGCCTGAAGAATGTCCTTTGTGTTTAGCCTAAGATAACTTTCATAGGCTGCAGAGGACCACCGGCCCAAAGCTTTGAGCGTTGCAGCTGGCACTTTTGATGCTGCTGTGGTAGCGGCGCCGATCCTGAAGGAGTGAGATGTATAGCGATCAGAAGGCAGCCCACAGCCTTGACACAGAAGTCGAAGTTTGCAGAACCAAGGACCAGACATGGCTTCCCCCGAATCCGTCATGAACAGATCTCATTGGCATTGCAGATGGACGGCATGCAGATAACGAGACATGGAGGAGACAGGACAAAAATCAGTGTTAGTTTCTGTTATTATCACAGACATACCTTGACCAAGACTCTGTTTTTTTGTGTTTTAATTTAATGGTGAAAAGGTGAGCATCAAAACTAAGTCAAGTGGAAAGACAATGCGTGGGATTAAATGAACAAGTAAGAGTGCAGAATTCACAGTGGCTGGATAAAGGTCATGTCAACAGACAAGTACGTTCTATGTTGCTATGTAGTAGCATCATTTTAGCTATAGCATGATGAACATTAGTATAATCAGCATAGTATTAGTACCTTGACTGCAGTAGAATTAGTAGCACAATAAAATAGTAGCAGCAGTGTTAGCTGCAGTTAGCTTAGTAGTTTTGTCCGTCAGTACAATGAGTAGTACTAGAACTAGCAGCAGTATTTAGCAAAGCATAACTTGAAGCAATGTTAGCAGAACATGTAAGTAACTTAGCAGTAGAATCGTAGGCTAGCACTTTTAGAACTGGCAGCAGCATTTAGTCAAAGCATGATTTGTATCTGTAATGTTAGCAAGTATAGCTTGTAGTAGAATCAGTAGGCTAACACTTTAGAACTAGCAGCAGCATTATCCAACATGATTTGTAGCTGTAATGTTAGCAAGTGTAAGTAGCTTATTAGCTGAATCACTAGCTTGCACTTTAGAACAGCAGTATTTAGCTGTATACAATATCCTCTCTAATCAGTAAGAATACTTGGAGGACTCTAACAGGGGCCCTCATCCAAGTTACTTCAACCTTGCATGGACCTCATGGTATCACACCACTAAGGCCTTAAAACAAAGCTCCAGACATCCCCAAAACAACTGGTAAGGCTACTTCTTGGCCTTACACCTACAACTCATCTAACCCCTGCTCACTTTGCTAGGGTCGGATGACTCAGGGTTGAGGACAGAGTACAGCAACTTGCCATGGGCCTAAGAAGATTGCAATGGGTTAAGATACCCATGTACCTGCAAAAGTACTTCGTAAATGAATTCCACAGTCACAACACCAGAGGTAGCTCCACTGATTACAGCCAACCGACATTTGGCACAACGAGGGGTTAAATTAGTTCTCCTGCTATGCCACCAAAAGGTGTGAAGAATTGTAACACCCTACTCTCCTTCAAAATGCCCTAAAAGAGTACCTTCAGGAGGCTGCAATTCGAAACTAGCCCCTGTAAAGGTCATACCCTAGCCCCCCCTCTAATAAGTATTCAATCAAAATCAAAGCATGATTGTTTAGCTGAAGTGTTAGCAACATGTTTGACAACACCACGCCTTCATTATACGTTAGCAATAAAGCCATTCCCTGATCTCTTTAAATTTAACCGACTCATGTTTTTTGTGAAGCAACCATTTGAAGCAACCATTACACATCACATTTCTGTGATGACATAAGCTCTATTATACACTTTAATATGCACCCATTCCATGCCTTTATGTATATAGTCCACATATCCATGTTGATATCGGACCCATTTCCTTTAATTATCCTGACCTTCCTTTCTTGACACCAAGATGGCGCATGAATGCCACCTTGACTCATCCCACCCCTTACAGCAAGTATAGCTTAATTAGCTTTGCCTTACAAGAGCATAGGGGCAACATTAGAATGCAACCAAAAAGCTTACATCTGACCAAGCATTGCAGCCAACACAGTATAATAGCCCATTACTTACTTGATTTACTTATTATTATTATTATTATTATTATATTTACCAACCTCCACTACATCTTAGAGGCAACTGAAACTGAGTAAATGATTTGACAACTCCAATGCCATTTAGCCTACATTGCAAATTAAGATTACCAGAAAACAATGGTAAACAAAATCAGATGGAAATAGCTATAGCCCCCAATCAGCACATACTAGCTGCAACATTAAATCGATTACCACAATATAATGAACAGTCTGCACACTATAGTCTACTTTAAATATAAAACGTTTCCTGTGCACCATAATTTCTCTTTACAGCATTGTTTTAAATGCATTCTCCTAGATTGAGATACTGCTGAATAAATCGCTATATAGCCTATATATTTTTTAACCAATGTAGACTTACTTGGAACATAATTAATTCCTACACTAAGATACTTGGCATTATGCTGCTTTACTCAAGAACAATCTGCATACTACTGCAACTGCAACACTAAAGCAAGATAAAAATAAATGACTATATTACTTATAACTTGTGTTTATAATAAGCAGACATGGCAACCCAAATGCGGTCCCATTGCCCGGAGGGAACGCACTAAGATTGGTCAATGAACTATACCAAGTTTGAAAACACAAGAGCACAACTAGCTCTTCATCCACAACTGTACTTCCCTATCCTACTCAAGATGACGGCCAGACTGAGCATTACCCGTTTCTAATCAGTACATTATATGAAACATAACAGTTGAGCAATGCACTGCATAAAAGTGACGCTAAGTAATGGTCCTCTCTGCTCACAGTCTGCAACACTGACTGCACAGTGTTGCCAAGTTTTGAGAGAGAAATCAGCCAGACTAGAAACATCCTAAAGAAGCGACTAGACTAGCCACAAGAAAACTTGTCTTTAACCTGTATACATTGCCATAACCTCACCCACTTTACTCCAGAACCTGTGACAGTTGAGTATGAACTACATTGACTGTAGCACTGAGCACATGACAAGGTCCCTCTGGGACCATGTGGCATAGTAGGCCTATCAGGTTCCTTGCACCCATGCATGGGCATAATATTTTAACCATTAACAAACACTCCTGCTTATTAATTTCCCCCTCAATCATCATCCTAAAGTCCTCATAATGTTTTTTACCATGATAACAATTTGCAAACTGTTTTGAATTTTATGAACGTTTTAACAACAAAATTACAGATTAATCTGGGGGTCCTTCACATGGACTGGTTTAGTCAACATAATTTTCTTAAGTGATTTAACAGAAAACAAACACAAGTCACTTATAATAAGCCGACATGGCAACACTGATTTTGACAGCGCTAGCCCTGCAGACGCGCACCAAACACACTGTTCTTCTATACTTGAGAGGACTTAAACTGACTCGAGGATTCCTGACTTCCAATCCTTGCCTTATTTAACCCACAAATGACTCGACAGCCTTGATAAATGAATAGAATGCACATGTATACTCTGCATTAAAGCCTGACCACTGAATGATTATAAAATAAATAGAATATTGACCTGGATTCTCGACATGGAGTCTCGACATGAAGAACAGCAGGGAAGCAGTCAAGCAGCGCAGCAGCTGGCCAAGGTTTCATCTCGGAATAAGCAGCACCCGGGTGACGTGATCACTTTGTTTTCTTAACAAACAATTTGCGATTTCAGTGTAAATTACTGCACCACGGTAATGCCAAAGACAAGATCAAAAGCTGCTCCTTGGTCTCGGCTACAGATGGTCTACCTGTGCGAGTTCTTCTAGCCAGATCAAACTTTCTGTCTCACCAAGATTGCATCAAAGCAGAGCATTTCATGCATATTAGCCTGCTCAGTGGAGTCCGTATTTGAGAAGCCATTAGAGCAGCAATTTTAGCAGCAGCAGCAATGGTGTGTGTGCAGCAAAGCAAGCAGAATGAGAAGTGCAACCTTCCAGCTTAAATAGAGCGGTCTGAGAATGAGAGTGTGAATGGATGAGTGGATGTGTACGTGGAGCTGATCTGGTCCAATAGTAGGCCATGCTCACTGCACTGAGTTCCCTGACAGAACTTGCTCTGCGCATGTCTGTGACAGGCGCGACGCTCATTTGGATAGGGGGGTAGGCCAATCAGAGGCAGGTGAGGTGGGTCTTTTCTTAAGGGGCAGCCGCGCAGCAACTAGTCAGTTAGACGCGCTGTGATTGGCCAGTAGTTAACGTGATGTGATTGGTCAGTAGTCAAACAGCCCCCCGGAAAAGCCTTGTATTGAGAGACCAGTCGTTACAATGAACTGCAGAGGCCAATGAGGTATCTAGGTTTCTATATCTATGGAGCTGAGCCTCATGCTGCTGGTGGTTGTGTTTGGTGTGCTGGCTCTGGCCTTCCTGTCTGGATGCTACATCCGCCTGGCCGCACAGGTCACTACTCCACTACATCTCAGAGACAAATATTGTACTTTTACTCCACAACAATCATTTGAAAACTTATTTAGACTTTGGCTATTTGAAAATAGCCAAATAGCCGATCGACAAGCTCACAACGCGTCGTGATGCGACGCGTTGTGAGCTTGTAGATCTGCAATTTTCAAAATATTAATTTTAGACATATGATAACTTGTAACTCTATATATAACGCTGGTAGTGCCTCAGTAACGTTTGGTGCCATGTTATAATGAGTATTAGTGAGGACCAATAATATAAAGATAGGTTGAAAATGGTTGAAGTCGGCCTTTAAGTACAACTTTGACAGAGCAACTTTCAACTTAGTATTTGAGTTAATATTTGACCATCAGGATACTTTGGCTGAAGTTACTGAGGTAGAAGTACTTTGGGGCGCGGCACTGAGTGCCGCGCTATGAGCTTGTAGATCTGCTATTTTTTGGGAAAAAACCTGGTCTTAAAAACCAGTCTTAAAGTGGTGACGGTCAGGCAGCATAGTATCTCATCGTGTTAGGACAGTGTCTACATGAGCCGAGGGTCGTGGGTTCAAATCCCCCTGCATCTTTACTCTGAAGCATCTTTTAAAGACTGATGTCCAGAAACCACACTTAAAAGCACTGAAGAAACGTGTGAACATGTCCACTAGATGGCGCTCGCACGCTGTCTTTTGGGGTTGTGGGTTCAGGGTGTATTATATGATGTCACATCCAGGTCAACAGTCATTGCTGCCAGAGTAACAAGTCCTTTAGATATCAGATCTATAAACACACTGAGCGGTGAGTCACAGTTAACCTGCTTTGTTGTCACAGCTTTGTTTACGTTGGTTTGGTACAAAATGGTTTAAAATGTATCTTTTTAACCTTTTTAAGAGGAGCTACAACCACACAACATCTCTAAGGTCTTCCATACATCAAATGGATTCTTATGTCAAAATATTTTACTGCAAAAGTGTTTAAATTGATTTATTGTTATTATACACCACTAAACTAATGCTAATCTTGTGAATCACAATGAGAGGATTTAAACAGGACATGCTTGAAGCCAGTGTAGACATGGTTCACATGACGCTCGTCTGTCACAAGCGTGACAGACTAGCGTCTGTTTGCGAGGTTTATACATTTAAAACTTGTACATCCAGTGGTGTGTTCTAGTTTTTTTTTTAAGGTATACTATGATTATTCCCTGCC
Organism: Gymnoscopelus braueri; assembly: GCF_963280865.1. Lineage (NCBI taxonomy): Eukaryota > Metazoa > Chordata > Actinopteri > Myctophiformes > Myctophidae > Gymnoscopelus > Gymnoscopelus braueri. The sequence continues at coordinate 718,938 of NC_137613.1, read as the reverse complement.
TCCCACACGCACGGCATGCGCGCGTCTATAATTAATTAAATGTAAAAAATGTGCACGTGCCCCACAAAAATATTGCATGTGAAGATTTTCCGTGTGTCTCTCGCTCTGTAATGTCTGTCTTGCTCTCGTTCTGTCTCTCGTACCACTCTCGGTTCCTTGTTTGTTTTTGTTGTTGGCGCTGCCTGTCTCACTCTTCCGGGGCTTTACCTGCTGGGGCCAGTGTTGCCATGTCCGCGTATTATAAGCGACTTTGGGCTTGTTTTCTGGAAAGTTTTCTTGTAAAATGTTGGTCGTTGTGGGTTGCGTTTTTTTGGGGCTTGTTTCTAAAGTGTACTTGCTTAGGCTTGCTTCAAAAAATAGCGTAGGTTTTAAGTGCTCATGTGGCCTAAGTTGCTTCTTTTGGGCTTGTTTTCATAGAACTGGTTGCTTATTTCTCTCGCAAAATCTGGCAACACTGGCTGGTGAATGAAATCACAGAAGACTCGTCCCTAAACACACTCGCCCCGGGTCTAATCCGGCCGCCTCTGTCCGCGAAATGAATGGGGGCGAGTGTGTTTTGGTGCGAGCGTTCCAGTTACCTGTATCTTCCGTATTGTTCAACAAGAAGCCTTCTAATCCGATAGGTGGCCATTTTCTCAGAAATGTCTCGGATACTTTCAACTACGCAACCCTATCGGTTGGAAGGTGTATTGCACTCTGATATATTATAAAAAATAAAATAGAAAATGGCTGCCGATCCGATTCAAATGCTTTTTATTGAACAATACAGAAGATACGGATACTTAGACCGGTGCGCTTTAACTTGTAACATCCGTGCCTTGGGGTAAGCACTTTATATTTGAAATCTGAACGTTTATGTAGATGTGGCAGTTGTAAATGTAAAACATTCGCAAACCAGGAACAAGTGGTTCCATGACTGTCATGGTGTGACTGTCATGTTTCAGGGTTAGTTTTTTTCCCCCAGCAGTGACAAACAGCTCCCCCTACTGGAGAGGAGCTACAACCACACAACATCTCTCTTCTGCATTTTGATCCATCAAATGGATCAAATGCAGAAATATTTTACTGCAAAAGTGTTTCAATTGTTATATTGTTATTATACAGCCCTAAACTAATGCTAATGCAACAGAAATAAAGCCTGACTGTACGGGGGTTTAGTCACATCAACTCAACAATGAGAGGATTAAAACAGGACATGCTTGAAGCCAGTGGTGGAAAAATTACTCAAATGTTTTACTTAAAAATGTTCTACTTAAAGTATCAATACTGCTATATAGAAGTACTCTGTAAGTAAGTAAAATTCCGCAATTTACTTGAGTAAAAGTGCAAAAAAGTAGAAAGTACCAATTATGCAGAAAGTTTCAAAAGATCTTTTGAAAATAGCAGATCTACAAGCTCACAATGCGTTAGCTTTGCGACACTGTGATCTTGTAGATCGGCTAATGTATCCACATTTTGAGTTTCCTGGGCATTGTGGGCATCACTTCCTGTCGATTTGATCCCTGATATACCTGATCAAATGGACAGGAAGTGATGCCCACAATGCCCTAGGAAACTTGTGGATTTAGGGCTGAAGTGGTTAATGTATGTTGTTTTGTAATTTAATGTAATGTTGATGTGGCACACTGGTTGCAGAGCCCTTAGTCCATGAACCAGAGCCCCAAAATTGAGCAATCATTATCGAAAGAGTGGGCAAAACCAAACCTATATTAAATTGTTCATAGGGTCAATACGAGTAAATGAATATATGATAACCTTTCCACAGGAGCAGCTTTTTCATAGTTATCACACATTTTGTTATTTTCCCCATACGTACATGACAGGTGAAAAAATTACACAATTTAAAAAAGAGTTATCATAATGAAACTTCCCCAGTTGATTACTTACAAGAAGACAATGATTTATCGTATTACAAGTTTTCTGAAATTGTATATTTAGATATGCAAATTAGGCATTTAGTCCATGAGCCAGAGCCCCAAAATTGAGCCAGATATTGAATATTCCCTTGTTAAAAACCTTTGACTCCAACATCTTAACAAAATGAAATAAGAATGTTGACTCTGGCTTTGTCCAATGTTCCAAAGTTGATTCTGGAAAGTTATGCAAATTCAGGCATATTTTCCTAATGCCCAATTTGCATATTTAAATATACAATTTCTGAAAACTTGTAATACGATAAATCATTGTCTTCATCTAAGTAATCAACTCAGGAAGTTTCATTATGATAACTCTTTTTTAAATTTTGTCATTTTTTCACCTGTCATGTACGTATGGGGAAAATAACAAAATGTGTGATAACCATGAAAAAGCTGCTCCTGTGGAGAGGTTATCATATATTTATTTACTCGTATTGACCCTACGAACAATTTAATATAGGTATGGTTTTGCCCACTCTTTCGATAATGAAATATTGTCTGGCTCATGGACTACCTGCTCTAAATACTAGAAACAAATGGAAATTTGTTTCCAGAGCGTCTGATGTAGTCCTTTGAACACATACCTACAATAGACGGAAAATTAAGTGTAAAATAGATATTCTGATTTGACATTTTCTTCTATTGTAGGTGGGTGTTAAAATGACTCCTAATCCTGTTTTTTCCTAACAGAGAGGGATGATCATTTTTCTAAACCTCTCAGAGCGTCCATTGTGAATCTACATGAGTTTGGCTTTATGTATTTATTTTAGCATTGTTTAGTTTGGGAGTGTATAACAATATACACCAATTTCACCGATTTTTCATTAAATATTTGTATACAAGAATCCATTTCATGCATGGGTAAGAGATGATGGAAAACAACCGTGTGTTTGGTTCTACTACCTCCGCTAGGGGGATCTCACATTTTGGGGGCCATTAATGTGTCACTAGTCTAATAGGCAGTCTGCTTCCTTATGGTAAGTTTGATGTTATTGCATTATTTCATTTGAGTTGTTGGGGACTTGACAGAAAGATGTGTAAAACTGCTCAGTGTAACATGCAGGCTTAAATGCTTCTGCAGGGGAAATAATTGGCCATTTTATACAATAGACAATATATCAGATATGTTGATTCTAACCACATGACTTTATTTGAGGTATTTAATTATGTCTAGCGTACGTGATTGGGCGGCTGATATCTACAGACAGAGTTTAGGCTTAGTTTGGACCAATAGAGAAGGACATGAATCTAATAAAACAACACAAGAGGAGGGCTGCAGTGTTCTTAAAGTCTGTGTAAGATAGATGGTAGGAAGGTGCTCTTTGGTTAGAAAAGCGGGAGCCTTCAAAGTTTAAAAAGCTTTAATATAGAGGCTAGTTCATCTTTGAGGAAATAAAAGCCAACATGTTTGGGCCTTCTTCAGGGTATATTCTTGATGATTGGGCATAATGTGTTCATATTATGCTGCCAACTAGTGTAATATATATACAGACAGAGTTTAGGCTTTGGACTGATAGACACAGACAGAGATGTGTTTATCATGTGTGTTACAGCAGTGGTTGTAAAACGTTTTTATGTCAAGGACCCTCAAATGAATAAAATGTGTGGGTATTATATATACAGTGTGAAGCTTGAGTGTTTTAGTTGGTTATTCATTTGCTCATTGTTTGTGAATTATCATGTGGGTTCATTGTTCATGTCAAATGAAATGTAAAAGTGTCCTGTAAGTCCATATTCTTTCTTTCTTTCTTTTTCCTTTATTTATTCAGGGAAGCCCATTGAGAGCAAGCTCTCTTTTTCAAGGACGCCCTGATAACAAACATTTGAATCACATTACAATGACAAACTTTGACAATAAAGCAAAAAAGACATTAACATTAAAATAATCGCAAAAGGCGGTGAATCAGACAATACAGTGAAGACATGGATAACACAACACAGAGATTTAAAAATCAGATGCAAATAAACAGTGTTACATGAAACAGGTACAGTCACTATGTAGTGTGTCCTCAAGAAGCACCCTGAATGTCTCTATGTAGTGTGTCCTCAAGACGCACCCTGAATGTCTCTATGTAGTGTGTCCTCAAGAAGCACCCTGAATGTCTCTATGTAGTGTGTCCTCAAGAAGCACCCTGAATGTCTCTATGTAGTGTGTCCTCAAGACTTACGTGGACTGGTATGTGTGTTTGTGAACGTGTTGAGTGACCATTAACCTTTGGTTCCAAAAGCGAGGTTAGGTATAAAGGAAGTTTACCACACAAGGCCTTATAAATAAATAACATACAATGTTGCTCTCTACGAACTGTGAGAGATGGCCAACCCACTTTATCATATAAAATACAGTGATGGGTGAGATAATCATCAGCAGTAATAAAACACAAAGCACTGTGGTAGACTGCATCCAGAGGCTTCAGTGTGGAGAGTGAAGCATGCTCAGAGTATCCCCATAATCAAATACAGACATTATTACAGATTGAACAATAGTCTTTCTGCTGGTAAAAGAAAAACAGGACCTGTTTCTGTAAAGGAAGCCAATTAGTCTAGTCAAATGCATCTAGTCAAATGCCCAGATATTTATAAGATTTATAAGACATATGGGCGGGGCTTCCTTGGAAGCATGACACATTAACAAAGAAAAATCAATCATATATATCTGTATATTTGGCCGCAGACACCCACCTGAAAAGATATACAGATCATGTCAATTGCTGATCTTGTAGATCTGCTATTTTCAAATAGTTGATGTATATAGGTTTGAAGTGGCTAAACTGATTTTGATGCTATATTAACACATTTGGGGGGGGGACCCCGTGGAACCCCCTCAAGGACCCCCGGAGCCCACTTTGAGAATCACAGTGTTATTGTAAACTTTGATTACAGGTCAGTCAGTAAACACTGAAGGAGAGCTGTGATGGTTCTTTATCAAGCTGCTGCAACACAGCTTATTCATCCTTTCTTCATGTTCTGTTGATCTGTGATGTACAAACTGTATTCACATCACTGTTGATTTAGATTTAGTTTTAGTCATAGTCTTTTGAATAAAATGTCATATTTTAGTCATCTGACATGTTTGAGTTTTTGTCTAGTTTTAGTCGACAAAATATAAGATTATAGTGAAATCTACAGTTGATTTAGTCGACTAAAATGTATGTTGGCGGTGTCTTGATGGCGTCGTAATGGCTGATTTTACACTCGATAATTGTGAATGAACCACTCAAAGCCCTTTTTTTCATCTAAAGTAGGCTGTGGACCCCCATCTCAAAATATGTTGTTCCAGGGACCCCCAGAAGCACAGATCGGAGTTAAAAAAAATCGCTTTAAAACATACATATTTGCACACATTTTCCACGTTTTTTTTCCCAAAAAATAGCAGATCTACAAGCTCATACACACTTTGTGTGCCCCCTCACCCCCCCCAACACAGGTCCTGATCTACAAGCTCATACACACTTTGTGTGTGTGCCAACCTTTGAATATATATATACATTTTCAAGCGAACATTTGTAACTCAAATCTTTGCATCTGGGGGTCCCTGGAACCACAGATTTGTCCATGGCCAGAGAACCACTGCTGTATACTATATACTCCCATTTCTCACATGCTATATTTCCTTCCAAATCCTTTTTTTTATGACCTCCTTGAACAAAAGCACATAATAAGTAAACATGGGCATTTGTAAGTGCACTAATTCTTTGGACACATTGTGCAGCTTTTGAATCAAGTATACTTTAAATGACAAGATTCCAGTACAATTCATTCATTTGTTTATTTGGACAGGACAATGCATATTAATGAACGTCAAGACGTAAATACACCGGATTTAGCAAAGATGCTAGTTTTCATCCGCAGTCCTCACAATCAACAGCAGACACTTCAAACTAGGGCTGCAACCATTATTTATAACTATTATTTTCAAAGCCATTACTCTATGGATTACACATTTATATATATTTTTATATTTTTTATATCAACAAATTCGAATTGACTTTTTGTCTAATTGATTCAATCAATTAGATTAACCCCCAGCCCTATTTATACTTTGACGTACAATGGTATAACGCAAAACATTTAGAAAGTAGCTGATCTACAAGCTCACAATGAGTCACAAACTAATCTACAAGCTCACAATGAGTCACAAACTAATCTACAAGCTCACAATGAGTCACAAACTTGCACATCGGCTATTTTATCAATCGAACTGATCGCAATCCAACTCATCCATTCAATGGCCGTTGTGAGCTTGTATTTGGGCTGATGTTCCCCTCAGAATAGGGATGCTAGGGTTGAAGTGGCTAGTGTAAAACAAAATGCAAATATTTGGCGGCCCCCTGTAGTACCTGTAGTAACTGTGAGGACTCCCTAGGGGTCCCGGACCCCCTGTTGAAGACCCCTGCATTAGACCCTCCATGGTAGCTGGTTGAACAACACTGCACTATGACATGTATTATTAGTCATTATTACACGGCTTGGTTGAATGCTCGATTCTGATTGGTCAGTCATCAGTCATTATTTCTTGATAATGACCGATGAGCTCTAAACGGACCGCTGTGTAATCAGAGACTCAGAGCACCTGCTCATGTCAACCTGCGCTGCTTTGTTTTATGCTTTATCCAACATGACAGCCATGTAAACAAACAACCAATGTCATTTACAACTAAACGTTGCTCTCAAGAATGTTTTTGAAAACATTTGAAGTGAGAAATAGACGATGCATTAACCGAAAAGTAATTCTATTTGATCCACTGCACTTCCTTGTTTATCGTGGCTCAACAACGAGGGAAATACCAAAACGCTCGCCCCAAAACACAGTCGCCCCGGGGAAAATCCGGCGGTATTACAGGCAAATCGGCGGTATATAGAATGGGGGGCGACTGTGTTTTGGGGCGAGTCTTTTTTTTATTCTGTCATTTGTTTTCCGAGGCGAACTTGTCCGCCCAGCCCAATACTTATGGAATACTTTCATTGCCGTAAGCAAGGAAATACTTCGTTTTGTTGTTACTTTTGGGTAAATTTATTTATGCATTTATTAAGTAGCCGTGTAATAAGCGGGATAATGCATGGGGAGGTAGTCATTATTGAAATTTAAAGCCCTTCAGGGCGATTAACCACCTCGGCTTCGCCTCGGTGGTTAATCGCCCTGTCGGGCTTTAAATTTCAATAATGACTACCTCCCCATGCATTATCCCTTGCTTATTATCACCATGTTGCTGTGGATAACATGTTGTTTGTATTTTTTTATGGGTTTGTTTTGTATCTGTGTGGCACATTTTTGCCAGACCCAGGGGGTCTACTACAGGAGGCTTTGTCTGTCGGTTGGTCGGTCCGTCCCTCTTTTCCTCCCCAGCCATTCAGGAACGCTTCAGATTTCAACCACCAGGGGCAACAGAAAAAAAAAAATTAAAACATTATCCAATTCGTTATTCAAATGCATTCTCGTTCCCAGGGTGAATAGTGTTTTACTTCATATCAGACGGCAAATCATTCATTTTATTAACGTATCTCTTGTCTCTCTAGGTATATTTTGCCTATATATAATGTGACAAACTTCCTTTCCCTAACTAATAAAATAGCCTACATTTCCAGTCATGTCAAAAAATACTCAAACGTTTTACTTAGCCTGGCATGGCCAGACTAATATCACTGTCAGACTGGTCTGGTTTCCTGGCTAACAAATCCCAGATTTAATGGCCTGACAAACTATTTTCAGTTTATTTGAGGAGATTTTTAATGAAGTGAATATTGAACCTCAGGCCTCTGGTTTATTGATACTTCTTAAGCCCGTCGTGTCTGTGCTGATATGGGTAGATGTCAGGATGTTTATGATTCACAAAACCACTTTTTTATTTTTTTATACATTTTTATTTATTTTCACTTAAGTAATAAAGGTATCAATACCCTATTGTACAAATAGTCTGTTACAAGTACAAGTTCATAAAAGTCAAAGTACAAAAGTATTGGCATCAAAATATACTTAACCCTCGTAGGGTCTTCGTGTTTTAGTCACACCCAGGGCCTTCGGGTCACTTTGACCCGAAGGCCCTGGGTGAAAATTTTCATTTTCATGAAAATGAAAATTTTCATTTTCATATCACATGTTTAGTACAGTAAATAAGGCAAATAGAAGAAGTTTCATAGAGAACAAAAATGTTTTACATACTTTTAATTCATGTTGAAAATGTTAAACCGGGTTAAAAGGACCCGAGGACCCTACGAGGGTTAAAGTACCAGTACTCACTAGGCAGAAGATTCCATTTAACGCGTTTTCAAATGTACAAAATGTATAAAAATCCTCACAATCCGTCCGCAAAGCGAAGCGTTGTGAGCTTGCAGATCTGCTATTTTCAAGATTGCCAAGAATATATAGGAGAGAGAGAGAGATGGGGGGAGACTTTCTTTTTCCTTTATTTATTCAGGGAAGCCCATATACATAATGAAAAACTATAACAAACATTTGAATCACATTGCAATGTCACAGATGCAAATACATATAGTGTTACATGAAACAGGTGCAGTCACTATGTAGTGTGTGAGCATAATACATGAAAGCAGTCTTTCCTTGTTCACTTCTCTTACGTGGACTGGTATATCTAATGTCGTCACCTTGCTAAACTAAAGGCCTAAGTAATTTTTTGAGGAAAATGATATTTTGCCTAAGTCAGCTCCTCATGACACTGGCCACCTCTGGTAAAATGGCCTATCTCCTACTTGAAAAGGATCATGCTGTTCACTCCCCTTTTAGTAGAATGGCCTAACTCCCTAGTGTGACTTAGGCCAAAATAGGCTTAAAAAAACTTAAAATCAGTAAATAATTTGGCCTATTAAAGTCAGATTGAATCCTATTTAAACCTATTTAAATCTCTTATGTTACGTAACTGACAGACAGTGTTATTTTAATTGTAATAGTCATAATTTGTTATAAACATTCTGGGTCAAATGATTAAGAAATATCATATAGTTTTGTTTTGGATCAGTTTTTTATTTTTCCTGAAAAATGTAAAAAAATTACTTATGCCATTAGTTTAGCAAGGCGACGATGTGTGTTTGTGAACGTGTTGATGGACTGGTATATCTAATGTGTGTTTGTGAACGTGTTGATGGACTGGTATATCTAATGTGTGTTTGTGAACGTGTTGATGGACTGGTATATCTAATGTGTGTTTGTGAACGTGTTGATGGACTGGTATATCTAATGTGTGTTTGTGAACGTGTTGATGGACTGGTATATCTAATGTGTGTTTGTGAACGTGTTGATGGACTGGTATATCTAATGTGTGTTTGTGAACGTGGTGATGGACTGGTATATCTAATGTGTGTTTGTGAACGTGTTGATGGACTGGTATATCTAATGTGTGTTTGTGAACGTGTTGATGGACTGGTATATCTAATGTGTGTTTGTGAACGTGTTGATGGACTGGTATATCTAATGTGTGTTTGTGAACGTGTTGATGGACTGGTATATCTAATGTGTGTTTGTGAACGTGTTGATGGACTGGTATATCTAATGTGTGTTTGTGAACGTGTTGAATGTCCAGTAACCTTTGGTTCCAAAAGCGAGGATAGATATAAAGGAAGTTTACCACACAAGGCCTTATAAATAAATACAATACAATGTTTCTCTCTATGAACTGTGAGAGATGGCCAACCCACTTTATCATTTAAAACACAGTGATGGGTGAGATGATCTCCAGGTGAGGCGGGTGAGGGAGGCATGGAACTACCTCAGCTCTTTGCTCTCTCAGGGACTGGTGCTCCTCCAGGAGTTCCCCCAGTAGCTCCAAGCTGTTTCCCAGCGGGATAGGAGGAGAGGCCGCTCGTAGTGTGTTCCTGCAGCGCTTCTTCCTGGCTCTGCGTACTGGAATCAAAGCGGCGGCCGTGCAGGTATCAGACCGTTTGGGTTTCTTGGGCATCTAGTGCTCCTCGTTGAGGACACCATCAGACAATATGGATCCATGATCAGAGGCTCCATTAACGGGTCCGGTTGACAGCCAGCCAGGGAGTCCTCTAGGACACCAGAGACACAGTCTGTAACAGACAGGGAGTCCTCTAGGACACCAGAGACACAGTCTGTAACAGACAGGGAGTCCTCTAGGACACCAGAGACACAGTCTGTAACAGACAGGGAGTCCTCTAGGACACCAGAGACACAGTCTGTAACAGACAGGGAGTCCTCTAGGACACCAGAGACACAGTCTGTAGCTGTAGCAGCCAGGGAGTCCTCCAGGATACCAGAGACACAGCCTGTAGCTGTAGCAGCCATGGAGTCCTCCAGGACACCAGAGACACAGCCTGTAGCTGTAGCAGCCAGGGAGTCCTCTAGGACACCAGAGACACAGTCTGTAACAGACAGGGAGTCCTCTGTGTGTGTGTGTGTGTGTGTGTGTGTGTGTGTAGGTGGGTGTAATGCAGAGGAGGCCGGTGGTAAGGACTCAGAGGAGGGGGATGCGGGTTCGAGTCCCTCGTTGCTCAGAGGCAGCAGAGAGGAGGATGGTGTCTTGCTCAGAGGCAGCAGAGAGGAGGATGGTGCCTTGCTCAGAGGCAGCAGAGAGGAGGATGGTGCCTTGCTCAGAGGCAGCAGAGAGGAGGACGGTGCCTTGCTCAGAGGCAGCAGAGAGGAGGACGGTGCCTTGCTCAGAGGCAGCAGAGAGGAGGACGGTGCCTTGCTCAGAGGCAGCAGAGAGGAGGATGGTGCCTTGCTCAGAGGCAGCAGAGAGGAGGACGATGTCTTGCTCAGAGGCAGCAGAGAGGAGGATGGTGCCTTGCTCAGAGGCAGCAGAGAGGAGGACGGTGCCTTGCTCAGAGGCAGCAGAGAGGAGGATGATGCCTTGCTCAGAGGCAGCAGAGAGGAGGATGGTGTCTTGCTCAGAGGCAGCAGAGAGGAGGACGGTGTCTTGCTCAGAGGCAGCAGAGAGGAGGATGATGCCTTGCTCAGAGGCAGTGGGGTTTGTAAGTGGTTCAACGTGAGGATGGGTTTCGGCTTCCTCTCTGTTGTAAAGTACATTTATTATTATTACTATTCTTCATCATACCTGCAGAGGGAGCTGTTAACCATGAATTCTAGTATCACAGGTTTGGGGGTTAAAAGGAATTACTTCCGGTGCTACCGGCAGATAGGAAATGTAGCCGCTAACATGTAGCTATGTTTGTTACCACCACAGTGTTCTGTACATGTATGTCACCTGCGAGTCTTAAGATAAAGAATCTCAAAGATATCAAAGCGTGAGTGTGTTCCTTCTTGGAGTGAAGTTACCACATATTTTTGGCGACGAGGTGAACTGGATTACTACGTGCTCAAGTCGGATTACTATGAGCAGCAGTAGCAGTGACGACGACGCGACACAGAACGGAGACGTGGAGAACGGTGACGACAACGTGGAATTGCCGGTGAATGTGGCCGGTGGACAACGTGTTCAGATGACGACGTTTGGGACAATCAGTGAGTTTGTGGAGGGAAACGAGGACTGGACGGAGTACGAGGAAAGGTTGGGACACTTTTTCGCTGCAAATGACATTACTGAGGAGGCTAAAAAGCGCTCTATTCTCCTGAGTGTGTGTGGGGCAAAGACTTATAAGCTGATAAGGAACTTGGCCACTCCACGGAAACCAGGAGATATTCCATATGATGATCTTGTCCAGCTTGTGGGAAACCACCATAACCCCAAACCCTCTGTTATTGTCCAACGGTTTAAATTCCACAGTCATTTCAAAAGACAAGGTCAGTCTGTGTCTAACTTTGTAGCCGAGCTACGGCAGCTATCTGAACATTGTGATTTTGGGGCAGTGTTAGATGACATGCTCCGTGACCGATTAGTATGCGGCATTAGTGAAAACGCCATTCAGCGCCGCCTGCTGGGAGAAACACCACCATTGACTTTTCAGAAAGCCTTAGACATTTCCCTAGGCATGGAAATGGCTGCAAGTGATGCTAAGGATATCCAAAAAGGGAATGGATCGCAGTCAGTGGCAGTGTACCAAGTCAGGAAGGAGACTGGTAAGCAGGAAAGGCGGGTGGAATGTTTTAGGTGTGGGGGGTCACACTATGCCAATGACTGCAAGTTTAAAGATGCTATCTGTCATGGATGTAACAAAAAGGGCCACTTATCTAAAAAGTGCAGGAGCTCTAAGGGGAGAGTTAAGCCTGGGGGGAGGAGACCTCAGCCGTTTCATGCAGCCACACACCATCTAGAAGAGGAGGATGGGGAGGCCACATGTGCATATAATATGTTTGGGGTGGAAACCGATGAGGAGCCATCTGAGCCTTATTATGCCACAGTTACTGTTAATGGGCAGGACATTAAGTTTGAGATTGATTCAGGGGCTACGGCCTCAGTCATAAGTGAGGAGACCTACAGGGGGTCATGGGGGCGTAGTCTGCCTCCTATCAGGCCCTCAAAACTCAAGCTCAGGACTTACACAGGACAGCCCATACCTCATTTAGGGGTGATATATGTGGACATTGCAGCTGAAGGTCAGAGAGACACAGCCAGGCTGGTGATAGCCACAGGGAGCGGGCCTAGTCTGTTGGGCCGCGATTGGCTTCGCAAACTCCGCCTAAATTGGCATGAAATTAAATATGCCCGTACACACACTATGGAGGACATTCTGCAGAACTACAGTGAGGTGTTCAAGGATGAGCTGGGCACACTGAAGGGCGTGTCGGTGAAGCTCCATATGGACTCGGATGCCAAGCCACGGTTCTTTAAGCCCAGGCCAGTGCCTTATGCTATGAAAAGTATTGTGGAGGAGGAGCTGAACCGTTTACAGAAAATGGGTATCATAGAGCCCGTACAGTTCTCCAGGTGGGCGGCTCCTATTGTTCCAGTATTAAAGGAAGACAAAACGGCAAGGATATGTGGCGACTACAAGCTGACAGTGAACCAGTGCTCTACGCTGGAGGAGTATCCGTTGCCACGGGTGGATGACCTGTTTGCGACCCTGTCAGGGGGGAAGCTCTTCACAAAACTGGACATGAGCCATGCCTATCAACAGCTGCTGCTTGACGAGGAGTCGAGAGAGTTTGTCACAATTAACACACACAAGGGGTTATTCAAGTACAACCGCCTAGTGTTTGGAGTGGCGTCCAGCCCCGCCATTTTCCAAAGAACAATGGACACCTTGCTGCAGGGAATTCCTCACGTGGCAGTGTATCTGGATGACATATTGATCACAGGGGCCACAGAGGAGGAGCATCTGGCTAACCTAGAGCAGGTGCTGAAGAAGATGTCGGACGCAGGGCTGCGTTTGAAACGGCGCAAGTGCGTGTTCATGGCGCCCAGTGTAACATACCTGGGTCACAAGATCACAGCAGAGGGGCTCTGGCCCTTGGAGGACAAAGTGCGAGCCATCAAAGAGGCACCAAGTCCCAAGAATGTACCTGAACTCAGATCTTTTCTAGGTCTGGTAAATTATTATGGCAAGTTCTTGCATGACCTGTCACAGGTCCTGGCCCCACTGTACCAGTTGCTGCACAATGACACTAAGTGGCAGTGGGGTGAAGAGCAGGAGAGAGCATTCAAGGCAGTGAAAGGGCTCCTCCACTCAACAAAGTTGCTTGTTCATTATGACCCAGCTAGAGAGATCACGCTTGCCTGTGATGCCTCGCCCTACGGCGTGGGGGCAGTCCTTTCCCATATAATGGAGGATGGCTCTGAGAAGCCTATTGGTTTCTCGTCCCGCACCCTGAACGCCGCCGAGAGGGGCTACTCACAGTTGGACAAGGAGGGGCTGGCCATTGTGTTCGCTGTAAAACGGTTTCACCAGTACCTGTATGGCCGTCCATTTACCATTCATACGGACCATAAACCTCTGATGAGCCTGTTCAGCGAGACTAAATGCATCCCGCCGCTTGCCTCAGCCAGAATACAGCGTTGGGCCCTCACCTTGTCCGCATACCAGTATACTATTGTGTACAGAGCAGGTAAAGATAATTCAAATGCTGATGCACTGAGTCGACTGCCTTTACCTGATACACCTGCTACTACTTATGTGCCGCCCGAGACTGTGTTTTCATTGCAGAGAGTGGCAGAGACACCTGTGAAGGCAACACAGATCCGGCAGTGGACAGAGAGAGATCCAACCCTGTCCCAGGTTAAGACTTTCTTGTTGCAAGGGTGGCCCAGTGTGGTGGAAGGTGAGGACCTTAAACCCTATGCAAAACGCAAGACAGAACTGAGTTTGCAAGATGGATGCATTCTCTGGGGCACGAGAGTGGTCGCACCGCCCCCGGCTCGTCCACGGATTGTGGAGGAGATTCACGAGACTCATCCAGGTGTGTCTCGAATGAAAAGCTTTGCAAGATCCTATGTCTGGTGGCCGAAAATGGATCTGGAATTGGAGTACAGGGTAAAATCATGCACACAATGCCAGATCAACCAGAACATGTCGCCACCAGCACCACTTCACCCATGGGAGTGGCCAGACCGTCCATGGTCTAGGCTACATGTGGACTTTGCAGGCCCGTTTATGGGACATATGTTCTTTATAATGGTCGATGCTCATTCCAAGTGGATAGAGGCTCACATCATGAGCAACATTACAGCCCCCATGACCATAGACAAACTAAGACAAGTGTTTTCAGTTCATGGTTTGCCTGATTCTCTCGTGAGTGATAATGGCCCCACGTTCACCAGTGAGCTGTTCAGTGAGTTCATGCAGCAGAATGGCATTCATCACATCCGGACGGCTCCTTTCCATCCTGCTTCAAATGGCCTAGCCGAGCGGGCTGTTCAGACAGTGAAGGAAGGACTGAAGCGATTGACAGGAGGCTCTGTTAGCACACGACTATCACGTTTCCTGTTTAATTATCGCCTCACTCCACAGACAACAACGGGACGCACACCAGCCGAGCTGTTGATGGGGCGTCGGCCCAAGTCAAAATTGGACCTGCTGCGTCCCGACCTGAAGGCAAAGGTGGAGAGAAAACAGGAGAAAATGAAGGAAGGACATGATCAACATGCACGAGAGAGACAGTTAAAACAAGGTGACAATGTCTATGTGAAGGATTTCAGTCATAACAACAACCAGAAATGGCTGCCTGGGATTATCCTTAGGCAGAGTGGTCCAGTCTCACATGTTGTCAAGCTGAGGGACGGACGGGAGTTCCGCAGACATCAGGACCATGTGCGCCTGCGTTATGATGCAGGTCCAGACACAGAGACAGTCACACAGTTACCGTTGGTGAGTTATCCAATTGAGGGAACAGGTGCCACTGTGCCTGTACCCGAGCGAGAGACACTGGCAGAGGTGTCTGTGCCCCCTGAACAGGATGAACATTCTCCCACACACGCACAGACCCCTCTCATGTCACCAGCACCAGACCCTCTCAAATCACCATCGTCAGTGGTGACTGCGGAAACACCCGGGGTGGTGCGCAGGTCACAGCGTGCCCGTAAACCTCCCGACAGATTTGGGTTTTGATATATATATGAAAAAAAAAGACTCTAATGATGCACTGGTGTAATCTGTGAAGGTGTAAAAAAAAAAAAAAAAAGAGGAAAAAAAAGATAAATGTTTTTGCTTTTTCAGATGTATTTAACATTTATGGGGAAGTTGAAATCTAAGGGGAGAGAGGTGTTGTAAAGTACATTTATTATTATTACTATTCTTCATCATACCTGCAGAGGGAGCTGTTAACCATGAATTCTAGTATCACAGGTTTGGGGGTTAAAAGGAATTACTTCCGGTGCTACCGGCAGATAGGAAATGTAGCCGCTAACATGTAGCTATGTTTGTTACCACCACAGTGTTCTGTACATGTATGTCACCTGCGAGTCTTAAGATAAAGAATCTCAAAGATATCAAAGCGTGAGTGTGTTCCTTCTTGGAGTGAAGTTACCACACTCTCCATGACCCAGAGGAACACAACCGTCCTGCTACGACCTGTAGATGTGTTCGTTCACCAGGTCAGTGTTTTAATGACATTAAATGATACATCATTAATCATTAATAAATCATTAATCATTATAAAATGACAGAGGCGTTCCCGGCTTAAAAGGTATAACAATGTATATGTGTAACAATAGGTGTAACAATAGGTGTAACAATAGGTGTAACAATAGGTAGCAGGTGTAAATGTTAGAAAACATTCCTCTATGTTTGTGTCAACTCATTGTTTTAGTGATTTCATTCATGAATTGATGGGATCTTCTGATAGGCCTAAAATCCCATCAATCAAATTGATTCTGACATGTGATCAAATATCATAATAAACATTCAGAAGGAGACATTTCTTCTCTCAACATTCAAGGCAAAATAACAAATAAGTAATAATTATGAAGAAAATAATAATCAACAACATAATAAGAGAAGCATTGTGTGTGTGTGTGTGTGTGTGTGTGTGTGTGTGTGTGTGTGTGTGTGTGTGTGTGTGTGTGTGTGTGTGTGTGTGTGTGTGTGTGTGTGTGTGTGTGTGTGTGTGTGTGTGTGTGTGTGTGTGTGTGTGTGTGTGTGTGTGTGTGTGTGTGTGTGTGTGTGTGTGTGTGTGTGTGTGTGTGTGTGTGTGTGTGTGTGTGTGTGTGTGTGTGCGTGCGTGCGTGCGTGCGTGCGTGCGTGCGTGCGTGCGTGCGTGCGTGCGTGCGTGCGTGCGTGCGTGCGTGCGTGCGTGCGTGCGTGCGTGCGTGCGTGCGTGCGTGCGTGCGTGCGTGCGTGCGTGCGTGCGTGCGTGTGTGTGTGTGTGTGTGCGCGTGCATGCAGCATGCGTGTGTGTGTCAGAAAGGGAAGTCAGATCATATAGAGATCAGAGAGCTTAAACAGAAGGACTTTTATTTCAGAACAGATGAAACAATTAAATGAGCTGAAAGTATTGAAAGTGAAACATTATAAGACGTTTATATTTATCTAATAGATAAAATGATATTTTAATGAACTAAATGTCTGTCCAGATAAAATGATACATATTTATTTTAATGAACTAAATGACATTCAAGGATGATTCTACCTGTAACCCTTCATCAGGATGCAGTTATAGCATCATAATTAATATGCCTCTCAACATAAAATAAAGTTATAGCATCATAATTAATATGCCTCTCAACATAAAATAAAGTTATAGCATCATAATTAATATGCCTCTCAACATAAAATAAAGTTATAGCATCATAATTAATATGCCTCTCAACATAAAATAAAGTTATAGCATCATAATTAATATGCCTCTCAACATAAAATAAAGTTATAGCATCATAATTAATATGCCTCTCAACATAAAATAAAGTTATAGCATCATAATTAATATGCCTCTCAACATAAAATAAAGTTATAGCTCCATCATTAATATGCCTCTCAACATAAAATAAAGTTATAGCATCATAATTAATATGCCTCTCAACATAAAATAAAGTTATAGCATCATAATTAATATGCCTCTCAACATAAAATAAAGTTATAGCATCATAATTAATATGCCTCTCAACATAAAATAAAGTTATAGCATCATAATTAATATGCCTCTCAACATAAAATAAAGTTATAGCATCATAATTAATATGCCTCTCAACATAAAATAAAGTTATAGCATCATAATTAATATGCCTCTCAACATAAAATAAAGTTATAGCATCATAATTAATATGCCTCTCAACATAAAATAAAGTTTTAGCATCATAATTAATATGCCTCTCAACATAAAATAAAGTTATAGCATCATAATTAATATGCCTTTCAACATAAAATAAAGTTATAGCATCATAATTAATATGCCTCTCAACATAAAATAAAGTTATAGCATCATAATTAATATACCTCTCAACATAAAATAAAGTTATAGCATCATAATTAATATGCCTCTCAACATAAAATAAAGTTATAGCATCATAATTAATATGCCTCTCAACATAAAATAAAGTTATAGCATCATAATTAATATGCCTCTCAACATAAAATAAAGTTATAGCATCATAATTAATATGCCTCTCAACATAAAATAAAGTTATAGCATCATAATTAATATGCCTCTCAACATAAAATAAAGTTATAGCATCATAATTAATATGCCTCTCAACATAAAATAAAGTTATAGCATCATAATTAATATGCCTCTCAACATAAAATAAAGTTATAGCATCATAATTAATATGCCTCTCAACATAAAATAAAGTTTTAGCATCATAATTAATATGCCTCTCAACATAAAATAAAGTTATAGCATCATAATTAATATGCCTCTCAACATAAAATAAAGTTATAGCATCATAATTAATATGCCTCTCAACATAAAATAAAGTTATAGCATCATAATTAATATGCCTCTCAACATAAAATAAAGTTATAGCATCATAATTAATATGCCTCTCAACATAAAATAAAGTTATAGCATCATAATTAATATGCCTCTCAACATAAAATAAAGTTTTAGCATCATAATTAATATGCCTCTCAACATAAAATAAAGTTATAGCATCATAATTAATATGCCTCTCAACATAAAATAAAGTTATAGCATCATAATTAATATGCCTCTCAACATAAAATAAAGTTATAGCATCATAATTAATATGCCTCTCAACATAAAATAAAGTTATAGCATCATAATTAATATGCCTCTCAACATAAAATAAAGTTATAGCATCATAATTAATATGCCTTTCAACATAAAATAAAGTTATAGCATCATAATTAATATGCCTCTCAACATAAAATAAAGTTATAGCATCATAATTAATATGCCTCTCAACATAAAATAAAGTTATAGCATCATAATTAATATGCCTCTCAACATAAAATAAAGTTATAGCATCATAATTAATATGCCTCTCAACATAAAATAAAGTTATAGCATCATAATTAATATGCCTCTCAACATAAAATAAAGTTATAGCATCATAATTAATATGCCTCTCAACATAAAATAAAGTTATAGCATCATAATTAATATGCCTCTCAACATAAAATAAAGTTATAGCATCATAATTAATATGCCTCTCAACATAAAATAAAGTTATAGCATCATAATTAATATGCCTCTCAACATAAAATAAAGTTATAGCATCATAATTAATATGCCTCTCAACATAAAATAAAGTTATAGCATCATAATTAATATGCCTCTCAACATAAAATAAAGTTTTAGCATCATAATTAATATGCCTCTCAACATAAAATAAAGTTATAGCATCATAATTAATATGCCTTTCAACATAAAATAAAGTTATAGCATCATAATTAATATGCCTCTCAACATAAAATAAAGTTATAGCATCATAATTAATATACCTCTCAACATAAAATAAAGTTATAGCATCATAATTAATATGCCTCTCAACATAAAATAAAGTTATAGCATCATAATTAATATGCCTCTCAACATAAAATAAAGTTATAGCATCATAATTAATATGCCTCTCAACATAAAATAAAGTTATAGCATCATAATTAATATGCCTCTCAACATAAAATAAAGTTATAGCATCATAATTAATATGCCTCTCAACATAAAATAAAGTTATAGCATCATAATTAATATGCCTCTCAACATAAAATAAAGTTATAGCATCATAATTAATATGCCTCTCAACATAAAATAAAGTTATAGCATCATAATTAATATGCCTCTCAACATAAAATAAAGTTTTAGCATCATAATTAATATGCCTCTCAACATAAAATAAAGTTATAGCATCATAATTAATATGCCTCTCAACATAAAATAAAGTTATAGCATCATAATTAATATGCCTCTCAACATAAAATAAAGTTATAGCATCATAATTAATATGCCTCTCAACATAAAATAAAGTTATAGCATCATAATTAATATGCCTCTCAACATAAAATAAAGTTATAGCATCATAATTAATATGCCTCTCAACATAAAATAAAGTTTTAGCATCATAATTAATATGCCTCTCAACATAAAATAAAGTTATAGCATCATAATTAATATGCCTCTCAACATAAAATAAAGTTATAGCATCATAATTAATATGCCTCTCAACATAAAATAAAGTTATAGCATCATAATTAATATGCCTCTCAACATAAAATAAAGTTATAGCATCATAATTAATATGCCTCTCAACATAAAATAAAGTTATAGCATCATAATTAATATGCCTTTCAACATAAAATAAAGTTATAGCATCATAATTAATATGCCTCTCAACATAAAATAAAGTTATAGCATCATAATTAATATGCCTCTCAACATAAAATAAAGTTATAGCATCATAATTAATATGCCTCTCAACATAAAATAAAGTTATAGCATCATAATTAATATGCCTCTCAACATAAAATAAAGTTATAGCATCATAATTAATATACCTCTCAACATAAAATAAAGTTATAGCATCATAATTAATATGCCTCTCAACATAAAATAAAGTTATAGCATCATAATTAATATGCCTCTCAACATAAAATAAAGTTATAGCATCATAATTAATATGCCTCTCAACATAAAATAAAGTTATAGCATCATAATTAAAGTGTCTAAACTTAAGAGAGCTAACTAACTAACTAACTAACTTACTAACTAACTAACTAACTAACTAACTAACTAACTAACTAACTAACTAACTAACTAACTAACTAACTTACTAACTAACTAACTAACTAACTAACTGTAAAAACACAACATTGATGTAAATCTATTGAACTAATAGTGTGATAAATGTTACAATGTGTTCATGTTTACAACACTTCTCACTCCGTTCATCTGGTTGTATTCAACGGCCTTTGTCGCCCTCGTGTGGACACAATGAGTAAATACAAGTAAATGTCGTCAATAAATCACTGTACTTTAATCATCAAAATATTAAACACGAGATGACGCAACATGGCGCTGGTTTCTACATGAAGCTGTTCAAATCTACAAGCTCACAATGAGAGGCATTGTGAGCTTGTAGATCGGCTATTTTCTGCGCGCGACACTCGTAGTATTTGTGTTTGTAAGCGTTAAAACGGTTGTATTTTGAAAAAAGAATGGAAGCACTCGCGTTGCGTTCTGTGCAAAGCGTAACACTTGGTGTCTGGGAAATGTAGTTCTTTCTAGTGTAGTTCTTCTAGTCATCCATGGTGGCTGGGAAATGTAGTTCCTCAAATGTAGTCCACATAGCTACCCGTGTTGGTGTATGGGAAATGTAGTAGGACGATTGTAGTTTTTCTAGCCACCCATTGTCGATGGACAATCGTGTTTGATGACGTCCGGTGTGACGTGTGTCTGTTTATGTAGCTAGCGGCTAGCTAGCAGCTAGCAGCTGCTTTATGCTCAAAACAAACTAACAAACCAGTGATGTGTTCTACCAAACCAATGAGTGGAGGAGGAATTAACAATACAAACCATCATCTTATTATGATGATGCTCTTTATAAAATGATTAAATGGACTAAATATCCATAAATAGTGTTTGTTGAGTCACTGCATCATAGTTATAAATAATATACCTAGAGTAGACGAGAGTTTGTCCACTAGAGGGCGACACAGTCGATATAATAGAATTATAGGCATCATAACCTCTGGTTTTATTCTATTCTATTGTTTCAGGAAGACAACATGTTGTTGCATAAAATGTAAACTATTAAATTGTAATAGTGTTGCATCTACCAAACCATGTATGTTTTTCTACCAACAGCATCAATGGACATTTAAGTTAAAGCTGTTATAATAATTGAGAAAGAGATTGTTTGTTTTATACCCAACTGTAAATAGTGTAGATTAAATAATATTAAACAAAGCATATTAGACAAACCATATACAATGAAATATTGGCAACAATTAAAAGCTATTTTAAAAACACTGATTTATGTATCATTGGTGATTGTGCAGAATTAACAGTCAACCTGTGAATTTAAGCACAATGTCAGTCTGTGTGAGACAGTCTGTGAATAATAGATGCATTCTATTTTATTTTATTTTAAGCAGCTATTACTGTCATAGGTGTGATTGGCAATTAATTCGTTGTGTGTATTTAATGTTCTAAACACTGATTTAAAAAAATAGATTCAGATTACAGCCCACTCAGTTTATCTGTAGAAATAACTTTAAAAGACCAATTTGACCTATGAATTATTTTGGATTATTTAATTGAAGGTTATAGTTCATAAGGTTTATAGCTCACCCAGTGTATTTTACCTGGTGAAATATCTTTAAGAGGTCAATTTAACCTTAATTAATTTATCCACTTAATCTTTGACCAGGAGTATTTATACTTTGACTCATACTGGTGGTCCAGTACTTTCTCCACCAACATGCACTGCTACTAATAGTTAGGAAACGTAAATGCAAAGGAAACATTACACTAATAATGTACACAAATGTACTTGACAAATACCCCCAACAACAACATCAATGACAAGGGCCACAGTTTATTATTGTGTTCGTTTTAAGTGTTATTCTCTCATTGTGGTTTCTAGATGCTACAACTGTGGAGGACCGGACCACCACGCCAAACAATGCCCGCTGCCCCCTCAGCCCAAGAAGTGCCATTTCTGCCAGAGTCTGTCTCATATGGTGGCCGTCTGTCCAATCAGAGCGCTGCAGTCCTGTCACAGGGAGGGTCAGTCCTGTCACAGGGAGGGTCAGTCCTGTCACAGGGAGGGTCAGTCCTCTCACAGGGAGGGTCAGTCCTGTCACAGGGAGGGTCAGTCCTGTCACAGGGAGGGTCAGTCCTGTCACAGGGACGGTCAGTCCTGTCACAGGGAGGGTCAGGGGGGAGGGGGAGGGGGAGAGGAGGGGGGGCACGCCCTCGCTTCAGCACCGGGCTCCCAGTGATCCACTGGTTCTGTCGGAAGACATCCCCATAACTCTGAGAGTGTACAAAATGTGTCCAAATGGACCGTCAAGTTGTCTCTCAGAGTTACAGACCTGTAAGGGTCCATTTGGAACCGCCTCAAGGAACCCTGAGGATAAGGATAAGGATAAGGATAATTCCTTTTAACAGGTCGTTCATGAAAGTCCTTGCGGTCTTGTTTCCAATGAGAACCTGTGAGCAATTAGGGGTTAAGAGTCTTGCTCAGGGACAAATTTCATTTCATCGACACATATGCTGGCCTGGCCTGGAATCGAACCTGGGGCAACCAGGGCCCCTGGCTCCCTAGGCGGGCTCACTAACCACTCAGCTATGGCCGCCCCATAGGGGCCCTGGACCACACGTTGAGACCCACTGGAGTACAAGAAGAGTGGGCACCAAAACGTTGTGGGCACATGGGAAGACTATATAAAGTGCCATAAGGTTGATTGAGGTCTGTTTTCAAGTGCCATACTTCCCTGAATTTTTTTTTTATCAGACAAGATAATCCTAGACATTCCCTTGGGTGTTGAGATAGTGACAGCAAGTTGTCATTTCATCAGCTGAAGCTTTTATGCAAGACCAGCATTGGAAAAATATTTCGTGATTTAGTTTTCCTCCAGCTGAGTTGTTTTCCCAGCTACTACTGCATATGTATTGTTATCTTTTTTATATTGATTATTTATTCAAAGTTCAGACTCTTACTCATCTACCAGCCTGTAAACCATCCCGGTCACGTGAATTCATATTATGATGCGTCTCCTGCAGACCATGATAATATGAATTCATATTATCATGCGTCTCCTGCAGGCTATGATAATATGAATTCATATTATCATGCGTCTCCTGCAGACCATGATAATATGAATTCATATTATGATGTGTCTCCTGCAGACCATGATAATATGAATTCATATTATCATGCGTCTCCTGCAGACCATGATAATATGAATTCATATTATCATGCGTCTCCTGCAGACCATGATAATATGAATTCATATTATCATGCGTCTCCTGCAGGCCATGATAATATGAATTCATATTATCATGCGTCTCCTGCAGGCCATGATAATATGAATTCATATTATCATGCGTCTCCTGCAGACCATGATAATATGAATTCATATTATCATGCGTCTCCTGCAGACCATGATAATATGAATTCATATTATCATGCGTCTCCTGCAGACCATGATAATATGAATTCATATTATGATGTGTCTCCTGCAGACCATGATAATATGAATTCACGTGACCGGGATGGTTTACTCGTTCACTGGTTTAGTTTCAAAATAAGACATTGATTGACTGATTGATTGAATACTATATTAGTCATAAATGTAAACAACATGAGGTACAGCCAGACATTAAGGCTAAAAGAATAACACAAACAAGTCCATTGTGGTCCTATGAGTGGACATAAGCCACTGGTTATATTTAGTCACATTTGTACAATAGTTTATCGCTACACATCTATGTACCAGACAGTGTAGCTACAATACTACAATTCTTTAGAATTGTCTTATTGTAGAATGTAACTACACATTCAATACCTTTGTTGTGTTCTGGGATTGTGTCTCCATCATCAGATTGTCAGATTCTCGATCGTCAGATTGTAATATTTGCTGATTTATCACATTGTTTTTTTTTGGCGGATCTTCTAAAGTGTTTTAAAGTTTATTTAGATTGTCTAAAGTGTCTAAAGTGTGTTTACGTTATCTAGGTCTCTGGTTGCAGGAAAACCAAGGCCAAGTTTTTCCAAATAAGCCGTGCACTAAATCTGTCTTAATTAACTATCAATCTATGTGACCAGACGTTTACCAAACTCCTTCTTTGAGGAGACAGTGTGAGACTTATTTTATTTATAATTAATCATGTTCAGTAAGAACAGGATTACTCTCTTACAGTGACTGTATTATTAGGATTATATTATGTATTATCAGCTATAATATGATATAATGTATAAATTATTTCTCTGAGATGCTTGATTGATCCCAGACTGTGAACATGACAACCACCAGAAGATGAAATAACTCAGCATTGTTTCTTTTACAGTGATGGACTCTCAGTAACAAAGTACATTTATTTCACTATTTATTTCACTATTTATTTCAGTACTGCACTTAACGACTTATTTTTTGTACTTTACTTGGATATTAGATTTTTAGAAGCTTATGGCGTATTCTTCTACATTTCAAAGACAAATAGAGAAGCAGGGACCCCTAGGACCCAGATGACCTGGTCTATTTTAATAATAGTGACAATAGCAGATCTACAAGCTCACAACGTGTCACATCGTGACGCTATGTGAGCTTGTAGATCAGCTACTTTCACTATTTCTTTTCACTAATTTCAATCATTTCAGAAAATCTTTGAATTATTTTGTAAAACTTCAAAACTTCAATACAGCTGCATTGATATGACAAACACAATGTACTTTGTTATTTGAATTTAAAAAAACATGCACTTTTGAATACTCAAGTACTCTTTTTAAACCAACTACTCCACTAGGGATTACTTTAACAAGTAACTCTGGAGTTGTATTGGAGTTGAGTACTTTGTCAATTACTTTTAAAAGTTTTCATGTTAGGACCAGTTTGTCTTTTGACAGTAATAGTTTTGTTAATATATTAATATAATGTTCTTATGTGAACCAGACAGGAATATGTAGTTCTTATTATAATGTTCTTATGAGAACCAGACAGGAACATGTAGTTCTTATTATAATGTTGTTATGTGAACCAGACAGGAATATGTAGTTCTTATTATAATGTTGTTATGAGAACCAGACAGGAATATGTAGTTCTTATTATAATGTTCTTATGTGAACCAGACAGGAATATGTAGTTCTTATTATAATGTTCTTATGTGAACCAGACAGGAATATGTAGTTCTTGTTGTAACTTCTATACTTTCTACCTCAGGATATGTTGGATGTGGTTTTAATGAACGGCTGCTCTGATGCATAAAAAGAAAAGCAAATGTTCTGAAAACTATTTTGTACGAATGTGTTTCATTTTAATTTGTTTGTTTGGATATTTATGTATTTTTCTTTTTCTTTTATTTATTTTTTTTACATTTCCTTGTCAAAGCTGTTACTCACACTAAATGAATGTATGTTATATTGCTGCTTTACTCATAACTTTAAATCTATTGAGCCTTTACTAAAAACTACTCAAAACAACAACAGGTCACTGTGATGATGATGATGGTATAAAATGAAGTTAGAAAGAATCAGAGATAATAATATAATATACACATAAAGGACAAGTGTTCATTTAACACAGAGAGTGTTAAACCCTTGTACACTTTTGAGTGAACCACTTAAACCCTATTTTATACTAGCAAAAATAGCAGATCTACAAGCTCACAACATGTTGCATCGCATCTGCAATTTAAGCTCATCTTGGAAAATGTTCATCTATATCGACGTAATATGCACCCAGGGTTCTGAAGTGGTCAAATACACACTGAGGATTTCACTGTGTGTGTGTGTGTGTGTGTGTGTGTGTGTGTGTGTGTGTGTGTGTGTGTGTGTGTGTGTGTGTGTGTGTGTGTGTGTGTGTGTGTGTGTGTGTGTGTGTGTGTGTGTGTGTGTGTGTGTGTGTGTGTGTCGTTTTCTGTGAAAACCTCAAACAAACAACGTGTGTGTAATTGCCAGAAGATACACAACCACCAACACACACATGTTGTGTCATTATGGAAGCTTTATTATTTCAGTTTGAGTCGCAGTGTTTTGAAGCCAGTCTATGGTAGCAGTGTCAGCAGGTCAGCATGGAGGACTCCCATTGGACAAGTGAGTGGAACAGGTGCAGGACATGAGCTAATTAGGAAGGCTCTCCCTATTTAAAGGCCTCTGTTGGAGAGGGAGGCAGTTTTGCCCTGGCCATGGAACAGCACAGATCTACAAGCACAGAGGAGGAAGGACCTGGACTCACACAGAAACCACCTGGACCCCCCCCCCCCCCCCCCCCCCATTGGAAAGGGAAGTAGATGCACCAGACACTTTATTCTACTTTGACTGGATTTTAGACATGGGAACCCCTGGCATTGAATGACTCTGCATCTTACAGTTTTGAATGGCTCTTAACACTGGACGGCTCTGAAAGACCCTTTTCCCCATTGGACATTGGATTAATGCAGTGTTTCTCAATCTTTTTTGGCTTGAGTACCCCCTTTCCCTGATTTCTGAATCCAAGTACCCCCTTTACCGGGGAACAACATTTTGCTTATAAAACTTCAATTAAAACCATAGCTAGTGGTATATGATGCTATGATAACCCCCCTTTTCAAGAATATAACATCACAAATAAGAAATGGAGTGAAAGAGTTTCAAACGGTGCCTCCTGAGCAGATTTATTTTCAACACTGTGGCCATAAAATTTCAGTCCAGTTTTCATGTTAATAACTTCAATACATTCAAACAACTTTCAAACAAATCCCACTTGCCGGGTACCATGTAATTTGGGTTAGGAACTACAGATCAGGCTCACACCAAGTTTCTCCATGTGTCATCATTAAACATAACAGTAAGTGTTTTTTCCACTCCTAATTCAATTATAGTTAATTATTTAACTATGAACAGTTCACTCTGAAGCAAATACAGTATTTCTTCTCAATCACAGCTTACAGTGGCAATGTAATGTTACAATGGAACAATCACATTAAATTCCAAGTGCAAAGTTAAGTTGCAAGTCCACAAATAGCAGCATAACAACAGACAAATAACAATATTGTTTTCAATTTAGCAGTAATATGGCTATATCAGTCCTCAATCACAGCTTACAGTGGCAATAATGTAACAAAGGAAAAATCACTAAAGTCAAGTGCAAAGTTAAGTTGCAAGTCCACAAATAGCAGTATAACAACAAACAATATTCTTTTCAATTCAACAGTAATACAACTATTTACAGTTCAGTATGCAGTTCCATGCAAATGGTTTGTGGACAGTTTGTTTTGAAAACTATTAACAGTCCAGTATGCAGCTTTATGAGCTTTATGAGTTGTTCAAATAGCTACTATAACAATCAGGTTCAGTGTGAGACATGACCTTGTGCCTCCTGCATGAGCTTTGGGAATCTTGGTGGTAGGGAAGCTACAGCTGTTATGAGGCTATTTTCAAGGCCCTGGCAGAGTCTGTTTCTTTGCTTTGTTTTGATCAGAGTCATTGCTGAGAATGTACTTTCACACAAGTATGTGGATCCAAATTGTAACAAATGACCAAGAGCTTGTTTCCCTAGCTCGGGGTGCTCCCTGCTCACAATCACCCAAAACTCAGTCAGTGTATTGGCCTCACATTTATTCTGGAGCCCTCGGTCTGAGGTCACTTCCACTAACTCCTCCCTGAGGTGAACAGGCAGCGAATCACAGTTGGTTTCTGACACTGTAAATGGGTTTCTGACCCAGTCGAGCTGCTCTGACTTCTCTTTTAAACTGAGGGAAACAACTGAAGTCACCTTGTGCACAAAACCTCTTCCACAATGCTGCTTTATTGAGAAAGCCATTGACTCTGTCATACAGTTTCAAAATTGTACAGTCCCTGCCTTGCAGGCTGGTATTCAGTTCATTCAATTTCGCGAAAATGTCCACCTAGTATGCTAATTTAGCAAGCACTTCATTGTCCAAAAACAGGGATGCAAGAGGAGATGCATTCTCTTTCTCTGACAAAAAGCAACATACCTCATTCCGCAGTTCGAACAGCCTGTTAAGCACTTTCCCGCGAGACAGCCACCTCACTTCTGTGTGCAGGAGGAGTTCTTTGTGTTCTGCTCCCATGTTATCACACAATCTCATGAACAGGCGTGCATTTAGCGGTCTGGATTTGATAAAGTTGATCACTTTAACGGCATCGTTCAAAACGGAATGAAGCTCAGCTCAGGGCTCATCTTCTTAGAAGCGAGGGCCTCCCTGTGTATAACACAGTGTGTCCACAGCACGTCAGGGTTCTCTTTTCTGATGAACGCGATGAGTCCTTTGAACCGGCCAGTCATCGCTGCTGCTCCGTCTGTACACACGCTGGTACACGATTTCCAGTTGATTCCGTTGTCCAAAAAGAAAGAATTAAGAACGTTAAAAATGTCCTGGCCAGTTGTATTCCCCTCTAGGCGTTTACACATAATAATGTGTTCTTGAATGTCATCAGTGTCAACATATCTGGCAAAGGCAACGAGCTGCGCGTGTCCACTGAAGTCAGTTGACTCATCCAGTTGCAATGAAAAGTCACCAGCTCTTAACTTCTCCACAACTTGCGCCACGATATCTGTCCCCATCTTGTCAACTCTCCGTGACACCGTGTCATTTGACATAGGTACAATCTTAACAGCGGCTGCAGCAGCGTTGCTTATCATTGTCTCGTTTAGTATAACTGCTGCTGGGGCAATTATTTCTTCAGCGAGGCTAAATGGTTTCTTGGCTTTTGCCAAAAGTAACGCCACTTTATATGACGCTTCAAGTGCTTTTGTTGATACAGTGGCAGCCTTGAGCAGTTTCTCCTGTGAAGTTTTGAATCCACTGAGTTCTCTCTTAAAAAACTCCAACTTCTTTCCGACGTGTTCTTTATGTTTAGTGCTGAGATGCCGATTTAGATGGGATGGTTTCATGGCGCTGTTGGCCAGCAGCTCGCCGCATAAAAAACACTGAGCTGACGGGGGATCTGTTGTACTGCTCCAGGTGAACCCCATACCTATATACTCCTCACGAAACTGTTGGGATTTCTGTGATTCTGTTTTCTTCTTTTTAGCTTGGTCCTCTGAATCTTTAGCGGGCGGCCTGCGGTTAATGAGCCACTTATCCATTTTTACCAACTTTGTTGTTACTTGTTGATAACCTCGCGTCACCCTTGGAGGCTGTTGGGGAGACGATGGTCACATGACCAACAGGAAACAAACATCTGGCTGTGCCAGACTGACGCAAGGGCACGATCTTCCACTGATCTGCTATAATTAGTTTTTAGGTTGAATAAAATAATTGATTTTGGACTTCTTTCCTCACTGTGTGGTTTTGTGAAAAACCTTTTTCAAATTTTTTTTTTTACTCTACTACATCTCAGAGGAAAATATTGTACTTTTACTCCATTTCAATTATTTGAAAACTTTAGTTACTAGTTACTCATTATAAATGATTAAATGATAAAACATACATTAAACCACTTTAGCCCTATTTTATACCTAGGCTATTTGAAAATAGCCGATCTGTTGTGAGCCTGTAGATCTGCTATTTTCAAACATTTTAGTACTTTTACTTTTGGTACGTTAAGTATATTTTGATGCCACTACTTTTGTAGTTTTACTCAAGTAACATTTTTTTTACTCAAGTAACAGGCCTTTTACTTGTGACTGAGTACTTCCACATGGTGGTATTGATACTTTTACTTGAGTAAAGAATGTCAGTACTTTTTCCACCACTCAGTCAGATTGATGACACACACACACACACACACACACACACACACACACACACACACACACACACACACACACACACACACAGAGCTGTGTTTTGGTTTGTTCCACTTTGACAGCATTTGTTTCTTTCTTTAGTGTTTAAAGCTCCTGTTGTGTGTTTAATGCATCAGGACCAGGAACGCTTCTGTGTCATGTTTTACATTTCTTTGGCTATTCAAAAATGGCAGATCTACAAGCTCATAGCGCGGCACTCGGTGCCGCACTATGAGCTTGTAGATCTGCTATTCTTTTGGGGAAAATCGTAGCCTGGTAAACACCCCCTCCCTCCGGAAATCTCATGCATTGCATTGCATTTGGTTTCAGGAAGGAGGGTCTGGGATTGCTCACAGAGTAAAGCTGCCCGAACCGCTGCGCATACGAACCAATCAGCGGCTGCTAGGGGCGGGATCATCCAATCACCTGCCTAGTAGCTTGAAAAAATGAAACTCCGTCTGTCATCGATTCTGCGCCCGGAGTCTCAGATGCAAGTACGCTGTGAAACAAAATGTGTGTCGCAAGCTTCTTTCATTTGACGGAGTGAGGTTAGGAAAATCGTAGGTCTTTGTGTATATAGATAGATAGATAGATAGGTGACATTTGTAAGTTAAATCTTTGCTTCTGGGGGATTCTACAAATGTCTTCTAAATCCTGTCAGTTTTTTCATTTTTAAAACATATGTTTCTATAATATCGGTGGTTCTCAAAAATTATTTGTATTTGGCCGTGGACCCCCAGCTCAAAATATGTTGTTCCAGGGACCCCCCAGAAGTTGTAACAGTTAATAATGTTGGCTTTAAAAATGTATATATATTCAAAGCTTTGCACAAATGTTTACACAAAGAAATGTTAAAATGACACACAGATGCGTTCTTTAAAGGGTTAATATGTTGGCGTTGAGAAATGTTTATTTTTTGTGTTTATTTAGTGAGTTAATTCTCTCCAGTAGGGTCTGGTAATGTGTCTTTATAGTAAGTCTATACAGTATTAGCGTTGTCAGAGCAGAACTATTGGAATAATAACTCATGTTTATGCATAAATAATGAGTTGATGTTGATAAAAACATGTAATAGTGAAGGATATGAAACATTGTCTTCTCCAGACAGACTGTCTATGAGAGCTGAGATATATATATATATATATATATATATATATATATATACTATAGACAGACTGTCTATGAGAGCTGAGATAGAACACTATTTCAGACTCTTGTTTTGCATTATTTGGCATTATTTGTCTTTTTTCAATCTTCCCAGAATGTCAGTCCACAGAGAACGAGTGTGTGTGTGTGTGTGTGTGTGTGTGTGTGTGTGTGTGTGTGTGTGTGTGTGTGTGTGTGTGTGTGTGTGTGTGTGTGTGTGTGTGTGTGTGTGTGTGTGTGTGTGTGTGTGTGTGTGTGTGTGTGTGTGTGTGTGTGTGTGTGTGTGTGTGTGTGTGTGTGTGTACATTTCTTTGGCTATTCAAAAATAGCAGATCTACAAGCTCATAGCGTGTCACTTCGTGCCGTGCTATGAACTTGTAGATCTGTTATTTTTGAAAATGTGTGCAAACCTTTCTTTTTTTTGCAAGTGATAATTTTTAACTCCGATCTGTGCTTCTGGGGGTCCCTGGAACAACATATTGTGAGATGGGGGTCCCTGGAACAACAGATTGTGAGATGGGGGTCCCTGAAACAACATATTGTGAGATGGGGGTCCCTGGAACAACAGATTGTGAGATGGGGGTCCCTGAAACAACATATTGTGAGATGGGGGTCCCTGGAACAACATATTGTGAGATGGGGGTCCCTGGAACAACATATTGTGAGATGGGGGTCCCTGGAACAACATATTGTGAGATGGGGGTCCCTGGAACAACATATTGTGAGATGGGGGTCCCTGGAACAACATATTGTGAGATGGGGTCCCTGGAACAACAGATTGTGAGATGGGGGTCCCTGGAACAACAGATTGTGAGATGGGGGTCCCTGAAACAACATATTGTGAGATGGGTGTCCCTGGAACAACAGATTGTGAGATGGGGGTCCCTGGAACAACATATTGTGAGATGGGGGTCCCTGGAACAACATATTGTGAGATGGGGGTCCCTGGAACAACATATTGTGAGATGGGGGTCCCTGAAACAACATATTGTGAGATGGGGGTCCCTGGAACAACATACTGTGAGATGGGGGTCCCTGGAACAACATATTTTGAGATGGGGGTCCCTGAAACAACATATTGTGAGATGGGGGTCCCTGGAACAACATATTGTGAGATGGGGGTCCCTGGAACAACATATTGTGTCATGCAAATCGGCACACAGTATCACTATAGTCATGTGATCAACACAGATCTGTCCGATTTCCCATATTCCATCCTCAATTTAGCAAAACACATTTTTGGAACAAAATGCCTCAAATCATGAATGCAGTGTCAATGCAAGAATAAATGGCACGGTTGGCACCCTTTTCACATTGGCCTATTATAGCGCCACCAGGAGGCCAGAATAACGTACCTGACCTGGCAGAGACCTGTGCTTAAGGGGGGCAGCCATAGCTGATTGGTTAGTGAGCCCGCCTAGGGAGCCAGAGGCCCTGGTTGCCCCAGGTACGATTCCAGGCCAGGTCAGCATATGTGTCGATGAAATGAAATTTGTCCCTGAGCAAGACTCTTAACCCCTAATTGCTCACAGGCCCTCATTGGAAACAAGCCCGCAAGGACTTTCATGAACGTCCTGTTAAAAGGAATTATCCTTATCCTTATCCTCCGAGGAGCACTTTTTCTAGTTTATTATATATTACATGTGGTTTAATGTTAAAGACAGTTACAAAGCAACATGAGGCAAACTGTTCATGTAGATTTATTTATTATATACTCCATGTGGTTTAATGTTAAAGACAGTTACTGCATGGCAACTAATAACATTACATCAATCTTCATATCATCTGTACAACATATAGGCAAAACCTTTGTTTTCCAAATCAGTCCACCTCTCTTTCAGGGGATATGACATAACTTCACATTACAATATGATCTCTTCTTCTAAAATAATAATACATAGGATTTATATAGCGCTTTTCTAGGTACTAAAAGTCGCTTTACAGAGCAGATAAAAACAACTTTATTAGAACAAACTAAACTAATCTTATTATAATGTGTGTAAAGAAGTGTATTAATGCTGATCTGAGACCAGTGTGTTTCTGCTAAGCATCAGACAGCAGTTATAAATGAATAAAGAAGTGTATTAATGCTGATCTGAGACCAGTGTGTTTCTGCTAAGCATCAGACAGCAGTTATAAATGAATAAAGAAGTGAAACCAGTGTCTATGAAGTCATAGTGAAGTTCATCTGGTCATGTGACTTGTGACCAGTGATCTTTACATCATTAAAGGACGACTTCACCGATTTCCAACCTATCTTCATATAATTGGTTCTCACTAATACTCATGATAAAATGGTACCATTTTTTTCTACTCGGTCTGTGTCTCAGAGGAGGGCTGTGGACAGTTCAGAGTCCCGTCTACCAGTGACATCATCAATGGGGAATCCAAGCTAATAGAAACTGCAGGCTTTCTATTCCTGGAAAGTTGCAATGCAATAAAAGAAGCCATTGTTCTCGTGTTAATAAAAATCTAAATATTTTTTTTTAAATCTTGTTAGAAAAAAAATTCATGCCTAACGATGATGTCACTGGTAGACGGGTTTCTGGACTGTCCACAGCCCTCCTATGAGACACAGACCAAGTAGAAAAAAATGGTACCATTTTATCATGAGTATTAGTGAGGACCAATTATATGAAGATAGTTTGAAAATCGGTGAGGTCGTCCTTTAATTACTATGAGTTCTGATCTCAACTTCCTGAAAGACAATGGATATCACACTTTATTTTACTGTAAATCTGCCAAATTGTCCCTGGTTATAACTAAACATATGTTTTCATTTGACACCTAAAGATCATCATCATCATGAATTAGACAATACAGAAGCTATTTACATTTGAAATTCAGAGAAATCTTGTTTAAACTTAATGCATGATTCCTGCCGTTTAAGATTGAGCAAAGTAAGGTACCTGTGAGCGTTGCTAATTATAGCTATTCTATATGAGCTGATTAACTGTACAGAGATTAACACCACTATATTAAAAGACTTACTCAGGTGTGAAAAAAGTAAACCCATTAATTACATTTTGTTTTTTAAGTTGCACATATGTTACACATTATACTCATGTTACCAAGTAGATATATCTTGTAGTTAATGTCTGAACATATTAGTACAACATCTCATCCACCATGACTCTCCTCTCCCTATCGCTTTTCTAATAAGTTCAGGATCTCTTCCTTCAACACTGAATGTGAAAGTTTGTGTCTTTCCTCTAACTCTTTCATCTCTCTGTTCTCCTCCAGTTGTCTCTCAAACACTCTCTGAATCGTCTCTTTCATCTCTCTGTTCTTCTCCTCCAGTTGTCTCTCAAACACTCTCTGAATCTTCTCTTTCATCTCTCTGTTCTTCTCCTCCGGTTGTCTCTCAAACTCTCTCTGCATCTTCTCTTTCATCTCTCTGTTCTTCTCCTCTAGTTGTCTCTCAAACTCTCTCTGCATATTTGTCTTTAAGGTCATGATGTTGCTGAATAACTCAGGCAGGATTATCTTCATCAGGTGTTTCTCTGCTTTCGCCCTAGTGTCTCCTTCATAGAGCTCTCTCATCTCCTCTATTTCCTGTCTGTGTCTCTCCTCCATCTCTCTCTTCTCTTTCTCTCTCTCCTCTTTAGACTTCTCCAGTTTTCCCTCCATCTGCCTCAGCTCTTCTTCCAGCTCTCTTTTCTTCTCTTCATCCCTCTCCTCCCTCATTTGTTTCTCCAGTTTAGCCAGTTTATACTTAAGGTCACTGATCTTTGCCTTAAGCTCTTGGATGGTTTTGTCTTTCTCCCTCCGAGATTCCTCAAGCTCCTTCTCAAACCTCTCCCTCATCTCCTGCTCTTCCTTGTGTTTCCTATCCTCACTGTCCCTCTGAATCATCTCTTTGGCCTGGGCTTCTGTCTTCTGGTAGTTGCTGTAATATTCATGCAGGTGTTCACTGAGGTTAGGGTCCAGCTGTTGGAGGATGTCAATCATTTCTGAACTTGCCTTCTTTCCCTTTTTCCTCACCATGTCAATAATTCCCCGTGCTTTTTCTGACTTTTCTAATTTCACTCTGACTGACTCCATTTCTTCATCATTGATTACATTCTTAGTGAAAAGTTCGTCCATTAGAGAATTCAGGATGGGCACTGAGACTCTTTTAAGAAACTCAGTCCTCACAGTCGTCAGACATTTCTCTGCTTCCTGGATCTTTATCTTTGGCAGAATTTGCTGAGTTGTGGAAGAACCTTAAAGATAAGATTGAGTTGGTTTTATTATTTGTGGTATAATTGTGTGTGTATATATATATATATATATATATATATATATATATATATATATATATATATATAAAAGGTTTCAGCCTAGTGGCTATCTTCAGAGCTGTGATGAAGGTCACTAGGTCAAAGGTAACTAGCATGTTTATTAAAAAGTCCAGAATAAATTAGTGAAATGTAAATGAGTCAACTGTCCTGAAGATCTGTGTGTGTACGAATGTTTACCTTTGGGTATTAAATGTCAGAACTATATGTATTTGGTTTAGTACCTAAAATAAAATACTGTTTAGATGCATCGTTTCACACTGTTTGTCTGAACATTCACACCTACTGATGTTCATGTGTTAATTCACCCTCAACAGTAAAGGTCCTTACACACCGGGGGGCGATTTTTTCATGCGAATAATACGTTTAAAAAAAAACCCATATAAAGTCAATGCAAGCTTCCACGGAGCGAAAAAGCTTTTATTTATTCGGAACGAGTCCGAATTTTGCGTATATTCGCATAATCGCCGGTTCGTAATGACCTTAATAGTTTACAAAAGTTTGCAAGTGACTTTCCTATTTCTAATCAATAGATGTATAAGCATACAAAGTGTATTTTAACAACTTATGCCATATAACTTATGATAAAACCGAGGTCATTGAGTTTGGTCCAAAAATACAGGGACAGCTTTGCTAACCTGGCATGGCCACACTCACTGAGGGCAATGTAGTTGTTTTTTGCACTAGCAGATTTGTCTGGTTTCCAAGCTAGTGAGTTTGTCTTGTGCTCTCAGTAGATTTAGGTTCTAAAGTTGTTTAAGAGTATATAAACAATGTAAACTGTGAAGTGAGGTTATAATGTAATTTTTTGTGGTATTGTGTAATTGTTTTGCAAAGGTTTGAGTTTTTTAGCTAACTTTTTGCTAGTTTATTGTTTAGCAGCACTATGTGAGCACACACACACACACACACACACACACACACACACACACACACACACACACACACACACACACACACACACACACACACACACACACACAGTAACGGCATCATGCTTCATTGCTGTTTTTCTTCATCACAGACGTCCTGTGTATTAATGCTGCTGCATGATTCTGTCTTTATTTCATGCAGGTATGTTTCTGTTGCTCCCATGATTTTGGTCTATTGTGTTTATTTTATTTACTTGTCCATAACATTATAATTAGCCAGTGGTGTATTCATTTCAAGTGTAATTGTGTATTGTGATCTATTGTGACAGATTTTAATCTGAATATTATTATATTTTGTAAGGCATACTAGCCGACTACATTTTGGCCAATCATCAAGAGAAAAGTCATCTAGTGAAACAATGTTTGTAATGATCTAATTCTCACCAAGTTGTGTGTTTTCTGTGATGACACCATCCGATTCCTTCTTCCTCATCTTCAGTAGTTGGTCTTTCTCCTCTATTTTCTTCTCTCTCTCTATCTTGTTTTTCTCCAGTTCATTCTCTCTTTCTTCCAGTTGAACAGTGAGCTTCTCTACTTGGGTTTTCTGTTCCTGCAGGTCCTGGTTCAGTTTATCTTGTTTTTTGTTGCTCAGCTCCATGACATTACCCCATTCCTTCTTACTCGTCCTCAGCTCTTCACCTTTCTGTTCCAGTTGTTGGTCTTTCTCTTCTATTTTCTTGTCTCTCTCCATCTTGATCTTCTCCAGTTCTCTCTGTTTTTCGTTCTGTTGATCTCTGAGCTTCTCTACTTGGGTTCTCTGTTCCTGCAGGTTCTGGCTCAGTTGATGTTGCTGTTTGTTGCTCAGCTCCATCTTTTTCATGGTGTTCTGCAGATCTTTCTCTTGCTCTCTCATGTTTTGGGTCATATCCAGGAACAGACTCGGATCCTGGGTCATTTTCAGGAACTGCTCTCTCTGACCCTGGGTCATTTCCACAAACAGCTGTCTGTGATCCTGGGTCATTTCCACAAACAGCTGTCTGTGACCCTGGGTCATTTCCAGGAACAGCTGTCTGTGATCCTGGGTCATTTCCAGGAACAGTTCTCTGTGATCCTGGGTCATTTCCAGGAACAGCTGTCTGTGATCCTGGGTCATTTCCAGGAACAGCTGTCTGTGACCCTGGGTCATTTCCACAAACAGCTGTCTGTGACCCTGGGTCATTTCCAGGAACAGCTGTCTGTGACCCTGGGTCATTTCCACAAACAGCTGTCTGTGATCCTGGGTCATTTCCAGGAACAGTTGTTTGTGATCCTGGGTCATTTGTCTCATAGCCAGTGCTGTTTCTATTAGAGAACATATATAA
Organism: Gymnoscopelus braueri; assembly: GCF_963280865.1. Lineage (NCBI taxonomy): Eukaryota > Metazoa > Chordata > Actinopteri > Myctophiformes > Myctophidae > Gymnoscopelus > Gymnoscopelus braueri. Next base: position 681,208 of record NC_137613.1, on the reverse strand, counting down.
AATATAGATGTGTAACTTTAGAATTCATAGACAACATCCTCAGTTAATCATATTGTGTCTGTATCTCTTTCACTTGTATTCGGCATGATATTGTATTTTTAAAACATGTCAATTTACCACGAACACTGGCTCATGACACTTTGCATATTAGGACTGCAAATACATATGCACACAATGCAAGTACACACACACACACACACACACACACACACACACACACACACACACACACACACACACGGTTCCCAAACTTTTTGGCTCGGGACCCAAAAGAATAATCTGATGTCTCCCCGTGACCCAAACTAGTGAAAATAGTTGATCTACAATCTCACAACACTCCAGGATGCGAAGTGTTGTGAGATTGTAGATCTGCTTTTATCACTACTTTAAAGTATTTTTTTGTATTTTCATGGAACCACACACACACTAACACGCACATGCACACACACACACACACACACACACACACTAACACGCACACTAACACGCACACACACACACACACACACACACATACACACACACACACACACACACACACACACACACACACACACACACACACACACACACACACACACACACACACACACACACACACACACACACACACACACACACACACACACAGCAGCAGCAGCAGAGTCATAGACTCCTGACTTGAAACGGCACTCAGTCCAGTGTGACATATAGTCATATAGCAGTAACAGTGAGTAGGAGTACGGGTGATCTGACTATGTTTTGTCCTCCTCCTCCTCCTCCTCCTCCTCCTCCTCCTCCTCCGAGGAGGAGACACAGCGCTGTGTGAACATTAACCACAGGCAGAGGTAGGTTTCTGACTTATAGCAGCACTTGGTCTAAGTAACGTGAACACTGCTGCTGATTAAATAGTCATTGGTACGACTGATCTGACCAGTTATTTTGTTCTCCACTGGGGTGTGGACAGTGGTGTAAAGTAACTAAGTACTTTTACTCAAGTGTCGTATATTGGCCATGATCAGACAGGAAAATCACTATTCCCTAACTATTCCCTAAGTGCAAGAATAAGAAGCATCCAGTTTGAAAGAGGGTTTGTCCACAGAAATGTATTTATTTCCATAGACGTTGACATCTGCATTGCCAATCACAGAGTGTAACTCAAATCACCAAACATCATACTTTATACAGACAGACATTTGACTTAGGACCTCCTCTCTGTCCTCCGTCTTGACCACTCACAAACAAGCTTTTAGAAACAAAAGGCTTCTTGGCCCGCCTTTCTCAGTCATCACAAGGAATTAGCATCCGCCTAGTTTTAAACATGTGACAATTTACTTTAACCCTAATCTATAAAACTATACTTTTACACAAGCTCATATTATGAAATCTTTGTTTAACATCTTATTAGCTTCAAATTAAGTCCACACACATTATACATTCACAATTGCAAACAGCAGTTAGAAATACAATGAATCAACAAAGTTGCAGTTACTTTAAGACTGAATATTTTCCTTAAATGACATTTCTCTTTGTTAACAACACAAGTCATAGTTGTCAAGACTTTAATCATTTTAACTACACACTGCAGACCTAAGACTGAAGAATAATAAAAGTGTATATATTTTACTGTTTCACTTAAGTCCTTCGGACCTGGCTTCCAACCATTCACTACACATTTCCTGTCTGTAGCTGATTGCCCAGGAAGGAACAATGATTACTCTGATTAGTTTAAATGAATACAAAAGACTTCTTCTGATAATCAAAACAAGACAGAGGGTGTCAATGCCTCTGAACCATGAAACAAAAGGTTTATCAAAACGACTGTTGTGCCTCTCACCTCCTACAATGGCCAGGAACTCTGAACTGATTACATTACAGCTGAGCCCACACTAAGTTGGGTGAAATCTCTCTCTGGCTTACATTATTTGACCAAAGGTCAAACTCAGTCCTAAATACAAACCTTGTTTTACCAATTAAATGGAAAATCATAGAAATATGCTTGAAACGATACTTTAGTCCTGGATATACCATACAAGTACTGTACTTAAGTACAATGTTGAAGTAATTGTACTTAACTGGAATATTTCCAATTGTCAGTACTCTTACTTCTACTCCACTACATCTCAGGAGCAAATATTGTACTTTTACTCCACTACAATTATTTGAAAACTTAAGTAACTAGTTACTTTGTAGATTTTGATTATTATTACAAAACATACATTATAGTCAGGGGATATTAAAAAAATCTTGGAATAAATTCCTTACCAAAAAAATTCTTCACCAATGTGTTTGTAAAGGTGTCTAGTAACACATCTCACAAAGACTGAAATGCAGTTTCCCTAGGAGAATTTTTGACAGCTCCTTAAAGTTGGGGTACCCACCATAACCTTGGTTAAAAAAAATCAAAAAAATAATCTAAATTTAATTCTGTTTTAAGTAGCATGTGAGGTGTCAAACTAGGGTGTTTTTATGATTCTGAATCCATTGCAAGCATTTGTTTTGCACCAAAACCACTCCTTGGGCTAAAAACGGCCCAATCTCAATGGGCTTTTTACACAAAAAGTATACCTGGAAAAGGATGGCTATGGCCGTTTTTAGCCCAAGGAGTGGTTTTGGTGCAAAACAAATGCTTGCAATGGATTCAGAATCATAAAAACACCAAAGCGACGCATTGTGAGCTTGTAGATCGGCTATTTTCAAAAGATTGTTAAACATTTTATACATTTGAAAACAGAATGCAGAATGAGTACTTTCTACTTTTGGTACTTTATGTATATTTTGATGCCGATACTTTTGTACTTTTACTCAAGTAAATTTTGAATTCCGGACTTTCACTTGTAACGGAGTACTTCTACATTGCAGTATTGACACTTTTACTTAAGTACAAAATGTGAGTATACTTTTTCCACCACTGGGGTGTGGAGTTATTTTAACTGCCGTCTGCTCATCTCTATTTTGCTGTTTTTATTGTTTGTTGTATTTTAGATTTAGCTTAGCTTGTGTTTTTATTCATTGTATTTTATGGGCTTTTAGATGCCAATGTGTCAGGATTTTATCATGTCTTTATACCATTTTAACAAAACCTCTGCTTTCAATAATTGCCGTATTTTCTCTTATTGTCCTACAAACCTGTCGGTCAATAAGGACCCACAGCGGTCCTGGGGGGCTTCCAGGGGGTCCCCAGCAAAATGTATAAATATCATAAAAATCTCTTTAACCATGCATGCAGTACACTTGCTATTTGAAAATAGCAGATCTACAAGCTCACAACATGTCACTAATGCGACGTGTTGTGAGCGTGTAGATCTGAAAATAGTCATCTTGAAAATAGTTGAAAAATGTGGAATCCTCTAAACTTTATAACAACACAAATCTTGTATGGGGGGTCCCTGGCTGGAACTACATATTTTTCAGATGGGGGTCTGCAGTCAAATACATATTAATTTAGGGGTCCTTGAGTGAGTTGAACTATAAAAAAACAGACATCATAATTGTGTCTGCCTTTCATTATTTTCAAGGCAAAAAAACAAAACCTTTGTCAACTCTCTGCCTTCAATTACCTACTTCAAGGCAAAAAGAATGACCTCATGTCATTGCTAATGCTAAGTGAACTACTAATGCTAAACTCCAGTATATTTATGTGGTTTTACTCTCTAAAGGGATTTAAAATGTTCTGCTTAGAAGAGTTGTTCCTGTCAGCTTCCATGGAATACTATACTACTACCTTTGTCTGAGGAGCTGGAGTTTAATGGACTCTCATCAAGTAGGATAAACATTAATGTCATTATGAAAATGTCTTGAATTTTGACGGAGCAGTTTAATTTAGACTACATTATAGAGCAAAGGAGAAGAGTTTATCTTCTATTATCTGCTGCACTGTCTGCCCTGCAGCCCCCCCCCCCCACACACACACACACACACACACACACACACACACACACACACACACACACACACACACACACACACACACACACACACACACACACATTCATAACTGTGACTGACTGATCATTGATGAATGCACAGTATAATAAAGGTTAAAGTTAACATACAGTTAGTTTCTATTTGTTATCACCTCTCATACTTACCAAGCTGATGAGCTGATTCCTTTCTTTCATTCTTCTGCCCTGCTGTATCATTTCTGAGGTACAGTTCAGCATAAACTTTATCCACATAAAGACAGTTAAGATGTGTTTTAATAACAACTCTTCATCAGATTAACATGTCATACTGACTGGACAATACATTTGATATTAAATCACATTCAACTCTTGGATACATGTACATGATGAAGAACAGGCTTTAAAAGAATATGAACACATCAGATAATCATAAACCTATTATTGTAAATATTAATGTTAATATGAGCTGAATTACTGATCCCTGTGTATTATGATGATGTCACTCTCCTCACAATGTTCAACCACAAGCATTTAGTTCACCTGATACCTTGGGTCATTATTTTTAATCATTAAAACAAGTACAATTAGTTTGGTAATATTACTTTAACCACTTAAACCCCAGCTTCTGTATTGTGGGGAAAGCTTTCGCTGAAAATAGCCGATCGACAAGCTCACAATGCGACGCAGAAAATACACTATAATTGAGCCCTGAGGGACTCCGGTTACCCATATGGGGTTTAAGTTAAGATATCATCAGGATATGGAGACATTAATGTTGTTTAATGCATGTGTATGTGTTTGGCTTGAGACCCAAATGAGAAATTATGTAGAGAAAATAGTGAGAATAGCAGATCTACAAGCTCACAACGCATAACAGTGCAACACTTTGTGAGCTTGTAGATCTGCTATTTTCACTACTTCTTAAAAGCTTATATTTGTATGAATGAAATTATTTTGAAAGATATTTGACTATTTATTTTTGGTTAGCGTTTTTGAAAATCTTATAAAATAATTAAGAACTAAATGTAGAAAACTAAAAACAAAAAGGTATATTTACTCGCGGCTCAAAAATGGGTCCTGACACACTGTCTCCCCGGGACCCAAACTAGTGAAAATAGCTGATCTACAAGCTCACAACGTTCCAGGATGTGAAGCGTGATATTGTAGATCTGCTATTTTCAATACTTAAAAGTTTTTTTTTTTAAAGGATTTCTTTTGTTTTGTTTATTTTTTATTGATGAAACTCTTTTGAAAAATATCTGAATTCTTTTTCAATTTATTGAAAATGTAGATTTTTTGATTATTTAAAAAAAGTAGCAGATCGACAAGCTCACAATGCAACACGTTGCGTCACGTTGTGAGCTTGTCGATCGTCTATTTTCAGCGAAAGCTTTCCTCACAATAATAATATAAAACAGAAAAGACACTATAGTATTGAGGCCTGAGGGACTCTGGTTTGCACCGACATGTGAGCTTGTAGATCTGCTATTGTTGGTGAAGAGATTTGGTATAGAGGGAAAAGATTAGGGGACCAAGTAAAGAACCCTGTGGGGCCTCACTCAATGAAGTACTGTATACAGGGTTTAAGTAGTTAAAGCACTATTTGAACACAACATAGTTTATTTAACCCATTAAAGCCGGGAACGCATCTGTGTCATTTTAGATTTCTTTGGCTATTCAAAAATAGCAGATCTACAAGCTCATAGCGGGCTTGTAGAAATCGTGAAAACTTGTGCAAATCTTTTAATATATCTATATATATATCTATATATATATCTATATATATATCTATATATATATATATATATATATATATATATATATATATATAGATATATATATATATATATATATATATATAAAGCGTACATTTGTAACTCAAATCTTTGCTTCTGGGAATCTGGGGGTCCCTGGAACTCAATATTTTGAGATGGGGGTCGGCGGCCAAATACATATAATTTTTGGGGGTTTTGAGAACCACTGATATAAAAACTGTTAGGATTTAGAAGACATTTGTAGAATCCCCCCAGAAGCAAAGATTTGAGTTAAAAATGTTTGCTTTAAAATATATATATTCAAAGATTTTGCAGATCTACAAGTTCATAGCGCGGCACTCGGTGCCGCGCTATGAACTTGTAGATCTGCAGTACAGTTGCACTGTACTTGGTGTGTTCTTTTTCAATCTATACCAAATGTCTTTGCCAAAAATAGCAGATCTACAAGCTCACAACCTTGTAGATCTGCTATTTTTGGGCGAATATTCTCCCCAGAATAGCCGGGGTTCAAGTGGTTAAACGTCAAGTATAAAGTTATTTTCAATCTGTTCTGTAATGGAAAGTGTTCCTTGTGAGTCGTGACATATTGTATCTTAGGGGGAACAATACATATTTATGTACCATAATATGAATATAAGGTAACAATGTCATTCTGGTGCCGTGGATGAAACAGTTAATTGCAGGGGGGGGGGGGGGCTGAGCCAAATAAGTTTCTATTCACTGTGAAGATATTACATCCATTCATTTGTTCTGTTATTGTGAGAACTTGATGTAAATCAGAAAACACATGAGAGGACATGAAGTAGAATAGATGTGATACTCACTCGTGTATCCTGTTCCCATTCATGTTCATAATTCATGAAAAGACAAAACACATTCATGATTAGAAAACTAATACTTCACATACAGAAATATGACTCATTTACACATTGTTAAAAGTGACATAAAATCACATCATTTAAATGAATCTGCTGACTCAATTGAGCTCATTGATAGATTATCTACTGCTTCTATTCAGTCCATATCATTTATATCTTGTGGACACTATCTTATCTTAAGTAAAAGTATCAATACTGCAATATAGAAATACTCTGTTACAAGTAAAAGTCCGGAATTCAAAATGTACTTGAGTAAAAGTATAAAAGGATTGGCATCAACATGTACTTAAAGTACTAAAAGTAAAAGTACTCTTTGTGCAGAATGTCCCATTTCAAATTTTCAAATGTATAAAAATCTTTTGAAAATAGCAGATCTACAAGCTCACAATGCGTCGCATCGCGACACATTGTGAGCTTGTAGATCTGCTATTTTCAAATGGCTGAAATGTATATAGGGCTGAAGTGGTTAATGTATGTTTTGTAATAATGATCTAAATCTATAAAGTAACTAGTATGATAATTAAAGTTTTAAGATAATTGTAGTGGAGTAGAAGGACAATATTTGCCCCTGAGATGTAGTGGAGTAGAAGTAGTAGTATTGGAAATACTCAACTAAAGTAGAAATACCTCAAAATTGTACTTAAGTATAGTACTTGAGTACATGAACTTAGTTACTTTCCACCAGTGGAAATTAGTCCTCTCCTTCTCCACTACAATTATTTGAATACAACTTACTAGTGACTTTGTAGATTTTGATTTTATTATCACAAAACACACTTCAGATCTACAAGCTCACAATGCATCGCGATGCGACTCATTGTGAGCTTGTAGATCTGCTATTTTCAAAAGATTTATATATATTTTATACATTTGAAAACTTGTGAAATGAGACACTCTGCATAAGGAGTACTTTCTACTTTTGGTACTTAAGTACATTTTCATAATTACGGACTTTTACTTGTAACAGAGTATTTCTACATTGTGGTATTGATACTGGTATTGATACTTTTACTTAAGTACAAAATCAGAGTACTTTTTCCACCACTGCCAATCAAAAACAGCGATGTTGCCATGTAAATGACTTGCTGTGAGCTTCTTTCCTTCTGATATTTTGTACAAATGGAACCAAATGGACCCATAAGGGTCCATTTGGTTCCATTTGTACACTGAGTTACAGTCCAGTAAGGATCCATTTGGTTCCTAACTATCAATCATTTAGCTGGGGACCCCCTGGAACCCCCTCAAGGACCCCTGGGGGTCCCTGGGACCCACTTTGAGAACCACTGTTGTGGGCCATTCTGTGATGAATGTCTTTGCTGTCATCTAGACCAGTGGTTCTCAAACTTTGTCATGTCAAGGACCCCCAAATTGATGTATTTAGCCGCGGACCCCCATCTGAAAATGTTTTGCGCCAGGGACCCCCAGAAGAGAAAATGTGTTTAAAACATTTTAAAAAATGATCTAAATCTTCCAAACATTTTAAGAAATGTTCCAAAATAGCAGATGTACAAGCTTCCAACGGTGAGCTTGTAGATCTGCTATTTTTTCAATACGTATAAATGGATAAAGTGGTTAAAATGATGGTGATGCTGTTTTAAACACATTTTACTGGGGACCCCCTGGAACCCCCAAGGACCCCTCGGGGTCCCCAAACCCCAGTTTTTAGAACCACTGATCTAGACCAGTGTTTCCCAAACAGTGGGCCTGGACCCATCTTTGGGTCACAGACCAATGCTTATGGGTCATGAGTAAATCTCTCTTTTCTTTTTGTTTCCTACCTTCTTTACCTTATTATTTAAAAAATAAAATAATTGAGAAATTAAAGACATTTAAAAAAAAAATCTAAATAATGTCATAATAAAAAGTAATCAAATACTTTCTAGAGTAAAAAAGAACACGTTTGAAAATAGCTGATCTACAAGCTCACAACGCACACCATCGTGATGCATTGTGAGCTTGTAGATCGGCTATTTTCACTAGTTTGAGTCACAGAGAGAGTAAATGTCTCTTTGTAGATGAACTATTTACGTACCTTTGTGTTACACTGTCATACCACAAAGTATAAAGTAGGACATTGATTTATGACAAAACATATAAAGATTAAATATGGAGATACAAGGTTTCTGCTCAACAGCCACGTTATGAAACATAATGAAGACTCAGATTACTGTAAACCAGTGGTTTTCAACCCTTTTCATGCCAAGGACCCCTAAAGTGATACATTTGGCTGCGGACCCCCATCTGAAAGTGTTTTGTGCCAGGGCCCCCCAGAAGCAAATATTTGAATACAAAATGTACTTTAAAAATCACACCCTGTGTGAAGTGGGCGGTGTCTTCCTAGCTAACCACAATACTGAATGGAGTCAACCAATATATATGCTTTGATCTGAAAGAGCCACTTAGTGTCAGCATGTGTCTTGCTAGCTAATCACAATACTGAATGGAGTCGATCAATCATGTACAAAAGATAAATACATTTATCTTTTGTAAAACACACTTTATGATGGACAAAACCATAACTTAAAAAAAACAATAATTTGGTTTTTTTTAAGTTATGGTTGCTTATATAGGGCTATGCACATGTGTCATGTGACACTGGCCAATCACAGTCCTGAATAGACTGTGATTGGCCAATCACAGCGCAGGATAATTGTACATATTTCCTGGGCCCAGATCACAGCGCAGGAAAATGTACATTTTTCCAAATCTCACTTATAGGGGCGGTTTCACCGCCCAAAAATATATATCTATTCAAAGATTTACACACCTTTTCAAGATTTTTCAAAAATAGCAGATCTACAAGCTCATAGCGCGACACTCGGTGCCGCGCTATGAGCTTGTAGATCTGCTATTTTTTAATAGCCAAAGCTAAGAGGTTAAAATGATTGTGATGCTATGTTAACTCATTTTGCCATGGGGAACCCCTGGTACCCCCCCCCCCCCCCCAAGGACCACTGGTGGTCCCCGGACCACTGGTTGAGAACCACTGCTGTAAACAATTCTAGACATTATATGAAAGCACAATGTTATTAGTACATGAAGAGATAAACATGATCACATCATTGTACATGTAAAGGTTAATAATAATGCACTGTGACAGTACAACACTTACCAAGGCCTAATGCCACAGCAGCCTCCACCTCCTGTTCTCCATGTTGGACCTGACAGATGTAATATCCACTATCTGTGTCTCTGTAGTCTTTCAGTATCAGAGACACGTTGCCTTTCTTCAGCTCCTGGACGTCCAGGGACAGTCTGCCCTCATAGCCCCTCCCCTCTATCACCTGACCTTTCTTATACACGTAAATGCACTCTGTCAGCCTAAACCACCTGATTGTCATGGAAACCGCATTGGTCCCAGGAGGGAGGTGACAGGGGAGGATGACAGTATCACCTTTCTCACCCATAGCCCAGCCTTCAGTGGTCAGTTTAAAGTCACCTGTTGGAGTAAATAAAATAATTAGTGACATATGAAACTATTAGTGTTCCTTTAAACAAATGTACGATTGATGATGAACATATGGAACATATTAACTGGAACAAATACAAAATAAATGTCAGTTTGCCTATAAGGCTTCGTCATCAAAATTTGCACAGGCCATATATGACAAATAACTTAAATATACAAAGACATTATTGACATATTTAATAATTGTATACATTTGTAAGCTTGTAGATCTGCTATTTCTGCTTTTTTTATATTTGAAAATGTGTGAACTTTTTACAACATGGAAACGATTATGACGATTATGCAAAACATATTGCGATTATCTCAAATAATTGTGATCAGGCGATGATGTAATAATTGTGACAGGCCTAGATGTGACACAATAACAGTTAATGATCATCTTTCAATAAATAAGAAACAGTGTTGTCACCTATAGGTTGACCTCTGCCCTCTGCCATGTCTCCTGTATAAAAAAACAAAAACACATTAATAAACGTAACATTCATGACATTAATCTACATAATGTGTGCATTTTAACAGCAATCTTCTTTGTGTGTGTGGAGACGGCTTCAAGTTTCAATGATTAATTACCATTTCAACATGAATAAGATTAGACTTTATTAGAGATTAGAGTGAACTTACTTAAACTCATACAATAATAATTAAAACATAAAACAAAAAATACAATATGAAATAAAATGAAATGATCCAACACCAGTGGTGGAAAAAGTACTCAAATGTTTTACTCAAGTGAAAGTATCAATACTGCAATATAGAAATACTCTGTTATGAGTAAAATTCCGGAATTTGAAATGTACTTGAGTAAAAGTACAACAATATTGGCTTCAAAAGTACCAAAAGTAAAAGTACTCATTATGCAGAATGTCCCATTTTTAAGTTTTCAAATGTATACAAATCATTTGAAAATAGCCGATCTACAAGCTCGCAATTGTGACACATTGTGAGCTTGTAGATCTGCTATTTTCAAATGGCCGAAATGTATATAAGGCTGAAGTGGTTACTGTATGTTTTGTAATAATAATCAAAATCTGCAAAGTAACTAGTAACTTAAGTTTTCAAATAAATGTAGTGCAGTAAAAGTACAATATTTGGATCCGAGATGTATGGAGTAGAAGTAAAAGTATTGGAAATTGGAATTACTCAAGTACAAATAACTCAAACTTGTACTTCAGTACAGTACTTAATTAAATGTACTTAGCAGTGGTGAAAAAAGTACTCACATTTTTCACTTAAGTAAAAGTATCAATACTGCAATGTAGAAATACTCATACTCATACCAATTCAAAATTGACTAGAGTAAATTTTGCAGAAGGTTCCCATTTCACAACTTTTCAAATTTATAAATCTTTTCAAAATAGCAGAGCTTGTAGATCTGCTATTTTCAAATGGAACTTGTAGATCGGCTATTTTCAAATGGCCAAAATTATGTGGTGTAAAGTAACTAAGTACAATTACTCAAGTACTGTACTTAAGTAACATTTTGAGGTACTTTTACTTTACTGGAGTATTTCCAATTGTCTGTACTTTTACTTCTACTCCACTACATCTCAGAGGCAAATATTGTACTTTTACTCCACTACAATTATTTGAAAACTTAAGTAACTAGTTACTTTGCAGATATAAATTATTATATTATGAAACATACATTAACCACTTTAGCCCTATTTTATACCTAGGCTATTTGAAAATAGCCGATCGATGCGACATGTTGTGAGCTTATAGATCTGCTATTTTCACTTTGGGCACTTTAAGTACATTTTGATACCAATACTTTTGTACTTTTACTCAAGTAAATTTTGAATTCCGGAGTCCGGACTTTTACTTGTAACAGAGTACTTCTACATTGCAATATTGATACTTTTAGTTTTGAGTACTTTTCCCACCACTGCCAAAATGTATATAAGGCTGAAGTGGTTAATATATGTTTTGTAATAATAATAAAAATCTGCAAAGTAACTAGTAACTAAAGCTTTCAAATAATTGTAGTGGAGTAAAAGTATAATAATTGCCTCTGAGATGTAGTGGAGTAGAAGCAGTGGTGGAAAGTAACTAAGTACATGTACTCAAGTACAATTTTGAGATATTTGTACTTTACTTGAGTATTTCCAATTTCCAATACTTTTACTTCTACTCCACTACATTTCAGAGAAAAAAATTGTACTTTTACTCCTCTACAATTATTTGAAAACTTTAGTTACTTTGTAGATATAAATCATTACATTATAAAACATACATTAACCACTTTAGCCCTATTTTATACTTAGGCTATTTTCAAACATTTCAGTACTTTTACTTTTGGTACTTTAAGTACATTTTGATACCAATACTTTTGTACTTTTACTCAAGCACATTTTGAACAACAGAGTACTTCTACATCACATTATTGATACTTTGACTTAAGTAAAACATTTGAGTACTTTTTCCACCATTGAGTAGAAGTAAAAGTATTGGAAATACTCAAGTACAAATAACTAAAGATTGTACAGTACTTAAGTAAATGTACTTAGTTACTTTCCACCACTGTCCAACACATAGGAATACCACAGATACAACTCCTCTAGGGGAATTAGCAGCAGCTTCAAACAGACCATCCTTTAAACACATCTGCTCTGTTGGAGTGGTAATATATCACAACGTTGTTCTTTAATCTATTTAATGTTGTTCATGCCACGCCCCTACAAGATGACACGCCCCTACAAGATGACACTGTGCTTGTCTTTAGGGGTGCGTTCGGAAATACAGCACTGAACGCACCCATAATATAAAAAGAAGAGTTGTTGTTTATGGAGAGGAGGAATGATGACCTTTATGTGTGTGTGTGTGTGTGTGTGTGTGTGTGTGTGTGTGTGTGTGTGTGTGTGTGTGTGTGTGTGTGTGTGTGTGTGTGTGTGTGTGTGTGTGTGTGTGTGTGTGTGTGTGTGTGTGTGTGTGGGGGGGGGGGGAGCAGAGGGATTGGTTCATACTGTAAGAACATGTATTTTCCTCTGGAAGGGGGGGGGTGTATAGTCAAAGATACGTTTAGTTTGAGCTAAATTTGATCCACAATGTTTCAATAATGCAAACATACTATCTATTAACTGCCAATAATCTCTACAACCACCTTCTGAAATGTTGAAAACTGGACAATTCATTGTGTTTTGTTTAGCTGTTTTTCTAGATATCATGAAGCCTTATTCAAGTAAAATAACTAATGTAAACACAATAACTGGGTGGTAATTTAATACATAATACTGTGTCTTCCGTGAGGAAGAAGCCCAACAAACCCACGGTGAGGCCTTTAGGACGGCCATTCAAGCAAACCGCAAGTGGAGCTAATACCATTAGACGGCCCAATCTAGTGGTGTCGGCCCAAGGAACCATCACGCCAGAAGGAAATGTTTGGATCGGGATGGTGCAGAGGATCTGGTACAGCGCTCAGGTCCTGGACCTGGTGAGACGAAGGAGGAGCCCGGCCAGGAGGCCATCCACAGAGCCTAGTCCCTCCACGTGCCAGAGCCTCCCCCGAGTTCCGGCAGAGTAGTTCTGGAGAAGCGGACTGAGTGTCCCTGTCTTTCCCTATAGGACTGACCGTGGGTAGCTACTGGGATGTAAGTTGGGGCTTGATCAACCCCAGCTGGGTCACCAGGGCGAGGGTGTATGTTGTTGCGAGACCCGAAACACCCTATGACCCCAGGCTACAACACTGATGATACGTCCCAGGTGCATCCATGTGATGTATTCTTTATAGTAACTTAGTTAACTTGGAACGGGTGACTCAGTGGGTTTTAATAGAAAACACACAAAATATTGGATTTCACAATGATGTAATTGCATCTGGACATGTATTGGACAGGTCCAATGGAGGCTTTGACACAAACATTACTTGTCTAGGATACATAATGAAAGAGTTATAGGGTCATTTAATGCATGTTTGTCCATCTTGGACGCCAGCGTGAAAATCACACCTTTCTAGTGGTCAGACTTTGGTAAACTTTTAATATGTTATTAAGGACATTTTAATATGTTATTAAGGACACCTAAAAACAGTTGAGAAACCTTTTGTTTCATGTTTTTTTAGGGTAAGGTGCTTTTTGAGCGGTGCCAGCCACTCCAACAAGTGACCAAGAGTGTTTGTATGAGCAAGGCCTCAACAGCTGTGGCTGATTGAAACACAAACATGCAACCATTTACACTAATCAAACACAAACAGGAGACACATGTGCCACTTAAAGACACGCACACACACACACACACACACACACACACACACACACACACGTCCCTTAATTGGAAACTAAAAGACGTGTCTCAGTGTGGTTGCGCCGACGTGGGTCGCGGCCGCCGGGACTCGAGGAATACGCCGGGAGGCCAATTACATTGTCACGTCACTCCTGAGATCGCTTGCGTTTCATTTTGAGAGGATTGATCCCCCCAAAATCATGTTTTTGCATCAAACGGTTACATTTTGCGAATTTGCGGCGCTCCCTATGGATCAAAGTGGAAATGCTTTGGGGGATTCGTTGAGTAAACCACCCTTGACATGTGATTCAAATTTGGGGGCTTTTATAGCGCCACCATGAGGACGACTGGTGTAATTATTTTTTTAATAATTTCTGACTAAATCATGAACCACCCCTCCAAGTCTTGTAATTCTAGCCCTTACAGTTTCTGAGAAAAAAATACTTGAATACTTCATTTTCCCATTAAAGTGGATGGGGAAATGTAATGCACAAATACATTAATATCAATTAAACTATGCAACCAATCTTAGCAAAATACACGCGCATGATTCCCGGTGAAGCCGGTCATTTTGACATATGGCACGACATTGGGGCGAAAAAACTGTTGCCAAGTCTCGTGAGAGAAATAAGCCAACCGACCTCCAAAAACAAGCCAAAAACAAGCCAAATCTTGTCCAAAAGTTGCGGTAATGCACAGTGTCTGATAATGCACTCTCATTGGCTCATTTACACGACCAATGTGAGTTAGCGCTTTCAGTGTTGCTAAGATACAACCCCCCACCCCCCCCCCCCCACTAGCTACAATAGCACATTCATGTTGGCTTGTTTTCAACACAGAACGATATCCTATTGGCCAACGATATCAAAACACACGTGTGTGTGTGTGTGTGTGTGTGTGTGTGTATTAAGTGTGTGTGTATTAAGTGTGTGTGTATTAAGAATGGGGGGAGAAAGCAGAAGGAGAAGTACTATAGTACTTCTATAGTACCTGGCACATGTTTTCAGATGGGGGTCTGTGGCCAAATATAAATTAATTTGGGGGTCCGCTAGCTGTCTTAGTTGTGTATTTCTGAAACTCTATGAAAGACTAAGCACGGTAGTGAAGGCTTCCACAATGTGACCCTGTAGGCCTACACAACTCAACCCTTTTGTCTTTTTCTTTCCAGAATCTGAAGTTGACCAGAAGAAGACATTCTGGTGGCTGGAGTGAGTGAGGAAGACGCAGAGAACCAAAGCAGATGATCTGCTGTGACGGTGTGTGCAGTGAAGATGGCTGGAAGGTAGGAACTCTATGCTGTTGTTGCAGTGTGTGCAGTGAAGATGGCTGGAAGGTAGGAACTCTATGCTGTTGTTGCAGCGTGTGCAGTGAAGATGGCTGGAAGGTAGGAACTCTATGCTGTTGTTGCAGCGTGTGCAGTGAAGATGGCTGGAAGGTAGGAACCATTTTGTTTGTTGTACGCTGTCTTTACTGATCTGTGATTCATGCTTTTGTCGATTTTCGTGCCATTTGCGGACGGGGTTCAATTCCCTGTGGTGCCCTGCTCATGGTTTGCGTTGCATTTACATTTAATGGTTTATTTGCACTATAGTTTATTGGTTACATTGTTATGGGGGGAGGGGGGGCAGTATGTTAAAATGTGTATGCATTACTGCATACACTTGTGTTGTTTTCTCTCTCTCTCTATTTCAGAGCGAGTTTGAGGTGATTCTGACCATCCTCCTAGGAAGAGTTTGTTAAAGTACGACCGTGAAAATGGCAAAAAAAGGACTAAAACGCCACTATAAATTCAAAATGGCTGACTTACTGTCAGCCATTTTGGTACAGGTGGGTAGCAATTTTCATACATGTAGGCAAAACCATATTGTGGGGCTTCAACGTTGACATTTTGTAGGTGGCAGTATTGAGCCATTAGGCCACGCCAAATCCGAAAGCCAAGGCCCGCTGTGATTGGCCAGTAGCAAATTAAATTCCCTCTTCAGAGACACATTCTCAGAAAAGTGAAAGCCAGAGTGTTCTGTGTTGTTTGCTTGTTTGCTCGCCAGGCCGAAAGGCATGGCGAGAGAGTATGTTTTGCACCCTGTCCGTCTGTCCGTGTGTCTGTGCGTCTGTGATCAGCTAATCTCCAGCACCGTTGGCTTGATCACAGCGAAACTGTGCACACACACTCCCTGGATGCCAATTCAGAAATTCTGGGCCAAATTTTTCACATGGGCCTGTTATAGCGCCACGGGGAGGACGCTTTTTGTACTCCTACAGATTTTATCCAAACGTCACTCAAATCGGTACACAGTATCTCTAGTTATTAAACCAAACGGTTCTTTCAGATGTTTCATATTCCATTGGCTTATTGGCTATGAATGGCTTCCAAAGTTTGTTCGAGTGCTCCATTTTGCACAAAATGCCTGAAATCATGAACACAGCATGCAGTTTCCGTGAAAATGTGTCACACATTCTCACTAAGCCGAGAAAGAAATGCCACTTGAAAAATATCAAATCAGCCTCATGGTGGCGCTATAACAGGCCAATTTGTGCTTTTACCTATAACTGCACCGATCTGTGTAAAACTTTGTATGTGCACTCCCTAGAGGACCAGCAAAACCTTTTTGCTGCATTTTTCACATCTGCCTTTCATAGCACCACCAAACTTAAAACATATTTTTGGATATTACTCCTTCAGATTTGATCCAAATTTCACCCAAATCGGTACACACTACACATGATCTCTATAGTCATGTGATCAAGACGGATCTGTTTGACTTTTCACATTCCATCCTGATTGGCTAACATTGACATCTTAAGTTTGCAGGAGTGGCCGTTTGGAACAGCATCCGATTGCGGTGAAACTTTGCACGCATATTTGCACTACGTTGAGGAACAAATGCCACCCTTTCTACATTGCCCTATTATAGCACCACCAGGAGGCCGATTTTTGCATTTTTTTTTTTCATATTACTCCTACAAATGTAGTCCAAACATCACGCAAATCGGTACATATTATCTCTTAAGTCAAGTGATCAAGACGGATCCTCCGATCCGTCCGATTTTTCCCATTCCAGCCTGATTGGCCAATTCCCAACATTGCTGGCCCACACTAACCTACCTGACCTGGCGGAGACCTGTGCTCCGAGGAGCACTTTTTCTAGTTTGTTTATGTATTTATTTATTTAATTATTTATTGGGGGTAGAATGGACGCAGGGGAGCCCAAAAAAACACAAATAAATATGAAAAAAATAATGTCATGGTGTAGCTCGTTAAATGAAGCCCAGACAGCTTGTGAGTCTTACCTGTCTCAGCTCCCGGTGCCTCTACTTCTTTGACATAGTTGGAGGGGAAATACCCAGACTTGCCATTCAAGCTGCCGAACCACCATCCAGCATGACCACCCTGAAGGTACAAGACATAAGGTGTTGTTTATCCACCTGAACTTCCACTATGTATTTTGATGTATTATTAAAAGTTGAACAGTTGGACAACATGCTCTGAAAGTACATTTGGAGAGTAACATCTCCAACCAGAATATATGAAGACAATTCAAACATGAAACATAATAGTCAAAATATATATATATAAATGAATGTGACGCACACACACATGTATCACATTTATGTTTGTGTATTTATGTTTATTTCTCTCCTCATACCTTATACCTTATACCTCTTATACCTCCTCATACCTTATACCCTCCCCTCCCAGCTTCCCTCCCCTGAACACTATATCACATATAGACGCCCGAGAAAGCCGGATGCACCACTTTACCACTGCACCGCCTGAGCACCACGGTGGATTCACAGAGACTTTACCACTGCACCACCTGAGCACCACGGTGGATTCACAGAGACTTTACCACTGCACCACCTGAGCACCACGATGGATTCACAGAGACTTTACCACTGCACCGCCTGAGCACCACGGTGGATTCACAGAGACTTTACCACTGCACCACCTGAGCACCACGATGGATTCACAGAGACTTTACCACTGCACCACCTGAGCACCACGGTGGATTCACAGAGACTTTACCACTGCACCACCTGAGCACCACGGTGGATTCACAGGGACTTTACCACTGCACCACCTGAGCACCACGGTGGATTCACAGAGACTTTACCACTGCACCACCTGAGCACCACGGTGGATTCACAGAGACTTTACCACTGCACCACCTGAGCACCACGGTGGATTCACAGAGACTTTACCACTGCACCACCTGAGCACCACGATGGATTCACAGAGACTTTACCACTGCACCGCCTGAGCACCACGGTGGATTCACAGAGACTTTACCACTGCACCACCTGAGCACCACGATGGATTCACAGAGACTTTACCACTGCACCACCTGAGCACCACGGTGGATTCACAGAGACTTTACCACTGCACCACCTGAGCACCACGGTGGATTCACAGGGACTTTACCACTGCACCACCTGAGCACCACGGTGGATTCACAGAGACTTTACCACTGCACCACCTGAGCACCATGGTGGATTCACACCGCCTGAGCACCATGGTGGATTCACAGAGACTTTACCACTGCACCGCCTGAGCACCACGGTGGATTCACAGGGACTTTACCACTGCACCACCTGAGCACCACGGTGGATTCACAGAGACTTTACCACTGCACCACCTGAGCACCACGGTGGATTCACAGGGACTTTACCACTGCACCACCTGAGCACCACGGTGGATTCACAGAGACTTTACCACTGCACCACCTGAGCACCATGGTGGATTCACACCGCCTGAGCACCATGGTGGATTCACAGAGACTTTACCACTGCACCGCCTGAGCACCACGGTGGATTCACAGGGACTTTACCACTGCACCACCTGAGCACCACGGTGGATTCACAGAGACTTTACCACTGCACCACCTGAGCACCACGGTGGATTCACAGAGACTTTACCACTGCACCACCTGAGCACCACGGTGGATTCACAGAGACTTTACCACTGCACCACCTGAGCACCACGGTGGATTCACAGAGACTTTACCACTGCACCACCTGAGCACCACGGTGGATTCACAGGGACTTTACCACTGCACCACCTGAGCACCACGGTGGATTCACAGAGACTTTACCACTGCACCACCTGAGCACCACGGTGGATTCACAGAGACTTTACCACTGCACCACCTGAGCACCACGATGGATTCACAGAGACTTTACCACTGCACCACCTGAGCACCATGGTGGATTCACAGAGACTTTACCACTGCACCACCTGAGCACCATGGTGGATTCACAGAGACTTTACCACTGCACCACCTGAGCACCACGGTGGATTCACAGAGACTTTACCACTGCACCACCTGAGCACCACGGTGGATTCACAGAGACTTTACCACTGCACCACCTGAGCACCACGATGGATTCACAGAGACTTTACCACTGCACCACCTGAGCACCATGGTGGATTCACAGAGACTTTACCACTGCACCACCTGAGCACCACGGTGGATTCACAGAGACTTTACCACTGCACCACCTGAGCACCACGGTGGATTCACAGAGACTTTACCACTGCACCACCTGAGCACCACGGTGGATTCACAGAGACTTTACCACTGCACCACCTGAGCACCACGGTGGATTCACAGAGACTTTACCACTGCACCACCTGAGCACCATGGTGGATTCACAGAGACTTTACCACTGCACCACCTGAGCACCACGGTGGATTCACAGAGACTTTACCACTGCACCACCTGAGCACCATGGTGGATTCACAGAGACTTTACCACTGCACCACCTGAGCACCACGGTGGATTCACAGAGACTTTACCACTGCACCACCTGAGCACCACGGTGGATTCACAGAGACTTTACCACTGCACCACCTGAGCACCACGATGGATTCACAGAGACTTTACCACTGCACCACCTGAGCACCATGGTGGATTCACAGAGACTTTACCACTGCACCACCTGAGCACCACGGTGGATTCACAGAGACTTTACCACTGCACCACCTGAGCACCACGGTGGATTCACAGAGACTTTACCACTGCACCACCTGAGCACCACGGTGGATTCACAGAGACTTTACCACTGCACCACCTGAGCACCACGGTGGATTCACAGAGACTTTACCACTGCACCACCTGAGCACCACGGTGGATTCACAGAGACTTTACCACTGCACCACCTGAGCACCATGGTGGATTCACAGAGACTTTACCACTGCACCACCTGAGCACCATGGTGGATTCACAGAGACTTTACCACTGCACCACCTGAGCACCATGGTGGATTCACAGAGACTTTACCACTGCACCACCTGAGCACCACGGTGGATTCACAGAGACTTTACCACTGCACCACCTGAGCACCACGGTGGATTCACAGAGACTTTACCACTGCACCACCTGAGCACCACGGTGGATTCACAGGGACTTTACCACTGCACCACCTGAGCACCACGGTGGATTCACAGAGACTTTACCACTGCACCACCTGAGCACCACGGTGGATTCACAGAGACTTTACCACTGCACCACCTGAGCACCACGGTGGATTCACAGGGACTTTACCACTGCACCACCTGAGCACCACGGTGGATTCACAGGGACTTTACCACTGCACCACCTGAGCACCACGGTGGATTCACAGGGACTTTACCACTGCACCACCTGAGCACCACGGTGGATTCACAGGGACTTTACCACTGCACCACCTGAGCACCACGGTGGATTCACAGGGACTTTACCACTGCACCACCTGAACACCACAGTGGATTCACAGGGACTTTACCACTGCACCACCTGAGCACCACGGTGGATTCACAGGGACTTTACCACTGCACCACCTGAACACCACAGTGGATTCACAGGGACTTTATCACTGCACCACCTGAGCACCACGATGGATTCACAGAGACTTTACCACTGCACCACCTGAGCACCACGATGGATTCACAGAGACTTTATCACTGCACCACCTGAGCACCACGATGGATTCACAGGGACTTTACCACTGCACCACCTGAGCACCGAGGATGTTATTTTGATGAGTGAAATGTTTTTATTTGAACCAGAATGGACAAATATTCTCTGGGTTGAACTCCAGGTTTCTCAGTAACACACAGTGGGACTTTCCCACTAGTGAAATAGTGTTTGTTCATAAGCTGGTCCAGCCGGCTCTCATTCACTGCAATGTATTTTATCTTATTTCCGGTGAGAGTTTTCCACCCATGAGCCTCATGGCGCATGCCCTGTGTCCTTTCCTTCTTATCTAAGTTCCTTGATTCTGCTAAATCTGGAATTGCAAGACTTCCGCATTTAGGACGTTTCTGTGCATGCTTCCATCGCCTGAAACCCTAGTGCGCCAATTGGCTGCATTTGGGCACCAAATAGGGCTCCACAAATAGGGAGGTAGAGGGTACTTCCAGGAGGTAGAGGGTACTTCCAGGAAGTAGAGTGTACTTCCAGGAAGTAGAGGGTACTTCCAGGAAGTAGAGGGTACTTCCAGGAAGTAGAATGTACTTCCAGGAAGTAGAGGGTACTTCCGTTGCTTCATGCGCTGGTTGAGCAACTTAATGTAAATAAATAGGTGGGGTCCGTTCTCTAGTTCTTATATAACTATGAGGCTGACTAGAAAAAGACATTGTCACCTGTCTCATTCATTTTGAACAGGTTTGTGCTTAAGTATCAGAAACGACACACATGTTGTTATATTCAACTGAGATGGATTTTTGTAAAGTCATTTGTACATTTGAGTGATTTTGTTGTAGTTGAATATAATATTTCTGACATGTTTCTTTGGACAAATCTATCATCATTAATGTCATTAGAAGCACTGCATCAGTAGCTAAACTGCTCTGAAACATAGATGAACATCAACATTATGTAAAGCAGGTGGGTGCTGCCTATTGTTCTAAGTAACACATTGACACCAGATTATTTGGGTTGTGTTCTTGACAAATACCTGAGGTGAAAGCATGGCTACAAAGGTGGTCAAAAGAGTAAACCAGAGAACCAAATTTATGGGCAGAGTTTAAGGATAATTCCTTTTAACAGGACGTTCATGAAAGTCCTTGCGGGCTTGTTTCCAATGAGGGCCTGTGAGCAATTAGGGGTTAAGAGTCTTGCTCAGGGACAAATGTCATTTCATCGACACATATGCTGGCGTGACCTGGAATCGTACCTGGGGCAACCAGGGCCTCTGGCTCCCTAGGCGGGCTCACTAACCACTCAGCTATGGCCGCCCCTTTCCTCTTTTGTCAACCCTCAGGCCCTCAGGACCCTCTCTGGGGCACTGATTCAACCACTTTTTGACTATGCTTGCACCTCCTGGTACTCCAACACCTCAGTGTCACTGAAGACTAAGCTTCAAACCTCCCAAAACAAACTGATTCGGCTACTCCTCGGATTGGGGCCCATGACCCACCTTTCTCCCACCCATTTTGCCAGCCTAGGCTGGCTCAGGGTGGAAGACAGGGTTAAACAACTAAAAATGGGACTGGCCTTCAAAATTGTAAATGCAAATTTGCCCGATATGCCCCCTATTCCCGCAAATCTGAGTAAATACCTCCAAAAGGTTAGCGACACCCACAGTCACAATACCAGAGGGAGCGTTAACAACATGGGCAAATTCTCCTTCTACAGCACTGCCACCCAGGATTGGAATAGTCTAACTCCATCCCTCAAAAAATGCAGTTCGCTGGGCTCATTTAAAAGAGCCTTAAAAAATCACCTTTCAGGAGGCCAAAGGAGGAGGTAGTACCATTTTCCCGTTAGACAGCAGACCCTCCCCCCCCTGTTCTTGTACATATTGTTTTTCCCCCTCTTTTTTATTTGTTTTGTTGTACATAGTGTTATTTGTTTTGCTGTTTATTTTGTAATGATATTTGAACTGTGGTGCCACTATATATGCCTATGAATTGAATACCAAGGCCCTCATTGGAAACAAGTCCGCAAGGACTTTTATGAACGGACCTGTTAGACAAAGTATTTTAAATGTAACTGTGCTGTTTTACATTTTTTGCCTAATAAAATATTCAATCAATCAATCAATCAAACTACAACACTACAACAAATGGTACATTGAGCTGTATGGTATGGTGTGTGAAAGCCTGGTGATGTGAGGTTAGGGATGACGTGTGAGACCAGAGTCTTGTGGACACGCACATGCATGTGTGGACACGTGTGCAATGTGTGCAACTGTCAGGGTGCGAGTTCAGAGGACCCAAAAGCAGTACGACAGACAGCAAAGATAAAGGTTCAAAGGTTTCGAGGTTTATTAACCAAACAGAGGCAACCCATAACATGGGGAAGGCAATACAAGTACTCAAAATACCGAATGGCTTGTAGCCAAAGCACAGTACATAACACGCTAACATTAAATGACGACCTGACAAGGAACTGAACAAACAGGGGAATATATATAGACACAGGGTTAACTGGACACAAGTGAACACAAGACAAATCAGTACAGGGATTGGCTGGGGCACAACAGGACACAGGTGGAGAACTTAACTAGATCACAGGTAGGTGAAGCAAGACAGCAAACAGCAAACAGGGCAGACAGGAAACAATACTACAAAATAAGGTACACAACATCAGGGCAACAGAGTAACAACCAATACAAATAGAACGTGAAGTATGCAGAAACATACAGTATGCACTTTAGGCCTAACCTGCCTAAAGTGTCCACGACCATAAAAGGGCATTCAAGGTCTAAATAATAAAGTCGGCCTAACCGGCCTAAAGTGTCCACGACCAAATAAGGGCATTCAAGCTCTAAATAATAAAGTCAAAGTCCACGGCCCGAGGAGCGGACCGTGGCAGCAACTGCATAAACACTGTGAGAACACGGTGCACCATCGTACTTGGACCACTACACTACTGCTCACCTAGCCCCGCCCCCTCCCTGTGTCATACATCTGAGTAGCAGATCTTCCAGCCAGTCTGTCTAGCTTACAAAGCGGGCTTTGATACGAGGCGGCGCGAGGAGGAGGAGGCGCGAGGCGGGCTTTGATGTGAGGCGGACCTGGCTTTTGTTGTTCCCCCCCACATAGCAACCAGGAAGCTACGCTAGGGGAACGCTGAACACGCATTCACTATGGTTCACACGCACACGTGATAATAGTTATTGTCCATGACGGAGGCGCGCCGACTCAGCAGAGCTTGAGGCCGAGGAGGCGTGCCGAAGGTCTGCTAGTCGACTCAGCGCCGTCCGAGTTGTGAACCGATAGGGGGGGAATAGATCTTTTCATGGGTTACAGTCTATGGTTACTATCCAGTGTCCACGACGACACACATGTGTGCGTGTGTGCGTGTGCATGTGTGCGCATGCACACGCACACGCGTGCGCACACATGCGTGTGCATGTGTGCATGCGCACACATGCACACGCACACACGCATGTGCATGCATTGGCTTGCATTCATTGCCCTCTAGTGTTGGTTATACAGAATTGCCTGGGTGGGTGGTAAAAACAAGCGCTCCTTTTTCAATTTCCCTGGAATGCCAATTTCCCTGTAACATATACACCATGACTTCAATGACGAGCTCTCCTAACTCCACATTATACAAACAGGGTGTGCAACAATATGCAGGGGAATGGCTGAGATGTAATAACAATAGTTAGTAAGGTTGCTAGCTTGGAGTTAGGGAATACAGTAGCTGTCATCCTGTTACTTAGCGTGTTAGCCAGCCAGGTGAGGGTAATAAATACCTCTTTAATGAAGTCAATGATGTCTCCCACTTTGAGCTCCAGTTGATTCTCCTCCTGTGCCTGGTAGTCCCACAATACCTCATACTGCCTCTTGTTCTGCTCTGCAATGACAAACACAGGACAGAATACACCAGTTAGACCACTAGCCTGCTCAACGGCAAGAAGATATAGACATCACCTGTGTGTGTGTCTGTGTCTGTGTGTGTGTGTGTGTGTGTGTGTGTGTGTGTGTGTGTGTGTGTGTCTGTGTCTGTGTCTGTGTGTGTGTGTGTGCGCGAGCGTGTGCTTTTGCGTCACATAGAAACACCACTTTCCCCCAAGGATTCCCCGGTCATGACAGCTGCAACCCACGACTTGCGGCAACACTTGACATTTCCCTGAAGATTTTGTTTTGTTCGACACTTGTGATGTGTGTGCAAAGTTGCACAACCTTTCGTGTAAATTTAGGCCCTCTAAAACGCGATTCATTACTCGTGACCGACCACCAGGTAACAAATAAAACAAGTGTATTGTTTAATCCCATAAGTCAGATGCCAAACTATAACTTCACTTCTTGCATCCATTTCGTCTCGTTGTGAAGAATTTAAGAAAGTCTCATCCAGCGCAGCTGAGCCTTAATTAGCGATTTCCAGTGGTGGAAAAAGTACTCACATTTCTTACTTAAGTAAAAGTATCAATAATGCAATGTAGAAATACTCTGTTGGCACGGCTACACCGCACTTTTGTTCTACCTATGAGGCGGAATCTGCCAATGCTTTTCAATGGGAATGGCGTGGTTTTATGGTCTTGCGCATCTTTCCGCGTGTCGCGCACACCTTGTGTTTATGTGCTCTATACGCCTTGTCTATTTGAAGCAGATAAATGCGCGAGACAGATGCTGCTTTTCCCCCTCTGTCCGATCGGGTGAGTCGAAGGCAGACCATCCTAAGACTCGGCTCATGGCTCGTAGCGACGTAGCTCGCAATTGAGCAACTGCGGGCTACGGGGCGGGTCTTGAAAGTGAGTGACAGGTGGGTCACTGGTTATTGTGACAGAATGCGCTGCAAGCTACTCTGTTTTTAGAATGCGCTGCATGGCTGCAAAAGGGTTTATCAGCCGGCAGACATATTTTGGTGTGACCGTGCCCTTACAAGTAAAAGTCCGAAATAAAAACTTTATTGAGTAAAACTACAAAAGTATTGGTATCAAAATGTACTTAAAGTACCAAAGTAAATATGCAGAATATCCCATTTCACAAGTTTTCAAATGTATAAAAATATTTTGAAAGATCATTTTGGCTATTTTCAAATGCCCGAAATGGTTATAGGGCTGAAGAGGTTAATGTATGTTTTGTAATAAAATTCTAAATCTACAAAGTAACTAGTAACTAAAGTTTTCAAATATTTGCAGTGCAGTAAAATAGAATATTTGCATCTGAGATGTAGTGGAGTAGAAGTAAAAGTATTGCAAATTGGAAATACTGATAAAGTAAAAATTGTACCTAAGTACAGCACTTGAGTACATGTACTTTCCACCACTGGCGATTTCCCGACTGCCTGCTTAACAACCTAGTAAATCAATCAATGGATTGAAAACCACTACACGATCAATGCAGTGTCAGTATAATTTGTTGTTGGTAGTCGAACATGTGAAGCTATCAGTATACTTAAAGGGGCCACACCATGAATTTCATTTTTTTTTGGGGGGGGGGTATTTTTTGGGCTCCCCAGTGTCTCTTGTACCCCAAAAAATGTCATTCATTCTCATTTCAGAGATTTTCAGAATGGGCGTGTCTGAACAGGCCATTTCAGAATGGCTCACTTGCCTTGCCATTGCATTGATGATGGCCAGACAGAATTGCTCAGTAGCCCCCCCCTGCCCAAAAGGACGTTTTGGTATTGCAGCTGAAAGTGCTGTATAAGCCAGAGACAATTGACTTGGGATGAGTATATCTGAGTGATGATTTAGGCTCAAACCTTTTGAAAAAGGTTTGAGGGACATACACCATATGATATTAAATATCAAATATATTTTTTAAATTCATGGTGTAGATCCTTTAAGTTTTGCTGAATATTTTGTAGTAGTAACCCTCTAGGTTTGCATTAATGCTGTTTAATATTAACCCTTAATTATCATGCACAGCAGAGCACATTTAGCTAATTTACCACTTGCAGAATAATGCCAAGAAAAGAAAGAGAGTTAGAGCAGGCAGGCCGGGGAAGCAGCTCTCTGCTCTCCTGGGTAAAGCAGCCTGAGCCTACCAGCAAGGAAGATGAGGAGGCAGATGTGCCTGATGAACCCATCATCAATGATGAAGATGAAGAAGAAAAGTCAGAGTCAACACCAGAGTCATGTTAAGGGACAAACTGTTTGTCTAGAGAGCATGCTTCATGCTCAGGTTTGAACTGTTAGATAATTATAGTAATAATAATATTAATAATAATATAATTGTATGGAGAGGCCCACACTTTATTTTAACCACACTAAGTGCTTTGGTGACACTAAATCAGACATGAAGCTACTTGCCAAATACTTGCCGAAAAAAATAGTGGTAGGGTGTCGAATTTTGGCCGTGGAAGTCAATTACAGTCTGGTGAGTCTTAACACGCACTGCCAATGACGAGATTTATTGGTTGGGAAAATAGAGAAATCCTCACCCTGAGCAAGACTCACCCCTGAGCAAGACTCTTAACCCCTAATTGCTCACAGAACCTCATTGGAAACAAGACCGCAAGGACTTTCATGAACGGACCTGTTAAAGGAATTATCCTTTAACCAGGTTGATTGATCTCACAGTATATCTTGCACGACAGGGACAAGCATTCCGAGGTAGTGATGAGATCAAATCCAGTAACAACCGTGATAACCTTCCTTGAATTAGTGGATTTATTTTCCCGATATGACAGTGTGCTGAATATGCATATGGAGAAAGTTGCCAAAGTGAAAGCCACCAAGACAAGGCCCCAGGTGTAAGTGCTTTGTAATAGAAGCCAAAATGACATAATTGCAGCACTGGCTACTTACATCAGGAGGGAGATACGAGTTGAAATGAAAGAGGCTGAAATCTACTCTATCCTACTTGATGAAATGTTTCGCATAAAGAACGAAAGTGTCATTTGAAGTGCAATATTTTCATGATATGCAAATAAAGGAGTGATTTGTTGAGGTGTGCATTGTTCAATGTTGATACAACTACAGGTCAGGAGCTGGAGAATACTGTGCTCTCGCTTCTGCAGAAGAATGGCCTTGAGCTGAAGAATCTGTGTGGCCAAGGCTACGATGGAGCAGCCAACATGAGTGGCATGTATAAAGGTCTTCAAGCCAGAATACGCACACACAACCAGAAAGCCCTCTGTGTGCACTGCAAAGCACACTGCCTAAATCTGGTCCTGGTGGAAGCTTCAAAGTCCAACAAGCATTTTGTCACATTGCGGAGAAATTATATGCTTTTTGCACTGGCTCCTCAAAGCGCCATGCTGCCTTGGTGAAATGGCAGCAGTCTCTGTATCCTGGACAGCGTGTTCTGGAGCTCCAGCAGCTGTCGATACCCGATGGGCATGCAGGGAGGCAGCACTGAAGGCCCTTCAGAGTCATCTGAATGCTGTTTTGACGCTCCTTGATGACATCATTGACAGCGATCCACCTAACCTGGCCCGAGGTGATGCTCAGATGAAATGCGATCAACTTCATATTCATGCTCTGCCTGGAAATCACCACACCAGTGTTCAAAGCCACTGCTGTGGCATCAGATTCTCTGCAGGAAGAAGGCTTGGACCACTCCACTGCCTACAAGGTGATTGATGGTGTGCTTCGCACATTGCAAACTATGAGGAGAGGTTTGGTGGAAATATTTAGATGTGCATCAGAGAAGGCAGAGAGCCTCAACATTGCAGTTCCTACTGTAGTGTCTGGTCAGGAGAGGAAACGGAAAGTGCCAATGTGTTTGCAACGCAGCCCAACTGTGTTCTACACCTTTCTGGATAGTATGACTGAGGAGCTTAACAGGAGATTCAAGGGGGACAAACCTGGATGTCCCACTGACAAAATCATCCAGTCCTTCCACCCCACATGCCAAGGCCTTTGAGCAGGGACGTGCAGAAGGAATTATAGGGGCAGGGGCTTTAATTTCCCAAAGGGATTTTTTTTCTTCAGTTTTTCGCGGTTTTACCCCTTTTTATTTCTGTTTTTTATTGCTTTAATTCGGTTAATTTGGTAAGAAAAATGTACTCCATGAAGTGTAGATGTGTGGCAAAAGGAAAACGTAGCAGCCGCTTGGATGCATATTTATAGCAGAAAGAGTTCACATTTAACTATAGCCATACTCATTCAATTCTGAACAGATTCTTAAAATTTAAAATTCTCTATTAGCTGTGAAGGCTGAAGGGTCTTCTTTCATGTGTATCAGTCATGATTGTTTTGCCATCAAACAATATCAAGCAAAAAGGAAAAATCGGCGGGTCCTTCTTCTCTCCAGTCCATCACATCGCGCAGCGCACCTCTCCAAATGGAACGTCCTAATGACCTCTCCAAATGGAATGGAATGGTCGTCCTAAAACACGCTCGCCCCAGGTCTAAAAAAATGGGGCAGTGTGTTTTAGGACGAGCGTTCCGTTTTTGTTTTTTTCGCTGTGAGAGGGGAAAAAAGCGTGTGAAATGGCAAGTGTGCCGTGAGTCGTGTGAAGAGGTTAAATTGCGTCACTCTCACTCTCAAAGGGTGAGACTTGGCAGCAGGCTCCTGCTTGACAAGTAATACTCTGTCTCAAATTGGTCCGTGTTCATTGAAGATGTGCGTTGTTGTGCCGTGCGCTCAGCAAGGTTTCGATTGTGTATATACTTCGTTTGGCGGGCGGTATCGCGCACCAAAAATAGCCGATCTACAAGCTCACAACGCCTCGCGTTGCGACGCGTTGTGAGTTTGTAAATCGGCTATAATTCTGTTCACGCACTGCACGGCATGGGGCTCAATTAAGTAAACTTTACTGTCTGCAGGTGCGGGCCAACGGATGCGCAGGTATTTCTACAGTTTACAGACAGAGGAGACTACGGGGCATTCTTACAACATTAAAGGCTGCAGTTCAGGAGAGTAAGACAGGGGCAATTCTCTTGAATGCTGCCTCAGTGCCTTCGAGTACAGCGTGGAGAAAGGGCATTTGTTGTTTTTTTCACCATTATAAATGCTGCATCCATGGTTTGGCGAGGGCACTTTTTACCGACAGACATAAAAGGGCAGGGGCTCAAGCCCCCTTTGATGTCTATGTGTGCACGACACGTGCATGGCTCTGAGCTACAATAGCACATTAATGTTGGCTTGTGTTTCAACACAGAACGTTTTCCTATTGGCCAAGGATGTCCACACACACACACACACACACACACACACACACACACACACACACACACACACACACACACTATGTGTGTGTTAAGAATGGGGGGAGAAAGCAGAAGTACCATAGTTTCTCAAAAGGAAATGACAGTATAGCATGTGTCAATATATTCAGAAATGATTCGCCCTTCCCTAATGTAGGCTCTTCTGCTGCACACAGACGGAGCATGAAATAATCTCCATACAAACTGTCTCTAACAGTGTAGGCAGTCACATTCACTCTACCTAACCTTCCCATTGTGCACCATTTTGTTTAATCTTTCAAGTATTTTGTCAGATTCAAAGCTGATGACATCATCACATCAGATGACATCATCACATCAGATGACATCATCACATCAGGCAGAAATGGAATGTTATTCAAACACATCTTAAACCGTTCAGGCTTGTTTTTTTCTTTACATTTCAACAAAGTCTGTCTTATCTGTGTGAATTATAATTAGGCTAAATCATGTGTTATGTATTATTATAATACCCTCCACTCCATAACACGGTTCATCTATCAGGAAGTAAGAAACAGTGTTGTGACTCATGATTTTGTGACTTACCTTGAAGTCCGGACTCTGCCATGTCTGTCCCTATATAAAGACAAATATTTCAGAACATTATTTTAGCTATAAATAAAATAAAATCATTATTTGTAGTCTTTCAATTCAGAAGCTAAAGTTACTTCAAATCCAAACAGACCTTAGTGTGCGTTAGTGACTCCTCTAGACGACAGACACAGACCTTAGCTTGCGTTAGTGACTCCTCTAGACGACAGACACAGACCTTAGCGTGCGTTAGTGACTCCTCTAGACGACAGACACAGACCTTAGTGTGCGTTAGTGACTCCTCTAGACGACAGACACAGACCTTAGTGTGCGCTAGTCACTCCTCTAGACGACAGACACAGACCTTAGCTTGCGTTAGTGACTCCTCTAGACGACAGACACAGACCTTAGCGTGCGTTAGTGACTCCTCTAGACGACAGACACAGACCTTAGTGTGCGTTAGTGACTCCTCTAGACGACAGACAAAGGGGAAGTGAAAGTATTCATGTCAGAACCTCAGACACTGAGGGTTGGCTTATTGCCCAGGATGTAATAACATGCACTATGCCATATAGGAAACATATTTACAAAAAAACATCCAGGCTAATGGTGAATCATGAAATAAATATTTATTAAGTACATAATGTTTTTTTTTTCTTTCTTTTTTTTTACACAGAATGAAATGTGTTCTGGTCATGATTCACCAGGAGCCTGGATGGTTTGGGGTTCCAGGCTTTTGGAAATCTCGATGGGAAAAATGAATGGTTTTTCTATCTGTGTCAACACAAAATGGCCGCCACTGTTATGCCCTACTGAACAAGGTCTGAACACCACCTGCCAGCCACACTGGAATACTTTCCTTTATGTCTGACTTCTCTCTTCATGCTTACATTCCTGCATCCCTGCTATGTTACTACTTAAATACTATTTTGTATCTATGAATATATATTTTTGATTACTTTATCCTCCTACCTTCTCCTTGCTCTTCCTCTATCTCTATCCTCCTACCTTCTCCTTGCTCTTCCTCTATCTCTATCCTCCTACCTTCTCCTTGCTCTTCCTCTGTCTCTATCCTCCTACCTTCTCCTTGCTCTTCCTCTATCTCTATCCTCCTACCTTCTCCTTGCTCTTCCTCTGTCTCTATCCTCCTACCTTCTCCTTGCTCTTCCTCTGTCTCTATCCTCCTACCTTCTCCTTGCTCTTCCTCTGTCTCTATCCTCCTACCTTCTCCTTGCTCTTCCTCTGTCTCTATCCTCCTACCTTCTCACTCGCACACAAAAGAATATATTTCATCCACTTCTTTTTTGATTGATTGATTTAATACTTTATTAGTCAGTAATAACAGCACGAGGTACAGTCATACATTAAGGCTAAAAGAATAACACAAAAAGTCCTGGGGACTTGTTTCCATTGTGGTCCTATTGGCTTAAAATAGTTTGACATGTTTACATAAAACTGTCTTCTAACAGTTAGAGGTCACTTGTTCCACCTCTTGAACAGAAGACAGGACTATAGGTTTATAAGGTAGGTTTAAAAGTAGTTTGAAACATGACTGTCATGACGTAACGTCAACATAGTGTTTGCACTTTCTCCATTTTTGGTCCGTACATCTACATGAACGTTCAGATTTCAAATATACAGTGTTTACCCCATCGGCAAGGATGTTACAATTATGTCTGGGCCCTCAGAAGTACCCGTATGTTCCGTATTGTTCCGTAAAAATATTTTAATCCGATCGATGGCCATTTTCTCATAGAGTTATAATGTAATCAGAGTGGCTCGATGGGAAAAATGAATGGTTTTTCTATCTGTGTCAACACAAAATGGCCGCCACTGTTATGCCCTACTGAACAAGGTCTGAACACCACCTGCCAGCCACACTGGAATACTTTCCTTTATGTCTGACTTCTCTCTTCATGCTTACATTCCTTACTGCGGCTCATCATCACATGCTTCCAGAGCCCAAAACTGTCCCGCCAGGGGCCAGCGTTGCCAACGTTGTGGTAAACAAAACCATTTTTCCAAGGTTTGCCGTTCTGCCCCGGCCACCACCCCACGGCAGCCTTTCTCAGCTACTGACCCTGCACCCACGACTACTATACACTCTGTGAGTGCTGCTCGCTGGCCGTTCAAGGTGTGTACTGTGGAGCTTGATGGCGTGTGCCTGCCGTTACTGCTCGACACTGGGGCTAACGCGTCCCTCTTGAATGCGGCTACAGTCACACAATTTTTCCCACACCACACGCTTGCTGCGCCGTCCAAAGTGCCCCTCAAGGGTTATGGTAATTCTAAGATTAACATTGTGGGCACCTTCAGCTCCGCGGTGCGCTATGGCACTAAGACTGTTTCCTCTTTCACATTCTAAGTGGCAAGCCACGGTGCTAACCTCATGGGCCTGGACTTGTTCACTGACCTAGGTTTTGTGCTCATGGATTACAGTGGGCTCACTATCCACCATGTTGATTCGCTGTGGCCCCAACAATGGCCTGGACTGTTCGCTGGGCTGCCTTTAACCACCAGCCCCTCCTCAACCCTGATGTACACCCTGTCATCCAGCCCCTGCGACGCGTTCCTCTTGCCCTGCGCGACAAGGTGGCTGGAGAGCTCAACATCCTCTTGGAGGCACGCATAATTGAGCCAGTCAACGCGGCACCATGGATCTCGAATCTGGTGGCTGTGCGGAAGAAGACGGGGAAGCTGCGCCTGTGCATTGATCTCAAGGCAGTTAACAAGGCAGTCATCCCCGACAAGTACCCGTTGCCTACAGCGGAGGAACTGACCACACAGTTCCATGGTTCTACCATATTCACAAAGCTGGATCTTCGGCAGGGCTATCTGCAGGTTCCTCTACACCCTGACAGCCGGAGTCTCACCGTCTTTGTCACACACATGGGGGTGTTTCGATACACGAGGATGCCTTTCGGACTCAGCTCGGCCCCCAGCTGTTTCCAGAAAATCATGGCCACCATACTAGCAGGCATCCCTGGGGTAGCGATCTACTTGGATGACATTGTGGTTCATGGCTCAACGCCTGCTGCCCACAACGAGCGCCTTCGCCGAGTCCTCCATGTCCTTGCCAGCCAGCACCTCACTCTGAACGGGGACAAATGTGTCTTCGCCGTGCCTGAGATAGAGTTTGTGGGGTTCCGCCTGAATGCCAAGGGCCTCCGTCTACTCCAGTCTATTGTGGAGGCTGTGCTACGCCTCCCTGAGCCTGCCTGTCCAGCCCAAGTGGCCTCGTTCCTCGGAATGACAGCCTACTACTTACGTTTTCTCCCTCAGTATTCGGCCACCACAGCCCCGCTGCGCGAGCTGTTGAAGAAGGACGCACCATGGGTTTGGACCCCCGCCTGTTCAGACGCCGTCCAGCAGCTCAAAGTCCAGCTCACCTCGCCACCCGTGCTTGCACACTTCGACCTCGCAAGCCCCACGCTCCTCAACTGTGACGCCTCCAGCACAGCGCTGGGGGCTGTGCTGTCCCAGATCCACGCTGGCGTTGAGCGGCCCATCGCTTTTGCCTCTCGGGCTCTAAACTCAGCAGAACAAAAGTACTCAGTGGGGGAACGGGAGGCCTTGGCTTGCATCTGGGCGAGCGAGCGTTGGCATATGTACTTGTATGGCCGTTCCTTCACACTGCGGACGGATCACCAGGCCCTCACGGCTCTGCTCGCAACGTCTGGCACAGGGCATAGGCCACTCAGGATCCATCGCTGGTCGGAGCGGCTCCAGCAGTATAACTTCAGCCTGCAATTCACTCCAGGTCGTGACAACGTAGTAGCAGACCTACTGTCACGGGCAACCCCCGGCCCTTCTCCAGATCCTGGTCCTGACTCCGCTGAGCAGGGCCTCATCCAGATGCTCCACTCTCCACTCCAGCCTACAGTCTCACAAGAGCTCCAGACAGCCTCGGAACAGGACCCGGTGCTCTCCCAGCTCCGCACTTTTATCCGCTCGGGGTGGCCCGCTAAGGTCCCAGACCAGCTGGTTCCCTTTCACCGGGTCAAGGACGAGCTGTCCTGCTGGAATGACGTCTGCATAGCCCGCGGCCTCTGCACCGTGGTGCCTGACTGCCTAAGACCATGTATCTTGACCATGGCCCACGAGGGTCATCTGGGCATCGTGAGGGTGAAGCAGCGCTGTCGTGACCTGGTGTGGTGGCCTGGCATTGACAGAGACATCGAGGCCTTAGTGAGGGACTGTACAGCTTGCCTTCTCAGTGGCAAAACCGGCCCACCCGCCCCGCCGCCGCTGCAACCGCTGCATTGGCCTGCCAAGCCCTGGGAGCACCTCCAGCTCGACATCTGCGGGGAGCTTCATGCAGTCCCACACCACCAGCGTTTCATGGTGGTGGTGTACGACCTTCATTCCAAGTGGCCTGAGGTGCTCTCCACGGGGACTGTTACCACCCGCGTGGTGACTGAGTTCCTGGACTCGCTCTTCTCCCGCTGGGGGCACCCTACGGCCATCATGACGGATAATGGCCCCCAGTTTATCTCTGCGGAGTTTGCTGCCTTCCTGGAGGACAAGGGCATAAAGCACGTCCGTACGTCATTCTACCACCCTGAGGCCAACGGGGGGGGTGGAAAGATTTAACCAGACACTGAAGAATGGTGTCAGAGCTCACCTGGCAGATGGCTTCTCCTTCTCTACAGCTCTTCGCCGCACGCTTCTGCACTACAGAGCCTCACAGCATTCCACTACCGGTTGCTCCCCAGCATTCCTCATGTTGGGACGGGAGCTGCAGCTGCCTTTGGATCGACTGAGGGCTTCCGTGATGGTGTCACCTTCAGCTCGAGGGCGCAACAGAGTCCGCCACCGGCAGCGTCAGATGAAGCAGCGTTTCGACAGGACACGGAGGGTGAAGACTCCCTCATTCGCGGCCCTGGACTGGGTCCGCGTCCGCCGCCCTCACAGGGGCCACAAGCTGCAGTCTTTCTGGTCCACGCCTATGCAGATAACCGACCAGCTGGGGCCTGCCACTTTCCGCCTGTCCGATGGGTCACGCTGGCATGCCAGGCGCATTCGGCGAGTGCCACCACCTGCTGTCGTGGGGCCGGAGGCTGCCATGCCTGTTACACCGCCTGCTGCCGCAGGTATGTGGGCTAACACTGACTTTGAGTTTACAGCAGGTGATATGGACTTGCCCCCGGTGCGCCCTGTGGCACGGTGGTGGTGTGCCCTCCGGCACCTAATGACCACCCGGTGGTGCCCGTGGCACGGCCAGTTCGAGACCGGGCTCGACCAGATTACCTCAAGGACTATGTTACCAATTTCTGAATGCATAAGACATTGGGGGGGTGGGGTTGTGTTTCAAGGTTTTCTATGGGGGGGAAAATGTTGTGTATGAGTGTACCGTTGTGTTTACGACACTAGACCGTAAAGTGTTACTGCTCTGTTGTTGTTCAGGCTTGTAACGTGCGTTGCCAGCGTACATGTTTGTTACCCAGTAAAGACGGACCTAAAGCTCACCCTTCTAGTAGCGTGCCTTATTATGTGGATATAACAGGGGTCCCCAGACAAATGATAGTTAAGAACCAAATGGACCCTTACAGGTCTGTAACTCTGAGAGTGTACACATGGAACCAAATGGACCCTTACAGGTCTGTAACTCTGAGAGTGTACACACATGGAACCAAATGGACCCGTAAACACTGGTGATTTTATGGTGTGTGTAGATTAAGGGCCTGGAGATAAAATGCCATCAAATGGGGGTCCGTGGCCTGATGCATATCAAACTGGGGGTCCTTGAAATTTAAAAGGTTGAAAATCATTGCTATGGAGCCAAGCTGTTATAGGGGTCCCCTAGCGCAATGGTTCCCAAACTGGGGGTTTAGGACCACCAAGGGGCTCCCCAAATTATGTTGGGGGGTCCCCAAATGATTAGCTTAATGCGTAACATAGTTTTCTCTCTCAACAGTAAACAAACCAACATACAGTACTAGAACAAGTAAGACGCGCGAACGCTGGAAGCGAACGCAGCTCGAAAATATTGTGTATTTACGGACTTGTAATCCGTGTTATTTCACCGTGATGGGGATCCAACCTTACCTACAGAGGGGGGAGGATGGTTGATAAACAGGCAGATGTTAGGGAAGGGTGTTGGATAAACAGACTCAACTCCCCATTAAATTGCCCTGTGCTAGTAGTTTATAGTTGTGATGGACACTTAAATTAGTCACATGGTGTCAGAAACAATACATGTGAAATAAACCTGTAACACCAAACAGCCATTCTCCCTAACCAATCGACATTATAATACACAGTGGGACTTACCTTAACTTACCACCTACCTCTTTTGTGTATAATTTAAACTAATTGAACACAAATAAATTGCATATTTATTCCAGCATCTTTGCATGCTGCAATATTGTCTTATTTGCACAGTTTATATACTGATACTGGATTTTTATATGCTGTACTGTATATCTATATCTGTGCATAGTAGCAAATATTTATGTTTGCCTCTGTTCAGCTTTGTTGTCATGGTTTGTAGCAGTTTTCTGTCTCAGTGCATTAAGAGTAACAAAAAAATGATTATAATTCCTTTTAAGTGACCATGTATTAGGCCAATAATCATGATCCATTATATTTGAAAATGCATAGTCACACTTATGATTATTTAATAATAAACCCCTTTGTTTTTCTTTCAGGTTACTATCAGGGGTAGAACAACAGTGTGTGACAACAACACCGCAGGGATTGTCGAACACCTCACCTTGGAACATTGGACAACAGCAGCCAATCTGATTGTCAGACACCAAGAACTGTTTGGAGAACTTAAGAAAAATGTCCTACAATTAATGGAGGATGAGAGCAAAAAACTGTGTAGTCCATCCCAGGGTTTTATGTTGTGGCGGTCATCGGCAGATGATTTGAAGGAATTTTCATTCGCCAAGTTGCTGTCAGATCTCCAGTCTATGTCACCATTCATATTTTCTATATTTAATCAACTCACCAAACAGTCTCCCCATGTCACCTGTGCTGCTGCTGCAATAGCTCTGAGAGGAAGGGAACCACGATTATCAGCCTTTGCTTATTATGTGGACAGTGTTCTACAGTATGGAGGGGCAAAGAAGGCAGTTTTTAAAAGGCTTAGCAAACTGGGTATAACCACAACACACACCAACGCTGTGAAAAAGCTTACCGAATTGGCAAACACCTGCGGCGAAGAATTTCACATACTGAAAGTAGCCAGTGAAATCTTCGGGAACCCAGACACTGCCGACAGAGTTGAGCAAGTCAGCCTCACAGACACTGCTGAAGGTGGAGGTGCTATGGCTGCAGATGGAACTCCTGAAACGAGCCCACTGAGTGACACAGCGATCCAGAAGCTTGATGAAGCTATCCTCAGCTTTGATCTGTCTGTCGTGTCAGGTTAGAAGGGCCATTATTTTTGTTGATCGTTGTTTATTTTGTCGCTGCATTAGTGTTTTAACCTTTAATTTTATGAGTCCTTTTATGTGTTAACATTTTTTTGTCTGTGTGTGTGTGTGTGTGTGTGTTATACAGATGAAACCACCCAAAGCACCATGGAGAACACCATCGATGCACAGGGAGGTGCTGTACTCCCCAGCGGCACTTCACAGACTGATCAAGGGACTGGCGATGGCACAAATCTATCCGGCAGTGTCTTGCCGCTAGGACCATCACAACCAACACCACCATCCACATATTCCATCATATTTGACAATCTGGATTTCTTCATCCGCCCACACCAGCAGTCTACTAGCCAAGCGAACAAATCTATCCACTGGGTTCACCACATGGCTGTAGAAGACAGAGTGTCCATAACCCATCTCAGCAGGGACAAGCCAACTCAGCCAATTATGGACTATGACATTGGGAACTCCCTTCCTGGTCCTGAGATCCAAGCCCATATGCGACGAGAGTTTGTTGTCCTAGGGAGCCGCATTCTGACCAAGTACCTGGAGGCTTTCAAGCCATTATCTTCTGTAGTGGCTAGTCACATCCCTCACCAATATTCAGACACAATGTCAGAGGCCTCCACTCACGTAAGTATTAAATGACGTACACTACAACTGTCAGTTGTACCATTGAGTTAACTTTTTAAGTTGAGCAAGTAATAACTTGTGTACTGGCATAGGTTATAAACTAAAAACATTATGCTATTATAATCCATATATTCTTCCTTCATAGCATCCTCTTGGACTTCTGTTCAAAGATGAGAACAAAACTGGGGACTTGGTTGACGTTTTACAGCACCTCCAGAATGAGTAAGTATGGCTTGTCTTGGAATGTATGAAACACAATGTTTGTATTCGTGCAGTTTGTCAATTCCACGGCATGCAAAAAAAAGAGTCAGTGTTTGTGCATTTCAGCGGCCATTGCTTATCAAAAAGTGACACTTGAACTTGCCAAATTAGTGATTTTCTTCTAACACTAGTCATCGCAATCACATCATGGAATTACCGGATTGACATCGCACAATTGCCCAACTTTGCATGTCATAGACACCAATATCGTTGAGTGCAGGGGCTTTATTACATGCTGCATGTGCCCCACGGGCCTTATTTAGTTTTGAACTAAGGAAAATATATTTTTTACTTGCATATGCATCTGAAGGGAAGGGTTTTGATAAAGCTAGTAAGTCTATTTGATGTGTCATGTAGGTATGTGCCAAAGGACCCACATGGACTGGAAAGTGTGTTTGTAGGTGGAGACAGACTGACAGAGGGGAACAGTCGGAACATCCAGTTGTCCTTTGCAGAAGGAGAGAGCAGGGAAGACAGACTGGAAGGCCTTGTCTTCAAGTTTGAGGATTGGCATGCAATCCGGAACCTGTTTGAGGTGGGTGAACTCACTCAATGTTTGACCTCAAACTGTTTATTCACAACAGTATGGAGTAGCAGCCAATTACTGTACCACTTCCCCTGAAAACAAAGTTTGGACTAACTTGACTTATCTATGCTATCATGCTAATTATCATGAAAATAATATTTCCTCCTAAATGAAATTGTTTGCTTACTGTACTACAAAATGATTTGGATTTTAGATCTATCATCTGGTCTTTTACAAGGAGGATTCAGCCAGAGATCATGGGACACTGTTTTCAAATATGAACAGGTTGAGGTAAAAAAAGAAATGTTCAAAGTCTTCTGTTCTGTTTTTATATACCGTATACATATTCTGATTCTAAGAGCCTTGTTAACTATTTTCCAAATCTTTTGCAGCGATGTTCTTGTCACTGATGAACTCCAGCCACCATGAATTCCGGCTTGGTACTTCATCATTACGACTTACTGTGCTCTGTTCTACCGCCAGGGGAAATCCAGTCCAGCCAACATGAATTCAGGCTTGGTACTGCTGGGGGGAGGGGGGGGGGCTGACTACTGACAACTGACGACTGATGATTTCTGACTTGATGAGCGATGACCCGGGTTTGTGTTTGTATTGTCTGTATATGTTTATGTGTGTTTGTGTTCATGTGATTTCAACCTTTCAATCGACTATAAAGCCCCTCACCTACTTCACTGACAACTTTTAACCCATCTTACCCTCCCAGTCCCCCAGATCCACCTAAACTTGCCTTTTCTATACCCCCAAGTCTAACTCCTCTCCCATCCACTGATGTCTGTCTGTCCGTCTCATGTTTTGTCGACTGTTTGACTAACATTGTCTCCTTATTTTGTACTGTATAGCGGCTTTGAATTCTTGCAAAGCGGTATACAAGTAATTAACTAATTGTTGTTATTGTTAATTCGGTTCATATTGTCATTGTTTGTTATTATTATGTAATACTTTACTAATATATGTGTGTCCTGTTAAGTAACTCCTGCCACCACGATTTTGTCTGGTGGTCCCCTACATGTCATCATCATCATCAGCAGTTATTATTCTTTGCCTCCTTCCTCTTTTTTTACTTCTCATATTTTTGCAGTTGCAGCAATGCAAAAAAAGGTCCACATGCTGCGTTCAACGCATATAAAGAGATGGTGCAAAAGGACACTGCTGCTCTTTTCCTGGCTGCCACAATGGAGCACTTTGGACTGAACAATGTCACAGGTACACAATTGATTGTCACTAATTATGGTCACATAGTAGTTGTCCACATTATTATATATTCTTTCAAAACATTTCAATTATGAATGTGAAAATGTTTGACTAGGATATCTATTCTTTTTTTATGTGAACACATGTCAGATAGAACTCCTATTCGCCAGACACTCTGTAGTAGATTTTATAATTTTTGTATTTGAAATCTATCGTCAACTTACCCATTTCACCAGCACTTGGCTGATGCAAATTTCCTGGGCATCTCAATTTCTTTTTGGAATTGTAGTTTAAATGTCATGGCTCTTTTGTCTTTTCTATTGCTTCCACAACTACGTTATAGTAATTCTTGTTCTTTTAAATATGTCTCAACAGATGTGCCAGAGGACTTCATCCCCAAGGACATCAGGTCTGGGTCACCAGATGTGAAAAGGACCTGGTTGCATAAAGCCGTGACCCAAATTGTGGACCGGTTTGTCATGTTTAATGACATCTCAGACACTGTGAAAGGTATCAGACAATGTGCCAGTGATCGTCCTCCACCGGGGAAGGAGCTCCAATGCCGCATGCCAAGTTGTCCCAAAACCTACAAGTACAGCAAGGCCAGGGAGAACCACGAGCATAAAATTCACGGCTTAACTGTACCTACAGTGGGTGTGCCAGATCCAGTCATGCCTAGTTCCGTGGACCACAAACGACAGCACACAGAAGCAAGACTCAGCTTTGCCTTCATGCTGTCCAACATGCAGGATGCAGTGAAGGAGGGAGATGGAGAGAGGTTACTGAGGATGTACTCTGTAGCATTGCTATTCTACAAGGCCTATGGCCATACCCAATACTCCTACAGTACACTCCTGCTGACCGTGCAGGTCAACGCCACTCTCTCCCCTCGCCTAGTGTAATAGAGTGATTTGATTGAATACATAATTGCATAGTATTTCTAAAGTGATAATCGGCTAGTATTGTCTGTTGTTGCTCCTGCTCTGCTCTGAGATCGATTGCTCATGCCTGAGTAGGCCTGTAGGGGGAGCCACAGCCCACGTCCTCCATTCAATATACAACTTGTGAATGAGAGAAGACGTCTGTGTATTGTTTCTTTATATATATACTCCCCTGTTTCAGGTAACTATATGAGCTAAATGTTATCCGATGGATACAGATTGTGTCATGCGAGGCCTGCACTCTGTGCTTTATGTGTTGTGAGGAATGAACAATGTTCTTAGTGTTTGAAGGGGTTTTACTGAGCTAAAATAGCCACATGAGCTAAGCTAAGCTAACGTAGCACAAGCTGCGTCTGCATGTTGTTGTCTGCATTTGTGTTGGTTAAAACCACTCTACTAGTTCATTACTGGGATATGCTAATGTATGGAAGAAAGGATAAGAAATGGGAAACGTTGCATTGAGTTAAAAGTGTTGATTAAAAGGCAATGAATGAAAACAGTAAAATGGTTAATATAAATACTTGCTTACCTACAGTATATACAGTATTTACCTGGGGGTTCTGTAATGGAAGCGATGCTAAATAATGTTAATGATTACCTATACACTTGCCTGGTTCTATGATGGTGAAGATGTATCTGTATGTGATAATTGATTCAATATACAATTTGTGAATGAGAGAAGACGTCTGTGTATTGTTTCTTTATATATATATATATATATATACTCCCCTGTTTCAGGGGTACAACACTAGCACACAGTCTGACCTGGAACAGGTTCTGGAATGGGAGCGGAGGGATGGGCAAGAATATTTCTCTTGATTTGCATCTGGAACACCTTAACAATTTCTTGAAATCGTTCCTGAAGCGCACAGGCCCAAACATGACAGAGAAAGCAGCAGACAGGATCAGCAAGTCCATTGGGGTTCTGAAGGACATGATGGACATCACAGACACTGAGCTGTACGTTTCAAAGTCCAGCGGCATCCATCATGCCCGTGACCAGACTGACGACATTATAGCACTTGTTGAGGTTCTCAGAGAGGCCGAGCTGTTCAAAAACCAACCAGGCAGACAGTTCACAGCCTTCCCCAAGTTCAACAGAAACCTGCTTTCAAAAGTGAAGCACAGCGAGGTGTGGGGTTGGATGAGGTCGAAGTTGAAGGAGTGGAAGGGTGTCCCTATTTGAACAATGACAGCATAAGGTTCACAGACTCAGAGACTTACTTAAGATTACATAAGTGTGTGACGCAGACACCACCGTGAACGGAGAATTCATTTTCTCTCCCTCCCGCTCCACCTTTTCAAAACCAACTTTCTACCAGAGAGATCATGGAACAGTTTTCCAACATGAACAAGTTGGGGTAAAAAAAAAATGAAAGTGTTCTCTTTTTATATATACTGTACATATTCTGAATCAAACAGCCTTGTTAACTATTTTCCAAATGTTTTGCTCCACCTTTTCAAAACCGACAGACTTCACAGGTCCGTCACTGCACCTCGATGACGTCAGCCCCTGGCCCAGAGCTGCCCTACGCTGAGCCTGTGACAAATGTATTCTCCTGCCTTACCAATGAACAAGTTGAGGTAGAAAAAAATAATAAAAGTGTTCTGTTCTGTTTTTATATATACTGTACATATTCTGAATCAAACAGCCTTGTTAACTATTTTCCAAATGTTTTGCTCCACCTTTTCAAAACCGACACTTCACAGGACCCACGCTGCACCTCGATGTCGTCACCCCCTGGGCCATAGCTGGCCTGCGCTGAGCCCTGTGCAAAAATGATTCTCCTGTCCTACCAAGGCAAAAACACCAACCAAGGGCTCTGGCTTCCCAGGCGGGCTCAGTAACCACTCAGCTATGGGGTATGCAATTCATATTTCAACACTATTCATACTGCCCCGTGTGTTGCCTTGTTTTCACTATGCCGTCTGAACAATATTTGCATCAAAGGTTCAGTTTTGATGTCAACATCCATGTAATCATAACAGTAAAACGTGTTTACACTTTATTCACTAATCCCGTACTACCTCAGTGGATAGACTTACCCTCATCTAATAACATATTCAGCTTGAATAAAGCCTTTGTCTTCCATTGACAAACATGACCATTTTATTGTTTTTTCTCTTTTTCCCTCACACCTGCACCCTTGTGTCTCCCCCCCCCCCTTTTCTCTCCCTCTGCAGCCGCAGTACTGTTGGGGGACGTAATCTGATCGTAGCGACCTCCCTGGCAGCTTTAGGCACATTAAATATAGGCTGTGTTGCCCTTCGCACATGACAAGTGATAAGAGAGCAGATACAGAGGAATCCCATCAACACCACAGAAACATTATTGCCACCTGGGCCCCCATGCTGAACTTGACGAAGAACACCCCTGCACGATATCTACGCCCCGACTTTCGACCTCAAGGAGGGTACGGATCTGACTGGCGCTTGGGGGTTGGGGCCCCTGTGTATAATACGGGGGGCTCCGGTCTCAGGCCCCAGGAGGGTACGGACCCGGGGGCTCAGGAGTGGGACCTCCGTCTCTTAGCTCATTCAGTGCCAAGTACATTTGTTAATGGCACTGGATGGGTTGGGGGAGGGGGGGGGCCTAGTCTTGGGCTCTGTCGGAACCTCCTCCTCCGGGCTCGGAAAAGTGACCACCTCAACCAGAGGAATTGGAGAAGAAGAAACAAAAATGCATACATTTGACAAGAGAAAATAATAATACACATGTTAGAATACTTGCTTCTAAAGGAAAACTCAGTGGGAGTGCCCCACTGAGGGACCCTAAGTTTAGTAATACACTTATTGGAATCAAATGACAAATGTTGTGTGATTGTCCCCATTAAGAGCTCATGTCCAGATGGTAGGTTTGGGACTGCCCCAGCCTAGTTCAGAGTTTCCCCTTCAAAGAAAAGGGTTTTCCTCGGCTCACATGACTCAAATAGGAAAAATGGGACCAGATTTTTTTAAAACATGCAATATGTTATGCTAGATGATAATTGCTATAAAGTACTGTTTAGATTTTAATCTTGTGTTGTTGTGGGTACTAAATTCGTACCCA
Organism: Gymnoscopelus braueri; assembly: GCF_963280865.1. NCBI lineage: Eukaryota > Metazoa > Chordata > Actinopteri > Myctophiformes > Myctophidae > Gymnoscopelus > Gymnoscopelus braueri. Next base: position 636,399 of record NC_137613.1, on the reverse strand, counting down.
AGGAGGGGTTGATGGTCCATTGTGGAACCTTGGGCCGTCAACCTTTACTTTATAGAGTGCAGTCAGAAGACAGGCCTTGATAGCCACAGCGTTGATATACTGAATGTAATAGATAAGAACTTGAGAATTCTCCAGGCGCTCAACCGAACGCTTGTTTGCATGCAGACTTAGATGTGGAGCGAATTGCCTTCGTGATATATCAGGTCGTATTGTTTTAATATCATTAATTTGCTGTTCTTTTATTCACATAGTATAGAGGGAATCTCCCTTGTTTGTCAATAAAGATGCCTTGCGCATGTGAACGGTAATTTCTGTGTATGTCGTCTATAAACTGGACTTTAGGGTTTTATTGAACCAAGAGTGACAGGTCTGCCACGGCACATCAGTACAGATGCCACCGAATGCTCTTGGCCTCGAGTTCTAGCTGTCCTTCAACCCAGCAGCCACAGCCTGTCATCATTACATGGCATCTTTATTTTTCTCATTACTTTCACACACATTGCAGGATGTAAGAAAATATGTATATCGAATTTGCACTTTTTAACAAAGGGTACTTGAAAAGGATATGATAGTTGGGACCCTATTGAATATAGGCTACGCATGTTGTGTTGTTTTTATAATCCTGTTATATATATATTGTTGGGATTTTCCCCTACCTGAATATGCGCAACTATGGCATTTAGTTTTTTATAAATAAATATTTTCATTTGCCTCACTTGTTCATGTTTACTTTCTAAAACTACGTCATAACATGTTTCTACAGTATCAAAGTTGAATCCCATGTGTAAAATGGCAAACTGATCAATGCCTCTAGCCTAATGATTTGAAACAATCAATTTGAACATGGGGGAAAGCAGGGACATACAGTACCAGTCTTGTGATAAAAGGTTATTATCAATCTAAAAGTGATATATTTGCATACCTGGAAAATAAACAACAGATTTTTTGCAGCGACAAACTTTTAATCACTTATGTTCAAATTACATACAAAACCATTTTAATCATGAGCATTCAGTCAACTAAATATTCCACAGCTTTAGTTGACAACCAATCTGAGTCTTATAAGAGCCTTTAATGGTCAACTGCTTATTCGTCAGACGACTCTGAGCTGCTGTGCTGTGTTCCCATCTCAAAGTCCTCATCATCTTCATCAAAATACCCTGTATAATCGATGTCTGGCTCAGTGAAGCTATCCTCTTGAGAAGAAGGCTCTACATCCTCAATGTCACCAAAGACTTCATTGATGATTAGCAGAATTTCTCTTGCATGTTTTTTTCTGAATACTGGAAGGTTTCTAATAATGTAAGACAAGTCAAATATGTGTGTGCAGCGTTCTACTACTGCATCTATGAGCTCAGCACTGAAACCAGTACATGCTGACTTGCTAGTGTAGACATGTGCTGTGTCTTTTTCTAAACAACTCATATACTCCTCTAACATTTCCCGGATAAGAGATTTGTCCTCTTGTGTTACCACTCTACATTTCCCTTGCATGCCAACATCTTGTTCTATTACCTCATGTTTGGGGATAGGCTCGTCACAATTTTCACCTGCACATGAACATACAGAGTGGCAATAGCTGCAGCAGACATACCCTGGCTCTACACTTGTTGGCTGGTTTTCAAAATGACTGTACAGTGCTTTTCTAAAGCAGCTCTTAGTGCCAGTGTGTATCAGTTCTTTCACTTCTGGAGCAGCCCTTTCAGGTTTTTTTTATAGCAAGCAAAATTGCATGTGACTGTAACCCATTTCTGCCAGCCCTTCCAGCTTGTTGAACAATGTCTTCAACATCCTCTGGCAAACCATACATTACAACATGAAGAGCTGTTGTTGCAACAACCACTCTGCAGCTCCCCTCTCCCTCTCCACTAAAGGAGGCCAAAACTCTGTCTTTGTACTTTGACAGTGTGTTGCTGTGGAAGATTCCTAAAAGGTGGTTCTCAGACTTCTTATCCTGGTCTCTGTTAACCCAAGCATCTTCTCCCAATTCTGCTTTAAGATAGGTGAACACTCTGCCAACTGACTTCAGTGTTCTGCAATAGATAATGATGGGAGACATTGATAGACCCTTATCTTTGACCTCCTTTACTACCCAGTCCATACAGTTCAAGTTATCGGCAGGAACCCGACTCAGTCCCAGCCTGATGTTTCTCCTGTTTGGGCTAACAGTCACGAGAGTTGCCTCCTCCATATTCAGCATCCTGGTCACACAGCCTCTGTTCTTGTTATCAGCAGATGCTGTCAACGCTAACACAGGTAAACCTGAAAGACAATAAGTGCACATGTATCAGCAAACAAGCATTAATGAAGAATTCCTGTAGGCTACACTTTCTATAGCGTTATAAAGGCAAAATAATTAGGTTATTTATGTTATCGGGTAGCTTCAGGTAAAGACTGACATTTCCAGATATCATACTGCATTTTCTTTACATGACAAATAACTACACTTGGACAGCACCAACTTCTATGATCTGCTTCTGTAGTGTATACACCCCTCCCCCTAACCTGGCTAAAGAGTGGGGTTAGCCTCCCCAAGTTGCCAGCACAACACACCCCTCCCCCTAACATTAAAAATAGGGGGATTAACCCAACCAGGTTGCCAGCCCAATGCACACACAAAAGAAACAGCCCCCCCAACATCACCCCCCCCCCTCAGGTAGCAGCACAATGCAGCCCCCCTTCCAAACACAATCAATGCCCCTTTTCTGGATTGATATTAATTGTCTCCGCCGTAGGTGGAGAATATGTTTTCGCTTCGTCCCGCCGTGTGTGAGCAAACATTGTTAGCCAAGCTAACATTGGTCAAGCTCCACGTGACACGTGTCAATATGTTGACACCAATGCCTTTGATTGGCTAGAGGGACGCATGACGAAATAAAATTCTATAAATAGGTGTGTCACTTCAAAAAGCCGTTTACGTTTTTTGAAGTGAGGTAAGACAGGATCAATCAGTCTTGATTGGAACAGTACCTTCCAGTCCAAATCACCCGTCCGTGCGTGTGTGTGTCCCTCTGAGAACACCTAACATTGGTCAAGCAAAGGCGCAGAAGGCCAAAGCTAAGAAAGCATACTCATCTACAACAGGGACATCAGGAAGTCTCCTCCACAGTTGCCCCTGTCAGCCTCACAGCTGAAGAGCTGGAGGAGGAACAGCAGAAGGTTCAAGAGCTGCAGAATCGTATCCAGAAGGCTTCCCGTCGTACGTCGCTCGTTCCTCTGGGCAGAGACAGAATCTACAAACAATACTGGCTTTTCCCTTCCACCTGTGCTCTGTTTGTGGAGGATGATTACTTTGGGCTGACGGAGGACATGCTGGAACCCCACCCTGCATCTCTACAGGATGAACAGATGGAGGATGAAGGACAGCAGGACACACAGATGGACACCATACATAGCCCCACCTGTATCCCTGCCAGTTGCCTGCCAGTCATACGCCCCAACCAATGGGCCTTCTACAGCTCGGTGGAGGAGGTGGAGCAGCTGATGGAGGCATTGAACCCGCGAGGTCACAGAGAGAGCAGCCTCAAGGAGACGCTACACCAGGAGAAAGACAGAATCACACAGATACTGAACAACACTGCTGCTGTCAAATATAATTATAAAACCAAGGCCCCAGAATCCCTTGCTACAGCTGAGAGTTTCGTGGAGAGCCCACTCAGAGATATGCTGTTGGACATTGAGGAAAGAATCTACGAAGGAAATCTGGGAACGCTGAAGATAACGGAGAGAGAGACATGGAGATCAGCATTGGAGAGAGGACAATATGAACTGCTGGCTGCTGATGGCAGAAAGAACGGAGAGATGAATGGTGGAGAGGAGATGGAGGTGGATGACTCTCAGCCAGTGAACAGTACCGTCCACTGCCTTGCTCATGCCCTGTTTCAGATAGAACAGGAAATCGAACGCAGGTTCCTCCAAGTTCCTCTGGGCGGCGAGGAGTCCAAGAAAGACAAGAAGAACGGTAAAAACAGGAAGAAAAAATGACGACCCGTCCAGTGACAGTGACAATGGCAGTGCCAGTGGTAAGATGGTTTTGGAACGTTGGAGAGAATCTCTGCAGTCCTGCTCCAGTCTTTCCCAAGTGTTTGTCCATCTGTCCACTTTGGAAAAGAGCATCATTTGGGCAAAGTCTCTCCTCAACGCTCGCTGTAAACTGTGCAGACGGAAAGGAGACGCAGAGACTATGTTACTGTGTGACGGATGTGACCGGGGACATCATTTGCAGTGTTTGAGACCCAGACTGAAGTCTGTCCCGGAAGGAGACTGGTTCTGTCCAAGCTGTCGTCCCAAGCAGCGCTCTGTCCGTCCCGTGTCTGTTTTCGCTTCGTCCCGCCGTGTGTGAGCATGGCCCCTAGCCAAGCTAACACTGGTCAAGCTCCACGTGACACGTGTCAATATGTTGACACCAATGCCTTTGATTGGCTAGAGGGACGCATGACGAAATACAATTCTATAAATAGGTGTGTCACTTCAAAAAGCCGTTTACGTTTTTTGAAGTGAGGTAAGACAGGATCAATCAGTCTTGATTGGAACAGTACCTTCCAGTCCAAATCACCCGTCCGTGCGTGTGTGTGTCCCTCTGAGAACACCTAACATTGGTCAAGCAAAGGCGCAGAAGGCCAAAGCTAAGAAAGCATACTCATCTACAACAGGGACATCAGGAAGTCTCCTCCACAGTTGCCCCTGTCAGCCTCACAGCTGAAGAGCTGGAGGAGGAACAGCAGAAGGTTCAAGAGCTGCAGAATCGTATCCAGAAGGCTTCCCGTCGTACGTCGCTCGTTCCTCTGGGCAGAGACAGAATCTACAAACAATACTGGCTTTTCCCTTCCACCTGTGCTCTGTTTGTGGAGGATGATTACTTTGGGCTGACGGAGGACATGCTGGAACCCCACCCTGCATCTCTACAGGATGAACTTAACGTCTACAACACACATTTTTTATAATAAAGTCGGACTAAACACTTACAATGATGAAACAACATTACGGAGGTTGTATCACACACACACCGGAGGTTGTATCTCATTACTTATTGTATCTCATTACTTATTGTTATGATAATATAATTTCTATAATATAGTAACATGTTCTATTTTACGTAAAAATTAGAACATTCCTAAAGAACTATGGTTAGAGATAAGGTAGGTGATTTCATTTGATTAAAATAGCACGGGTCCGCTGGCGGAGACTTGTGCTCCGAGGAGCACATTTTCTAGTTAATCATGTATTTAATCATGTAGCATTACTGTGTTTCAAAACTCACCTTCTTTGACTAGGGATCTTAGTTCATTCAGCCTGGAAAAGGCTTCTCTGAAGGCAGGCTTCCCGTTTGCTCCCAGTCCCCTGGTTGAAAGAAAAATAAATCCTACATTGAGTCTAGGTAGCAGCAACAGTAACGTGCATAGTTGCATTACAGCAATACAGTTACAGTAAGATCTGTGTTTAACATTTGGTCTGTTTGTGTGTGTTAGCTTATTGCGTGAACTTCATCGACGACAATGCCCAGTAGGTTTTCACGATACACTTGTGAGGCAAGCATATCACGCCATTTATCGTCCAGTAACCACAATTCCGGGCTACCAAAGACCAGCTGACATCGGCCGTCGAGGATGGCGGCGTGTGCTGCATTATCTACGAGTTGCCCAGCATAGAGTCCCAGATTCGTAGCCTCTTTGATTTGATCTGCTACCAGGGCAGTCAAAGGAGAAACCACGATCACTATAGGCTTCGGCTTCGTCCCCAGTACTTTCACTACCAGTGGAGCTAGTTGGTAAATTAAACTCTTGCCGAAGCCAGTCGGGAGGAGAGCAAATACATATTTTCCACGCAGAAAAGCCTTCAATGCTATTGTTTGCTCTTCTTTCAACGAAGAAATATTATTATTAAATAAAATCCAGTTGAGAAATAACTGAAAACCCTCTAATGGACGGGCAGTTTGTTTAATGCCGCGATGGCTGAGGGGACAAAACTCCTGCTAAAAGTAACCTTTTTCCACTTTAAGGTTCTGTATCTCCGACCAGATGGCATGAGGTAAAAGTAGCGATACAGGGGATGATCAGTGTCATTTGTTATTGAAAGTGCTAAGCGTGTAATGGCCTTATTGTTCATATCAGCAAGTGTGGGTATGGAAGTCCGATGATTTTGGAGGCAATACGGGTGATACTGTAAAGTTTGTTTCTGTTTGGCATGGACAGTATGGTGAAAAAACATGCGGAACAATACAACAAAACGGGTTGAATGATGCTTTTGTACAGTAATAGCAGAAGATGAGGGGCAACAGATAATGATCTTAACTTGCGGATCACATAAAGTCTTTGCTGAAAACGTTTATGGATAGATGTGATGTGTTGATCAAATCTGAGTCTGTTGTCCAGTGTGAGTCCAAGATATGTGAAACTGTCAACCTGTTCTATTGTTTTACCATGAATGAGGAGTGGGTTGAGTCCAGTTTGGGTTGTGTTAATGACCAGTTCTTTTGTTTTGGCCACATTCAACTCTAAGTAGTTGTCAGTGCACCACTGTGTGAAATGAGAGATGGTGTTATGGAAGTCCGTGATAGAGTTATTGTCATTGAGCAGTCCAAGAATGGCAGTGTCATCAGAGTATTTAAAGTATGTGATGTTGGTGGGTGAGGGGCTGAAACAGTCATTTGTGTATAATGTGTAGAGGAAGGGACTGAGAACACAGCCCTGAGGGGCACCTGTGTTTGTAATGACAGTTGATGAAAATGATGAGCCTACTTTAACTGTTTGTGGTCTATTACTCAGAAAACTGTGAATCCAGTGGATGAGGAGTGGGGGGATGCTGAGGTGATGCAGTTTCTTGATCATGTGATGGCGTTGAATGGTGTTAAAGGCAGAACTAAAGTAAAAAAAAAGAATAGAGGCAAAATTGTCCTTTGATGAATCCAGGTGTTGTAGAAGGGGATGAAGGAGGCATGCCACAGCATCCTCTGTCCCCCTCTTGGCCCTGTAGGCAAACTGATACGGGTCCAGCTGTGACCTGACAGCTGGCAGGATGATGTTCAGTATCAGTCTTTCCATGAGTTTCATCATTATTGATGTTAGTGCAACAGGTCTATAGTGGTTGGGTTCTGAGGGGCGGGGTTTCTTGGGTACCGGTATGATGGTGGATGTTTTCCAGAGGGTGGGTACAGACACTGTCCTGTAGGATTCCCAAAAGATGGAGTGAAGGATGGGGGAGAGCTCCATGGCACAGAGCTTGAGCACCTTCGCCGAGATGCCATCCGGCCCTGGCGCCTTGCCAGGCTTACACCTGGCCAGCAGCTGTCGTACATCCTCCTGGGTGAATGGGGGATGTGAAGGCTCCTGGAAGGGGAGGGCTCCCAATAGTTCCTCACAGGCAGCAGAGTAGTCCTGACTGTCAAAACGTTTATAAAAAGTATTCAGTGTGTTTGCAAAGGTGGTAGGATCTGGAGTTGTACAGTTATTTTGTCTTGTCTCACCACCGGTTAGAATTTTGAGCTTGTTTTGTGTTCATGTTACTAAACTCCTGTTCTAGACTGTTTTTGTATTTGAGTTTGGCATTAAGAATTTCATTCTTAATTTGCCCATCAATAATTTTGAGGGCGGCCCAATCCTGGCGTTGAAATGCCTTCTGCTTTTCTCTGAGACTATGTTTAATATGAGGAGTAATCCAGGGTTTGGAGTTTGGATATTTTTTTATTGTCTTTGTGGGTATAGTGGTGGTGATACAGAACTTGATGTTGTCGGTGATCACGGAAACCTTCTCATCCAGGTCGCCTTGGAAGACGTCCCAGTCCGTGCATGCCAGAGAGCCCTGCAGCTGTGCGATTGCTTCCTCCGACCACTGGGGGGCGCAGTGGGTCTGCGGTTTGGATCGCTTCAGCTCCGGCTTGTAGTGCGGAAGCAGAAAGACTATGTTGTGGTCTGAGCGTCCGAGTGGAGAGTGCGCTCTCGCACTAAAAGCATCATCAATATTTCCATAACATAGATCCAAGGTACGTTCTTTCCTCTTGGGAACGTCCACATATTGATGGAAAGAGGGCAAAACCCCCTCGAGTCTACAGCTGTTATAATCTCCCATAAAGAACACCGGGGCTTCAGGGTACCTAGCCATCAGAGAGTTAGCTGCCTCGGCTACCTGCTCTGCTGCTATCCTACAGTTGGCTTTGGGATGGATGTAAACACACCCGATAACCACAGTTGGGAATTCTCTTGGGAGATAAAAAGGGCGAAGTGACAGGGTTAGCATCTCCATGTTAGGTGTACAGACTGTGTTGTGGATCTTGATGTTGTTACACCACCTGTTGTTCACGTAGATGCAGACCCCCCCGCCACCATCCTTGTCCGACTGATCTGTCCTGTCTGCCCGTATGACGGTGAATCCGTCCAGGCTGACAGCAGAGTCCAGTATGTCCTCATCGAGCCAGGTTTCAGTCAGGGCGATGATACAAGCCTCCTTGTAGGCTCTCTCCAGACGGCACCGGGCGTGTAATAAGTCCATCTTGTTCCTCAGAGAGCGAACATTGGCCAAGATGATGGAGGGGAGATGGGGTCTGAAGCGACGCTTCCTCAGTCTGGTACGGACACCCTCCCGTCTCCCCCTTTTCCTTGGACGGATCTCCGGTGGTATACCCACCTGTCCCATGTTGCAGAGGATAGAGGACCGTAGTTGGAGTAGATCATCTCGGCTGTAGGTGTAGCTGAGTGTTCCTCCATAGCCACCGCTAACCCCCGTTGCTAACACTGGGCTAGGTTCGGGGGCCACCGCGGAGCTGTCATTTATGATCCAGAGGATTATAAATATAATCCAGGTTATTCTGTACATGTCCAGCATGATGTGCTTAGCCAGACAGTGGGGACTCAGACAAAAAGACTGGACGCAACGCTAAACAAACTAAAAGACTAAACAAAAACTAAACAAATAAGCGAACAGACCCGTGTCGTCGCAGCAGAGCGTGCGCCGTCAGCGTCAGATAGCGAGGAAGAGTCGCTATCATGATGGGGGTCCATGGCAATGTTTGAGAACCACTGACATAGACCAGAAGTCCTGTATTCAAAATGTGGGCTACTAGAGTAAAAGTACAAAAGTATCGGCATCAAAATATACTTAAAGTACCAAAAGTAAAAGTATACTCATTGTGCAGAATGTCCCATTTCACAAGTTCAAAATGTATTAAACATCTTTTGAAAATAGCAGATCTACAAGCTCACAATGCGTTGCATCACGACGCATTGTGAGCTTGTAGATCTGCTATTTTCAAATGGCCTAAATGTATATAGGGCTGACGTGGTTAATGTGTGTTTTGTAATAATAATCAAAATCTACAAAGTAACTAGTAACTAAAGTCTTCATATAATTGCAGTGCAGTAAAAAGTATATGATATTCTCCTCTGAGATGTAATGGAGTAGAAGTAAATGTATTGAAAATTGTAAAGTTAAAAAAAAAAACTCAAAAGTGTACTTAAGTACAGTACTTGAGTACATGTACTTAGTTACTTTACACCACTGCAAAGCATCCTGGGTACTGTACTGTAGTTCAGTGTGTCTCCATGTAAAGGTCTTGTTTTGATTGATTAAATACTTTATTAACAGTTTGCATTAAGTACAGAGGTACAGTTATACAATGATGCTAAAATAATACCACAAAAAGACCTGAGAGCTTGTTTCCATTGTGGTCCTGTGTATTCAATTAATCAAGACATTATAAAGACATTCAATACTACAATAAATCATCAATACTAGGAGCAAAAAAATACAGTATTTACAGATAAACAGTGGGGGGTCATTTATTCTGTCAAGCTAGAAGACTTGTCTAGTTGTAAATTGGTGTACATTGGTGTTATTTTATAACGCGTTAGAAGGTCCAGTAATTACATCAGTGGCGAAGTGTACCAGAATGAACCGGACCTTCTCAGGGACGGAGAGCACGCGCGCGCGATTTTTTTGCGGTTCTGGGCGGGTTAAAGCCCTTTTTTTTGCGGTTCTGGGCGGGTTATAGCCCTAATTTGGATCAGAAAAATGTCTCTCTTTTGGGTGGGTTATAGCCCTTTTATTTCGTGTTTTTCTTACTTTTATTCTGTTAATTCGGATCAGAAAAATGTCTCTCTTTTGGGCGGGTTATAGCCCTTTTATTTCGTGTTTTTCTTACTTTTATTCGGTTAATTCGGATCAGAAAAATGTCTCTCACAACGCACCTCTCCATTGAGAAATGGAAGAACCGTCGCCCTTTTCCAGCCGTGAAAAACCTCCTGCTCGTCTTTTTCTTTTTTCTTCCCGCACCCCCCCCCCTTTTATTTCGTGTTTTTCTTACTTTTATTCGGTTAATTCGGATCAGAAAAATGTCTCTCATAACGCACCTCTCCATTGAGAAATGGATAACAAGAACCGTCGGACTTTTCCAGCCGTGAAAAACCTCCTGCTCGTCTTTTTCTTTTTTCCTCCCGCACCCCCCCCCCCCCCCCACACACACACACACACACACACACACACACACACACACACACACACACACACACACACACACACACACACACGCACACACCACCACCTCGCACACACTTTGCACGCAATCGGTATGATTTAGCTGACAATAAAAAAAAAAAAACGCACAACACAGAACCACTGTCACACACTTAAACAGGTAGGCCCGCTAATAATTCCATTCACAATTATGGCACTCTTAAATGGATGCAGGCTGCCACTGGAATGGATGAATGAATGACAGGGCGATTTATGTGCTGTCCTGTCTCTTTCCTGTGTGACTGTGACAGTGACAGCTCAGGCTCAGCTGTGCGTGTGTTAGTCAGTGTTGCCAAATATCGTGAGAGAAATGAGCCAGCCGAGCTCCAAAAACAAGCCTTTTTTTTTCTTCCAACAGTTGCGGTAAATAAACGGACTTGGTAACACTGGTCTGATGCCCGCCAGTGCCACACAACCACACAACCAGCCTCGTAACAGCAGTTATCAATGCAAAGAAAGACCCAAATAAAAGGCACAGCGGCCAATAATTCAAGACAGACATAAGTGTGTGGAAATAAAATGCACAGCGGCAGATCCAGCAATATAAATTAATTCACTTTCACTCACCAATGACGTGGTTCACCTGAAGACAAAATCCATCCTCCTGTCCTTTTGAGTGAATTTTTCAATGACCCGGTCGTAGAGCTGATCAGTACTTTTAAGATCCAGGAGAATTTGCTTTTCAATAGACATGGAAGCTGATGCAGAGAGTCGGGATTGTCCTGTTGTATTCCTCGAATATGTTTTTATCCGTTTGAGGGCGGAAAATGTCCTTTCCACGGATGAAGTGGTGACAGGGATAGTTACAACTAAACATGTTAGTTTGTATATCTGATGCATGCTGTCACAGAGTCCTTTGCCTTGGAGAAATAGAAGAAGGTCTGATGGGTCCTTTCCCTGAAAATCTGCCATAGAGTACATGACACTGAGTTCTGTTTTCAGCCGTACCAAGTCAAAACGCGGCCCGTAGCTGTCAGTCAAGCTTGCGAAAGCAGTTTCAGGGAACGTCGTTTTAAAGATGGGGAACTGCTTGGGGTCAAGGAGGGAAAGGAATGAAAGCTTTTCGTGATCTTTAAAACGATTTGTCATTTGATTGAGAATATTGTCAATAATGCTGTCAAACAACTTCTTGTAGTGTGCACGTGGATCTCCACGCACTCTGCGCCCAGATGGCACGCTGGTGTTCTGCACTGTCTCGTCATAGAGCTGATCAAAATTTGCCCTCTGCCCCTCAATGCAAATGCAAAACTGGTCCACCCTGGCCATACAAAACTGCATGTCAAATGACTTTTTCTGCAAGATGTCGAAGAGAACATCTGCATGTGAAAATATGTCGTTAAATATTGAAAGCAAAAAGCAAAATTCAAAGCTGCTCAGGTTTGATATGTAACCATCAGCACTGCTTATAGCAGGATCGTCATACTCATCCTGGTGGTCAACTACATACTCGAACACATCCTTGAGATCATCTTTCTGATCGAATACAGTGCACACCAATCTTGATGCAAAATTCCACCTGGTTGGTGCAACTCGTGGCAGTCGCTTCTGGCATATCTCATCGAGCAGTTGCGTTCGTTTTGGCGATTTACTAAAAAATGCGGCCATGGAAGAAAGGTGTGCGAAGAAGATTTTGCATTCATTAATTTTACCTACACCTTGTGATAATACCAAATTAAGGACATGTGCATAACAATGTATGAAAAGCGCCTGGGGAATCTTTTCCTTCACTTTGGCTTGGACCCCGTTCAGTCCCGATGCCATAACGGGAGCACCATCGTAGCACTGGGCTACAAGTTTGTCTGTGCATGCATATTCCTCCAAGAATCCAAGGGCCAGGGTTGCTACCTGTTCTGCCCGTTTGCTCCCCGACACATCCACAAATTTAACGAACCTCTCTTGTACGCCACTGTCTGTTACGTAACGAAGAACAATCGATAGCTGCGCAGCATTGCTCACATCAGATGTTTCATCCAGCATAAGAGCTACAAATGATGCTTTATTTATTTCTTCTTTAATGGCATCATCCATCACACCACCAACAGCACTTATTAAGTCGTTCTGTATTTGACTTGAGGTTCCAATAAACACTTTTGAAGTGGTCAGATGGTAGTGCAAATCTGGATCATATTCTGCTAAATATGATAAAATCTCCAGGTAATTACCGCGATTCAATGATGTTCTGCTCTCATCATGGCCCCTAAAAGCCATCTCCTGTTTGCCTAGGAAAATGACAGAGTGTATGAGACGTTTCAAAAGATCCCTATTTTTTTTCACCTTTTCATTGTGCATAGTTGTGTCTCTCCGTCTCTGTTCATCCAGCTGTAAATCAATCCTTGTGTCTCCAAAGGTTTTCAAACTAATAGTTGCCTTAAGGTGACTTGCTGAGCCTTCATGCTTTTGTGCAGCTTTGGTTAAACTGCTAAGGTTGTCGTAGCCTCTCCAGTTCCACGCACCCTTATCGGTCCCAAACAACAAGCATTCCCAGCAGTACAGCTTCTTATTTAGAACCGAGCCTGTAAGCCACGGGTATCGTTCCCAATTGCTACCCTGAAAATGCCGCTCGTAGCCCGCCTTTGAAGCTTGACTGATCTCCAGTTTATCCGGTGTTGGGCGGCCTTTTTTAACAATGTCCATCTTTTCATTAAAGGCTCGTCTTGAAAAGGGCACTGATAATAAATCCACAACGACATCATCATTTGCGACGGTATTAACTTCACTTGCTGCCATGTTGCGTTTGTTTACATTCATACAATCACAGTCTGTGTGACCCCGTGACAGTCTGGCGCTTTCCCGTAGCTGAGCGGGTTTACCAAACACTCGCCCCAAAACACAATCACCCCGGGGAAAATCCGCCAGTATTCAACTGGTATTCCTAAACGTAACCTCAGGCAAGCGGTTTTTGGGGCGAGACTTCCGCTACCTTCTAGAATACCTTGAACTCTGAAAGACTACGCCCATTGACTACAACTCGAAATATGATTGGTTGCTTAAACTGTCAATCCACACCTAGGCTACTATTGAGCCGATGGACGGTGGTCATGCTAGAATCCCCACGATGGCGAATATTCTGCCCAGAGACTCTGTAGTAAAATTCTCTGATTGGCTGTTAATTTTTCCCAACACAAACACACTCAAATACACAGTGCATGGGGCAAAAACAAATAAAATAAGTATGGCGAGCGAAACAGTGCAGTTTAACAGATTAGCAACACAATAAAAAAAAAATTACTTGATAAAAAAAAAAAAATTATATCAAAAAAATATTTTATTTATAGAATTTTTATTTTCTTTCATCTGAGGATCCCAGGGCCTTCTCTGAATACCCTGAAGGTCCTGAAAATTCGCCACTGAATTACATGTAATAAAATACAGTATAACTATAGAATGTACAAGAATGACTGTTTTGATCAGAGTCTCACTGTTATCTCTATATCTACAGTACATACACAGTAGAGGAATTATATATTTTGTATTAAATAACATCAGATCATATTCATATCAAATCATGTCTAACTAGAAAAGTAAACTCCTCAGAGCGTTGGCACATCTCTGCCAGGCTGATATGCCAACTTCCATGTGTCCTTCCTGACAGCTGCACCCCACATGCTGCTGTCAGGACATGAGGACACAAGGACACAAGGACACAGAGGACACAAGGACACAAGGACACAAGGACACAGAGGACACAAGGACACAAGGACACAAGGACACAGAGGACACAGAGGACACAGAGGACAAAGAGGACACAAGGACACAGAGGACACAAGGACACAGAGGACACAGAGGACACAGAGGACACAAGGACACAGAGGACACAAGGACACAAGGACACAGAGGACACAGAGGACACAAGGACACAAGGACACAGAGGACACAGAGGACACAGAGGACACAAGGACACAGAGGACACAAGGACACAGAGGACACAGAGGACACAGAGGACACAGAGGACACAAGGACACAAGGACACAGAGGACACAAGGACACAGAGGACACAGAGGACACAGAGGACACAAGGACACAGAGGACACAAGGACACAGAGGACACAGAGGACACAGAGGACACAGAGGACACAAGGACACAGAGGACACAGAGGACACAGAGGACACAAGGACACAGAGGACACAAGGACACAGAGGACACAGAGGACACAAGGACACAAGGACACAGAGGACACAAGGACACAGAGGACACAGAGGACACAGAGGACACAGAGGACACAAGGACACAGAGGACACAAGGACACAGAGGACACAGAGGACACAGAGGACACAGAGGACACAAGGACACAGAGGACACAGAGGACACAGAGGACACAGAGGACACAAGGACACAGAGGACACAGAGGACACAAGGACACAAGGACACAGAGGACACAAGGACACAGAGGACACAAGGACACAGAGGACACAGAGGACACAAGGACACAAGGACACAGAGGACACAGAGGACACAGAGGACACAAGGACACAAGGACACAGACGACACAAGGACACAGAGGACACAAGGACACAGAGGACACAGAGGACACAAGGACACAAGGACACAGAGGACACAGAGGACACGAGGACACAGAGGACACAAGGACACAGAGGACACGAGGACACAGAGGACACAGAGGACACAGAGGACACAGAGGACACAAGGACACAAGGACACAAGGACACAGAGGACACAGAGGACACAAGGACACAGAGGACACAGAGGACACAGAGGACACAGAGGACACAAGGACACAGAGGACACAGAGGACACAAGGACACAAGGACACAGAGGACACAAGGACACAGAGGACACAGAGGACACAAGGACACAGAGGACACAAGGACACAAGGACACAGAGGACACAGAGGACACAAGGACACAGAGGACACAAGGACACAAGGACACAGAGGACACAAGGACACAAGGACACAGAGGACACAGAGGACACAAGGACACAGAGGACACAAGGACACAGAGGACACAGAGGACACAGAGGACACAAGGACACAGAGGACACAAGGACACAGAGGACACAGAGGACACGAGGACACGAGGACACGAGGACGCAGAGGACACGAGGACACGAGGACACAAGGACACAGAGGACACAGAGGACACAAGGACACAGAGGACACAGAGGACACATGGACACAGAGGACACAGAGGACACAGAGGACACAGAGGACACAAGGACACAAGGACACAGAGGACACAGAGGACACAGAGGACACAAGGACACAGAGGACACAAGGACACAGAGGACACAGAGGACACAAGGACACAGAGGACACAGAGGACACAGAGGACACAAGGACACAGAGGACACAGAGGACACAGAGGACACAAGGACACAGAGGACACAGAGGACACAAGGACACAGAGGACACAGAGGACACAAGGACACAGAGGACACAGAGGACACAGAGGACACAAGGACACAGAGGACACAAGGACACAGAGGACACAGAGGACACAAGGACACAGAGGACACAGAGGACACAGAGGACACAGAGGACACAAGGACACAGAGGACACAGAGGACACAGAGGACACAGAGGACACAAGGACACAGAGGACACAAGGACACAGAGGACACAGAGGACACAAGGACACAGAGGACACAAGGACACAGAGGACACAAGGACACAAGGACACAGAGGACACAGAGGACACAAGGACACAAGGACACAGAGGACACAAGGACACAGAGGACACAAGGACACAGAGGACACAGAGGACACAAGGACACAGAGGACACAGAGGACACGAGGACACAGAGGACACAAGGACACAGAGGACACGAGGACACAGAGGACACAAGGACACAAGGACACAGAGGACACAGAGGACACAAGGACACAGAGGACACAAGGACACAAGGACACAGAGGACACAGAGGACACAGAGGACACAGAGGACACAAGGACACAAGGACACAGAGGACACAAGGACACAAGGACACAGAGGACACAGAGGACACAAGGACACAAGGACACAGAGGACACAGAGGACACAGAGGACACGAGGACACAGAGGACACAGAGGACACAAGGACACAAGGACACAAGGACACAGAGGACACAGAGGACACAAGGACACAGAGGACACAGAGGACACATGGACACAGAGGACACAGAGGACACAAGGACACAGAGGACACAAGGACACAGAGGACACAGAGGACACAGAGGACACAGAGGACACAAGGACACAAGGACACAGAGGACACAGAGGACACAGAGGACACAAGGACACAGAGGACACAAGGACACAGAGGACACAGAGGACACAAGGACACAGAGGACACAAGGACACAGAGGACACAGAGGACACAGAGGACACAAGGACACAGAGGACACGAGGACGCAGAGGACACGAGGACACGAGGACACAAGGACACAGAGGACACAGAGGACACAGAGGACAGAAGGACACAGAGGACACAAGGACACAGAGGACACAGAGGACACAAGGACACAGAGGACACAAGGACACAGAGGACACAGAGGACACAGAGGACACAAGGACACAGAGGACACAGAGGACACAGAGGACACAGAGGACACAGAGGACACAGAGGACACGAGGACACGAGGACAGTGGACACGAGGACACAAGGACACAGAGGACACAGAGGACACAGAGGACACAAGGACACAAGGACACAAGGACACAAGGACACAG
This sequence comes from Gymnoscopelus braueri, assembly GCF_963280865.1. Taxonomy (NCBI): domain Eukaryota; kingdom Metazoa; phylum Chordata; class Actinopteri; order Myctophiformes; family Myctophidae; genus Gymnoscopelus; species Gymnoscopelus braueri. Next base: position 619,226 of record NC_137613.1, on the reverse strand, counting down.
AGGACACAAGGACACAGAGGACACAAGGACACAAGGACACAAGGACACAGAGGACACAGAGGACACAGAGGACACAGAGGACACAAGGACACAAGGACACAAGGACACAGAGGACACAAGGACACATGGACAGTGGTGAAAACATAATCTCCAACCTCCCGGCCTGTCAGCCTGTCAGAGATAATTAGTACATCCAGCCTCCTATACAGCGTCACCACCAGGGTTCTCAAGAAACTACAGTTTGTACAAAACTGAGCCCGCCTGCTCACCAGAACCTGATCCAGAGACCACATCAGTCCAGTCCTCCATGAACCTCCACTGGCTCCCAGTAAACACACAATACACTTCAAAATACTGATCACTATGTACAAAGCCCTCAACAACCAGGCCCCCCGCTACCTCTCTGAACTCATCCAACGCCACGCCCCCCTCCTGCTCCCTTATAGGTCAGGTGATGTCAACCTCCTGGACTTCCTGGTCCCTAAGACACGCCCCCCTCCCGCTCCCTTATAGGTCAGGTGATGTCAACCTCCTGGACTTCCTGGTCCCTAAGACACGCCCCCCTCCCGCTCCCTTATAGGTCAGGTGATGCCAACCTCCTGGACATCCTGGTCCCTAAGACACGCCTCCTCCTGCTCCCTTATAGGTCAGGTGATGCCAACCTCCTGGACATCCTGGTCCCTAAGACACGCCCCCTCCTGCTCCCTTATAGGTCAGGTGATGACAACCTCCTGGACTTCCTGGTCCCTAAGACACGCCTCCTCCTGCTCCCTTATAGGTCAGGTGATGACAACCTCCTGGACTTCCTGGTCCCTAAGACACGCCCCCTCCTGCTCCCTTATAGGTCAGGTGATGTCAACCTCCTGGACTTCCTGGTCCCTAAGACACGCCCCCTCCTGCTCCCTTATAGGTCAGGTGATGTCAACCTCCTGGACTTCCTGGTCCCTAAGACACGCCCCCTCCTGCTCCCTTATAGGTCAGGTGATGTCAACCTCCTGGACATCCTGGTCCCTAAGACACGCCCCCTCCTGCTCCCTTATAGGTCAGGTGATGTCAACCTCCTGGACTTCCTGGTCCCTAAGACACGCCCCCTCCCGCTCCCTCAGGACAAATAAGTGAACTTGGGGTGACAGGGCCTTCTCGTGGCCCCGCCCCCTCCTTATGGAACTCACTCCCAGCTCACATCAGAGCTGCCCCCCCCCCCCCCCCCACCCTCACCACGTTTAAAACCACTCAAAGCCCACCTTTTCAGACTCGCATTCCCTACCTAACCCCCCCCCCCCTTTTTTACCTTTACTTCTATAGTTTTTAACTTTTTAATCAATTTTTTTTCCTAATAAAGTTGTTTTATTTTCTGTTTTGTAAAGCGACTTTGAGTATCAGAAAAGCGCTATATAAATTGTATGTATTATTATCATTATTACTATTTAACTTGACAAAGCAGAACATTAAGCTGCACTTCCATCTACCCCTATAAATGAAGCTGAGAGAATCATCACTTCTCCATCCAGTTTGCTGTTTGTGAACATAACATATTCATTCATCTTCCATCCCACTGCCCAGAGAATACACAGCTCCTGTCTTCATAGTAACCAGGCTGTCCACTGTCCCAGAACCTGTAGAGAAAACAAAATGTGGTATTTTAACCTCATCCACTGAGTCATTCACATTCAGTGACTTTGATATAATTATATTAGAACAACTAATAAAATGTCTCACTGTGTTGTCAGTGGAGTTCCATCCATCCATGTCCATTTGCCACCAGTCGTTTCCAGACCAATCCAATATCTTCCCCAAACGCTCAATCCTCTGATGAATTCCTGATCATTGGACAATGATTGAACCGTAATTAGTTTTCTCCAATACATTCAGGTTTTTACTATAATCATGGAATTACATACAATATGCATCTATGTGGATGATGGACACAGGCTGGGCAGTGGGCATGCACGCACACACACGCACGCACGCACGCACGCACGCACGTACACACACACACACACACACACACACACACACACACACACACACACACACACACACACACACACACACACACACACACACACACACACACACACACACACTAACCTGTTCTTCTTCACTGGTAATGATCACCAGATCAGCTCCTTTCTTCTCACACTGATCTCTACTTTCATCCCAGGTTTTCTTTTCATTTTCAGACGTAGATCTGTAATAACAGCTGCATCCAAACTTCTTCCATCCACTGGGACACGACTTGTCTAAACATTAAACACAAGTTTTATTGATTCAATGCACTTATAATCATTCTAATACGTACTGTAATTATAATAGGGATAGTAGTACTAGTGATATACTAAAACTGAGTAAGAAATGACCTGAATAATGTTAGCAGAATGATAATATTTTATGTTTATTAACCAAAATATGATGAAGGTGATAAACCAACAATTATGAAGGTTTACTGAAAATGTTTACCACTACATGGCTGACAATAATTAAAATATCAATAATTATACACTAATTAAATTCCTTCCTAATTGTGTATGACCTCTCTCAGTCTCACCTGCTGTCTCTCTCTTAAGCTGCTTTACTTCTCTTTGTAGCTGCTCTCTCTCCATGGTCAGATTGTTGTTGTTCATCTCCAACTGTTTTTTCTCCACAGTCAGGTGTTCATAATTGGTCAGAAGCAGATCTCTCTCCATGGTCAGGTTGATCTATTTCGACCTCACTCTGACCGTCACTACGGTCATAACAATGAATGATGCCCTCATCTTCTACCTATTATCGAGACTAAATACCAACATAGTCATGCCCACATGACCCGAGGAGGCGGTCTCACCTTATAACTATGCCCGGTGAGAGCGGCTCCGCCTCTTTGCCTCTCTCGCCTCATTGAAGAGACCTGCACGGTAGGTGAGTATCCGTTTGAGATATAATATACCTATATTGAATAAACTGCTTTGCTTGTGCTGGTAGTTTTTCGCGCTCGCTGCTTGAAACCCGTACACTTCGGTGCAGGTGCCCTCGCGTCCCTGTGGGTTGCGGTGTAGCGTTGTAGAATAACCTACGGTGCTTGTTGTTGCTAAAAGCTAGGGTAACACGCTGTTGTTACTTGTTTTGTTTGTGCCTTCAGGGTTTCCTTTCAGGTACGTTGTTTTTGGAGTTCTGCTTTGCGGACCGGCCGTGATTCGGCTTACTTTATTTATTTATTTTTATAGTACTATACCCGTCGCGCTGTTCGCAGCTGCTTGGGTTACTGTATAACTCTCCATCCAGGTTGGTGGTGTAGTTTCTTTTCATTTTTGACTCCCTGTGTGTTTCAAGCATTCACAGTTATTCATTCTGTTCCCTTGTGCGTCCACGTGCGTTGTAGTATTATTTCACGTTGCTGTTTGCAAGTGTTCATTTATAAAAAGTAGTGTGTAGGTGCCGTAGGCAGGTGGATGGTTGGTGGACACCTCTGTGGTCTCTGCAAACAGGGCCACAGGTTCAAGTCCAGCCTAGGCACTGAAGCCAATACTCATCGATGAACAGTTAACCCCTGTAACAGAACCTAAACTGTGTGTTTCTAAAGACCGCTGTTCGCAGCAGGGTTTTTTTTTTCTTCCCTCTCTCGTACGTTCGCGTGCAGTGAGTAGGTGATTTATATATTTTTCTGCATATTGCTGGCCTGGTACTAAGCTGTTCGCAGCAGGTGGGCTTTTTTCTTCCCTCTCGTACGTTCGCGTGCAGTGAGTAGGTGTTTATTTATTGCATATTGCGGCCCTTATACTGCGCTGTTCGCAGCTGGTGGGGTTTTCTTCTGTCCCCTTTGTACGTTCGCGTACTGTGAGGCGTTGGGGCTACTATGGCTCCCCAGGTCTGGCCGCTATGGACCCCCGTGATGGCCACCGAGAGTGTCCCACTTTTTTGGGCAGGGCTCATGTGATACAAGATGTTGATGACCCATGTGAGGCTGCACTTGATTTGCTCTATGCCGAGAGGGTTCGGCGTGCGGGGCATGGGGGGGCCCCCCCTGTTCAGGGGCCAGTGCATGGGCATACTGGCAAGCATTCCCGAAAACGCCATCGGCGTCACTCAGGTGACCGGGGTCATGGGAGGCCTCGTGAGCGTACCTCTGCCAAGCGTCCTGCTCACTCCCCGGAGGTTGGGGAGCCGCAGGAGGCCGCTCAGATGCAGATTTTGGCGGCTATTCAGTCTCTTTCGGAGCGGATGGGGAGGTTTGAAGCTGAGCGCTCCTCAACTGCGATGTCGCATGAGACTGTGTCCCTGCAGGCGTCTCCCTTCAGGGGGGAGCCTTTCCCAGGGGAGGATCCCGATGTGCTCTTGATCTATGCACCTGGTTCCCTAACTGGCTGCGGTCCGAATTCGGACCAGGCTTCGGTCTCAGACAGCACCAGGTCCGCTCCGGACGTGTCTGCTGGTGATGTGCTGGTGTCGCACGTGTTGACAGCAGCAAATATAATGGGTATACGTGCTCCAGCCCCAAGCCCCGCCCCTCTGGGGAGTATCTGGGATGGGGTGTCCCGGGCTCGTTCATCCCCTGCTGTTCCAGAAGCAGAGGGGTACTCGGATATGCTGAGGACAGGATGGACAACTCCTACCAGTTCCTCATTTTTCAATGCTGGTTGCAGGGGCCTGGCAAAGATGGCTTATTCTCCTGAGTCCGGCTTAGGGGATATGCCACCAGTCGAGCATGGCATGGCCGCATTAACCGCTCTGGGCCCTGACCGGGTCACTGCTAACCCGCGTTGCCCCAGAAAGGAGTGCGAGAAGACTGATCGTCTGGTGTGTCGCACCTATAATTCGGCTACTCGTGCAGCACGCTCGGGGAACGTGTTGGCTATCCTCTTGGCTGCTATACGCAAGACGACCGGTGCGGCGGACCACGACACCAGAAACTTGATAGATTCTGCCTTGTCGGTCCATTCTCAGCTCACACGGGACATCGGTGCTGCTATGGCATCAGCCATGATGTCTCGTCGCCAGGTCTGGCTGGCTCAGACGCCCCTCCCTGAGAACATCAGGAAGGAGCTGCTCAATCTGCCAGTTGTGCCGGGCCGGGTGTTCCATCAGGACTCTCAGGCGGTCCTGGATAGGGCCGAGCGCTCTTTTCAGACACGGGAGACTTTCCGCCGGCCTGTCTCCTCCAGACTTGGACCTGGGGTTGCACAGCATGCACGTCAGGGCCCATGGCCTCGTCAAGGGGCCTGGGGGCGTGGAAGGCGCCAGGATAGGGGGTTTCAGGCCTCCAGTACGGCACCTCAGCAGCAGCAATCTCGCCGGCAACAGGGCTTTCAGTCCCGGGCTGGTTCCAGAGGTGGGCCTCGAGGGCGTCGCCCCAACAGGGGCACAGGGCGCCAGGGGGGCACTGCATGAAGCTTTGGGGCCGGCCGTCGAACGTCTCTCCCGGCTTTGCTTGGACAGCTGGGTAGAGCGTACATCAGACCCCTGGGTGCTGGATACAGTTTCCAGGGGCTACGAACTCCAATTTCGACGGCGTCCCCCCCCATTTTTAAGGGTCCGGACAACCATGGTCAGGGACCCTGTCCAAGTTTCCATACTGGCGGAGGAGGTTTCCACCCTGCTGCAGAAGGGAGCAATTACAAAGGTGAGTTCAACCGATCGGCAAGCAGGGTTTTAGTCAACATATTTTCTGGTGCCGAAAAAAGACGGCGGGTATCGTCCCGTCCTGGATCTCAGGCGGCTGAACGAATACATGAAGGTTCTGCCTTTCAAGATGTTGCAGACCAAGCACATCCTTCAATCCATTGATCAGGGGGAGTGGTTCGCCACTCTCGACCTAAAGGACGCGTACTTTCACGTCCGCATCTGGCCGGGCCACAGGCCCTTTCTCCGTTTCGCCTTTCAGGGGCAAGCGTACCAGTTCAGGGTACTTCCATTTGGCCTTTCGTTGGCACCAAGAGTGTTCACGAGGGTTGCGGCGGCCGCTCTATACCCTCTTCAACTTTCTGGCCTGAAGCTCCTTCCTTACCTCGACGACTGGCTGGTCGTTGCACCATCTCGCAGCCAGGTCATGGCGGACACAGAGCATGTGATGGCTCATGTCCAGTCTTTGGGGTTCAGAGTGAATCTGAAGAAGAGCAACCTCGAACCCAGGCAGCAGACAGGGTTTCTCGGTTTGTGTCTCAATTCTGTGACCATGGTGGCCTCTCTGTCTCCCGAGAGGGTTCTGCGGATCCATACACTCCTACGCCATTTCCGTCTCGGCAGGCGTGTCGAGATGGTTCTTGTCCAGCGGCTGTTGGGGATGATCGCATCAGCCACAGCCGTCATTCCACTTGGCCTTCTCAGGGCCCGACCTCTCCAGAGGTGGCTGAATTCCTTCCGTCTCGATCCCAAGCGAGACAGGCATGTGAAGCTTGTGGTTACAAGGTCTTGCCTGCAGGCTCTACGCCCGTGGAGGGGCAGGGCAATGCTGGCACGTGGAGTCCCACTACAGAACCTCCCCTTCAGGAGGACCGTGGTGACGACAGATGCCTCCTTGGCTGGTTGGGGAGCTGTATGGGAGGGCAGGACGGCGAGAGGTCTGTGGTCACCTCCCTGGACGTCCGAGCACATCAATGTGTTGGAGCTGAGGGCTGTCCACCTTGCCCTCAGGGCTCTCCTCCCCTTCGTCCGCGACAAGCATGTCTTAGTCAGGACAGACAACACTTCGGCTGTCTACCACATCAATCACCAAGGGGGCACGAAGTCGCTTCGTGGCCTACAGGTGTCTCAGGAGCTCCTGTTGTGGGCCGCGCCTCGCTTGGCTTCGCTCAGGGCGATTTATATGCCGGGAGTGGTGAACAGGGCGGCAGACCTTCTGTCCAGGGCCGGCCCCCTTCCCGGGGAGTGGAGACTTCACCCACAGGTGGTTTCTCGGTTATGGGCTCGCTTCGGCGTGGCCCAAGCCGACCTATTTGCCTCTTGAGAGAACGCTCACTGCGAGCTATGGTTCTCCCTGGCTGGCCAGGAGGGGCCCTTGGGCCTGGATGCTCTGTCAGAAGAGTGGCCGGACGGCTTGTTATACGCTTTTCCTCCACTGCCCCTGATCCCTCAGGTGCTACATTGGGTGAGACTGGGGTGCTACAGGGTTCTGCTGATCGCACCCCGGTGGCCAGGGAGACATTGGTTTCCAGACCTTCTTCGGCTGGTTCAGGGGTCCCCATGGCCTCTATCAGCCATAGCAGACCTCTTGTCCCAGACAGAGGGTCAGATTTGGCACCCCAAGCCGGCGACTCTGCAGCTCTGGGCCTGGCCTCTCCTGAGCCCCTCTCTCAGGGGCTAGATGAGGCCGTTCTTGACACTATCCGTAATGCCAGGGCACCATCCACCCGTGCCAATTACGACCATAAGTGGAAGTGTTTCTCTTCCTGGTGTTTAGCCAATCAGGCAGATCCTGTCACCTGCAATATTTCCCTTGTCCTCCATTTCCTCCAGTCCCTCCTGGATACTGACAGGGCCGCTAGCACCATCAAGGTGTATTCCGCTGCTATTTCCTTCTATCACAAGAAGGTGGATGGACTAACAGTTGGTAGGCATAATTTTGTCACTCAGTTTATGAAAGGTGTTCATCGGCTACGCCCCGGACGGGTTTTAAGGGCTCCCTCTTGGGATCTCCCTCTTGTTCTACGGTCCTTGACCAGGACCCCGTATGAGCCGATGGATCAGTCTGATCTGAGATCCCTGTCTCGTAAGACGGCACTCCTTTTGGCTCTCTGTTCTGCTAAGCACGTCAGTGAACTACATGCTTTGTCAGTCAGTCAAGACTGCATGAGGTGGAAGGCTAGTGGCACGGGGGTGTCGCTGTGGCCTAACCCTGCATGCTTGCCCAAGGTAATAAATCCACAAACGGTAAACCAGGTACTGGAGTTGGCAGCATTTCACTCTGCTCTGGATCTCCAGGACGGTGCGGAGGACCTTTCCACGCTGTGTCCAGTTCGAGCGTTACGCTCTTATGTTGACCCGCACACGGGCCCTACGGGGCACAGGCACGCAGCTGTTCATCTGCTATGGCGGCAAGAGGTTGGGGCTCCCCTTGTCCAAGCGACGGCTGTCACATTGGCTCGTGGACGCAATCTCTGCGGCTTATGTCGATCTAGGCCAGCCAATCCCTGGGAATGTGGGGGGGCTCACTCCACAAGGGCGGTGGCCACTTCCTGAGCTGCGCTGAAGGGCGTGTCTATGGCAGAAATGTGTGCAGCAGCTTCATGGACTGTGCCTTGCACGTTTGCAAGGTTCTACAGGCTGAACGTGGCATCCCAGATGTCTTTGGGTTCCACGGTGTTGCTTGCAGCTGCCCACCGGGATGGTGATGGGGCTGGGTCCCCTGTTCCTCGCGACCCGGTTGGTATTAGTCATCCATTGTTATGACCGTAGTGACGGTCAGAGTGAGGTGGAAATAGATCGCAAGTTATGGCTATAACTATGGATCTATGAGACCGAACGATGACCGTCACTATCTCCTGTCGCTCGGAACGTTGAGGCGTTCGAGGCTGGAGGCGGAGCCGCTCTCACCGGGCATGGTTATAAGGTGAGACCGCCTCCTCGGGTCATGTGGGCATGACTATGTTGGTATTTAGTCTCGATAATAGGTAGAAGATGAGGGCATCATTCATTGTTATGACCGTAGTGACGGTCATCGTTCTGTCTCATATATCCATAGTTATAGCCATAACTTGCGTTATATTTGGTCAGAAGCATGGTCAGGTTCTTCAGTAACTGGTCATTGGCTGGGTTACCTGCAAAGGACAAAAAACGTGTTTTTTGAAAACTAAAAACAGTTTTCAAGCTTTTAGCTTAGTTTTTAGTTATTGAAATTCATTCTTAAGCTTGAATAATGTGGATAATAATGAATTTTTATAAGATCAACAATAATGTCATTGTTGATCTTTGCATTTTCCATTTCTATTTCAAAACACAGTAAGTCTATATTAAAGTGCACATACTATATGAAGTGCTATATAAATCAATTTAATTTGACTTGCTATAGCGCACGGCATGGTTGATATGAGTTTAGGGTGGAACATGAGTAACTTTACACATTTATGGATTGACATGCATGTACTATTTATGTCACAGGGACTAATCCCCAATCCAACCCTTGACCCTTGAGCGCCAAGCAGGGGTTCCAGGGGTCCCATTTATATTGTCATCACAATATAAATGGGACCCCCCAGCAGGGGTCCCATTTATATTGTCATAGTATGACCCTGCTGAGGGATTGAACCCTAACCTCCCAGTCTCAAGGCGGACACTCTAACCACAAGGCCACTGAGCTGCCCATAGGGGGCACTATACATGCGGGTCCTCATACAGTATAGTTGCAACCCACGACTTATACAGCCCAGGCTAGGCAACTCAGCCTGGCAGAGATATGTACTCCACAGAGCGGCCCTTTCTAGTTGCTACTGTTCATGAAGTCAAGCATTTATGTTGAAAAGGAGCTTTGAGAAAATAAAACGCAATATTCCTGATCAGGTGTTTTTATGTGAATAGATTAAAGTCATTTTTACATTACAGTCATTTAGCAGACGCTTTTATCCAAAGCAACTTACAATAAGTGCATTCAACATAGTAGGGAACGAAAACTACTAATCACCAGAAGTCTTAAGTGCATTTTCTGCAAAAACAAGCAACCAAGAGTATACCTAGCGCTAAAGTAAAAGTGCAATATATCAGCTACCTATGTCCTTAAACAGATGAGACAAAATAGCTAAATCAAATGAGCAGGAGCTAAAACAAATAATTGTATCGACTAAACAAGATCCAATAAAACAATACAACAATAAAACAAGCGTTCGTACAACTAGTTAACAACAAGTAGGCCAGGTAAAGAGGAAGGGTAGTGTTTCCTGAAGAGGTGGGTTTTCAGTCTGCGGCGAAAGATGGGCAGTGACTCTGCTGTCCTGACATCAGTGGGAAGTTCATTCCACCACTGTGGGGCCAGAACAGAAAAAAGTTGTGACCGTGTGGATCGGCCAGAAGGACCCTTGAGTGACGAGGCAATCAGTCGCCCCGAGGTGGCAGACCGAAGTGGTCGGGCAGGGGTGTAAGCATCGACCATAGCCCGGAGGTAAGAAGGAGCTGTTCCTTTCACTGCCCTATAGGCTAGCACCAGGGTTTTAAACTGGATGCGAGCCGCTACGGGGAGCCAGTGTAGAGAACGGAGAAGGATAGTTGTGTGGGAGAACTTGGGGCGGTTGAACACCAGACGAGCCACAGCTTTCTGAACAAGCTCCAGAGGTCTGATGGCAGATGCCGGAGCACCAGCGAGGAGGGAGTTGCAGTAGTCCAGGCGGGAGATGACAAGAGCCTGGATGAGCACCTGGGCTGCCTTCTCCGTGAGGAAGGGGCGAATCCTCCTGATGTTGTAGAGGAGGAATCTGCAGGACCGTGTCACTGATGTGATGTTTGCCGAGAACGACAGTTGATCGTCCAGGGTCACACCCAGATTCTTCGCAGTCCGAGTTGCTGTCACCACAGCATTATCAATGGTGATTGATATGTGATGGCCATGTCTCGGTGCGGGCAGCCCTTCCCCGGGAGGAACATCAGCTCGGTCTTGTCCAACAAGCATAACACAGTACTAGGGAACCTGCAGACTATTATTTAAAAAAAATACGCGTTTTTGTTTGTTGTAAGGGCATGCATGGATTGACCTTTGACCTCCTGTTACTCACATTGCAGGGTCTTGTCTATGGTTCTCACATTCAGGAAGAGAAACAACGCTGTGAGACACACTGCAGCTGCTTTGAAGGTTCTTCTCTCTATGATGATGGCTCTCTGGACACCTGGAGGAGATTCATACGATACAGTTCAACTTTAATATGACAATCAGCTACAATGTTTCGTTTCAAAGAACACAGTGAATAGTATTATGATATAATATAATATTATTATTGATTTGGTGCAATGTACTTCATTATGTCTGATGTACAATAATGTAGTTCAACTAATCTTGTGTGACTTTCTCAAAGATGTCACATCTTTGACCCAATAGCTGAGTAGTTAGGGCACATATTTATAGCAATAGCTGAGTAGTTAGGGCACATATTTATAACAATAGCTGAGTAGTTAGGGCACATATTTATAACAATAGCTGAGTAGTTAGGGCACATATTTATAACAATAGCTGAGTAGTTGGGGCACATATTTATAACAATAGCTGAGTAGTTAGGGCACATATTTATAACAATAGCTGAGTAGTTAGGGCACATATTTATAACAATAGCTGAGTAGTTGGGGCACATATTTATAACAATAGCTGAGTAGTTAGGGCACATATTTATAACAATAGCTGAGTAGTTAGGGCACATATTTATAACAATAGCTGAGTAGTTAGGGCACATATTTATAACAATAAATGAGTAGTTAGGGCACATATTTATAACAATAGCTGAGTAGTTAGGGCACATATTTATAGCTGAGTAGTTAGGACACATATTTATAGCAATAGCTGAGTAGTTAGGGCACATATTTATAACAATAGCTGAGTAGTTAGGGCACATATTTATAACAATAGCTGAGTAGTTAGGGCACATATTTATAACAATAGCTGAGTAGTTGGGGCACATATTTATAACAATAGCTGAGTAGTTAGGGCACATATTTATAACAATAGCTGAGTAGTTAGGGCACATATTTATAGCTGAGTAGTTAGGGCACATATTTATAGCAATAGCTGAGTAGTTAGGGCACATATTTATAACAATAGCTGAGTAGTTAGGGCACATATTTATAACAATAGCTGAGTAGTTAGGGCACATATTTATAGCTGAGTAGTTAGGACACATATTTATAGCAATAGCTGAGTAGTTAGGGCACATATTTATAACAATAGCTGAGTAGTTAGGGCACATATTTATAACAATAGCTGAGTAGTTAGGGCACATATTTATAGCTGAGTAGTTAGGGCACATATTTATAGCTGAGTAGTTAGGGCACATATTTATAGCTGAGTAGTTAGGGCACATATTTATAACAATAGCTGAGTAGTTGGGGCACATATTTATAACAATAGCTGAGTAGTTAGGGCACATATTTATAACAATAGCTGAGTAGTTAGGGCACATATTTATAGCTGAGTAGTTAGGGCACATATTTATAGCAATAGCTGAGTAGTTAGGGCACATATTTATAGCTGAGTAGTTACGGCACATATTTATAGCAATTGATTTTTTGCTATAAAAGGGTCCTCTGTCTCTATCTCTCTGTCCTCTGTCTCTCTGTCCTCTGTCTCTATCTCTATCTCTATCTCTCTGTCTCTCCTTCTTTATCAAGTCTGACATGACGTATCTATCTGTAGACATCTTACAAAGAGTAGAGGCTTGAAAAGTAACTGTTGACCACAAATAGTATACGTGTCTGTTATATTCCTCTCCTGCCTTGATTAGCTGATCAACTGATCAAAATAACACTTTACGTGACAGACAGAACATGTGATCATGTCTGTCTGTCTGTCTGTCTGTCTGGTAGCTGGTTAGCCCAGTAGCAGCCAGGAAGAACGAGATAAACCCACAAACACCCACTTCCGTCTGTACACAAACGCACACACACACACACACACACACACACACACACACACACACACACACACACACACACACACACATGCTTGTGGTCAAGCATTTGATGTGCAGAGCACCCTGACTTAGCACTAACTGCAGAATACAAAACCGGAAGGTTTTTTCTTAATGAGGAACGCTTCACGAATTTGCAGTGTCATCCTTGCTAGCAGGGGCCATGCTAATGAATGTTACCCAAATGTCATGAAAATTACAACATATTATGTTATCTTCACACATAACTTTCATTTGGATGAAATGTGAGTCCTGTGTGTCACTGTGGTTCAGGTTTCTCTAAATCTAAAGATTTGATCAAAGTATTTTACGTCACCCCTGGACTTTTATCACAACACCCTAGGGTGCTGCTGCACCCACTTTGAGAACCTCTGCTATGACAGGCAGGACTGGGTTGTACCAGCTGCTCATACATCCATTGCTAAGTTTTCTTGTATAAAGTCCTTGCTAACTTCTTAGTAACTGGTTAGTTTAAAACCAGTGATTTAACAGAAATGGGTTGGAGCACTACAACTTAAGGAAAGTCTTAACTTAATGTATTAAAGTGTTAGTGATGTGTAGACGTTATAAGACATTAACAGTGGTGGTGTTGTGAATCACTCACTGTAGCTTTAAGAGAGGGACAGGAAACAAGAAAACACACGACACTACAGCCTAACCACAAACAACAGAGAAGTTAAAATATGATACATGTCCTATAGAGATATACTCATAATAAATCAACATCATATTTATACATTCTGACTGAAACAACACTCAGCCTAAAGGCCATGATTTCACCAGATCAGAACCCAAGACGTTTGGTGCTGATCAGACCAGACAGCAGTTTGTGAGATTAGCTCAGGGCACACAGACACACAGACACACAGACCCTCTTAGACAGCTGCAAAGAAACACAGTGAAAAATGCTCTTAGATTGGGGTCCCAGAGATTAAAATCTTATCAAATTGGGGATCGTAGAAATTAAAAAGATTGAGCATCACTGCTGTAGGCATGTGTTAATCAGGTATTATTGTGTCATCAATACATCATTTTGGGAACATTTAATTACTAGTATTGGGGAATCCAGGGAAGTCGTAGAGGTTTAACAATAAACATACAGGCCTCAGGGAGAAGCAGGGAATATGTAGACAGTAGTCAACATACTGTCAGTGTTCAATTCAATTCAATTCAATTCAATTTTATTAAAGTGTCAAATCACAACAAGTTGTCTCAAGACACTTTACATGTAGAGTAGAGACCCGACATCCCACCCTGAGCAAGCAATTTTGCGACAGTGGCAACGAAAAACTCCCTCTTAACTGGAAGAAACGTCAGGCAGAGCCTAGGCTCTAGGGTGGCGGCCTTCTGCCTCGACCGTGTCGGGGGAAAGAAGAGAGAGAGAGGGAGAGACAGAGGAGAGACAGAAAGAGATACAAGTAGTAACAATAACAATAGTAGCAAATATAATAGTGTAAGATTAGATAGCATATGATAATATAATATAGTACAACAATAGTGTGTATGCAGTATATAATGGTATAATATAAGAATGTTAAGATAGTATACAGTATAGTGTAGTGGTATAGTGTAGTGTAGTAGAAATCCACGGTCGTGCTCCATGGAGAGGCCCGGTCCGCAGTCACAGTCTTGAGCCGCAGCTGGGGGTCCGTAGTGACAGTCCATGGACCTGCGACGTGGGAAATAAAAGAAACTCCGGGGAACGGGTCCCCGGGTGTAGAATTAGTGGCAGGCCTTACTAGAGCGTGAATCCGTACAGGGTTAATTACGATTGTACCAATGGGACACAAAGCCACAAAACCAAAAGGGAGGACGAGAAGAGAGAGGACGAGAGGAGAGAGGTGGGGAGGGAGAGGGGAGAGAGGATGACTATAGGGTGACTGAGTCTATACATTTCGGCTATAGGCTTTATAGAGAAAGGTTTTTAATCTAGTCTTAAATATACAGAGTGTGTCTGCTTCACGGACTGAGACTGGGAGAAGGTTCCACAGCTGAGGTGCCTGAAATTTAAATGCTACACAAAAAAATGCAACATAGTCATTCTTATGGTTCCGAACACAACCGGCCAAAGAATGCAAATATGCTTCATACTTACTGAAATATGATATAGCCCTGAATGCAATTTATAGGACTTTTTACAAAAGCTGTGTTGTACTGACTGACTGACTGACTGACTGACTGACTGACTCACCACACCAATTATTATTGATTTTATGAGATGCAGATGTGTTGCTTACATAATGCTGTGTACTATAAGGCCCTTATGCAGCTGTGTTGCTTACATTCTATATCCTATAAGTACACAGCATTATTTACTCTTCTATTGAGACATTTAGACCCTGGTGTCGGGGAGGACAGCTACTGGTTGACTAGTAGTACTGCCTGTAGCTCATAGGTGCTATTATCTCCCCTGGCCAAGCGATGATTGCACCTTTGCAATCTGATGCTTTTTTTGTGTACTATTAGTTTTGGGGAAAATGGTGCTAACTGTCCCAAAAGTGACTGTAAAACCCTGAAATATTACTGCTATTTGTCTCAAAAAGCTTACATTTATACCGAGCTACCCTTGCCAACATCATGTATATAACTTTCTAACGAACATTAGAGGGTTTGTATAAGCTCTGTTTACACAATGCTGTAGCCCCTCCAACTGTAGCCTTTACACACTTTACACACTTTACACACTTTACACACTTTACACTGTTTATTCTTTCATTGTTTTATGTTACTTGCTTTGACAATGTAAACGTATGTTTACTCATGGCAATAAAGCTCCATTGAATTAAGTTGAATTGAACATAATTGAATATAATTGATAGGTTAGTGAGTGTACAGGTGTTTGTATTGATTGAATATTGATTTAATTATTTAATAGCAGTTTGCAACAACAAAAAAAGCACAGTAAAGTTCTGCTAAGAGGATTTTAAACCCAAGAAAGCCTAAATGGTTTGTTTCCATTGGGGTCCTTTGTACTCAATTCATCTAACCATTTAATGACAGACAAATATACACTACTATGCAAAACATCATAGAAACAGTTAGAAAACAAACAACTAAAATATGTACAGTAAACAAGGACCTCCATTTGATTCTATTATTATGTCTGGGAGCCCAGACTGGGCTCCCAGACATAATAATAGAATCAAATGGGGGTCCTTGAAACTAAAAAGGTTGAGGACCACTGAACTATGACCTATGAACTATGACCTATAAGGTTTACAATCAGACAACCAGTGGTGTAAAGTAAGTACATGTACTCAAGTACTGTA
>NC_137613.1:548388-598388 GCF_963280865.1 Gymnoscopelus braueri | reverse complement strand
ACTACAGTAGGTCTTGCAGTGATGTCATGTTTCTAATTCAGCTTCATCTTAGTTTATCCAACAAAAGGTTTGACCAACAATCATGTGATTATGAGTTGTGTCTCTTTCATGGATCCTGACAGTGAATGTGTCCAGTTGGCAGCAACAGCAGAGCTGCTTAACAGCATGACAGACCAAACCATAATGATACTACTAATTGTTTCCGTTGAGGTCCTTGGTATTCAATTCATAGTTTGTCTCCTAGCATGTTCTAGAGGTTATGATAGAAGCTGGTTTATCTCCTAGCATGTTCTAGAGGTTATGATAGAAGCTGGTTTATCTCCTAGCATGTTCTAGAGGTTATGATAGAAGCTGGTTTATCTTCTAGCATGTTCTAGAGGTTATGATAGAAGCTGGTTTATCTTCTAGCATGTTCTAGAGGTTATGATAGAAACTGGTTTATCTTCTAGCATGTTCTAGAGGTTATGATAGAAGCTGGTTTATCTTCTAGCATGTTCTAGAGGTTATGATAGAAGCTGGTTTATCTCCTAGCATGTTCTAGAGGTTATGATAGAAGCTGGTTTATCTCCTAGCATGTTCTAGAGGTTATGAGCTTATCTCCTAGCATGTTCTAGAGGTTATGATAGAAGCTGGTTTATCTCCTAGCATGTTCTAGAGGTTATGATAGAAGCTGGTTTATCTTCTAGCATGTTCTAGAGGTTATGATAGAAGCTGGTTTATCTCCTAGCATGTTCTAGAGGTTATGATAGAAGCTGGTTTATCTTCTAGCATGTTCTAGAGGTTATGATAGAAGCTGGTTTATCTCCTAGCATGTTCTAGAGGTTATGATAGAAGCTGGTTTATCTCCTAGCATGTTCTAGAGGTTATGATAGAAGCTGGTTTATCTCCTAGCATGTTCTAGAGGTTATGAGCTTATCTCCTAGCATGTTCTAGAGGTTATGATAGAAGCTGGTTTATCTCCTAGCATGTTCTAGAGGTTATGATAGAAGCTGGTTTATCTTCTAGCATGTTCTAGAGGTTATGATAGAAGCTGGTTTATCTCCTAGCATGTTCTAGAGGTTATGATAGAAGCTGGTTTATCTTCTAGCATGTTCTAGAGGTTATGATAGAAGCTGGTTTATCTCCTAGCATGTTCTAGAGGTTATGATAGAAGCTGGTTTATCTTCTAGCATGTTCTAGAGGTTATGATAGAAGCTGGTTTATCTTCTAGCATGTTCTAGAGGTTATGGAAGAAGCTGGTTTATCTCCTAGCATGTTCTAGAGGTTATGGAAGAAGCTGGTTTATCTCCTAGCATGTTCTAGAGGTTATGATAGAAGCTGGTTTATCTTCTAGCATGTTCTAGAGGTTATGATAGAAGCTGGTTTATCTTCTAGCATGTTCTAGAGGTTATGATAGAAGCTGGTTTATCTCCTAGCATGTTCTAGAGGTTATGGAAGAAGCTGGTTTATCTCCTAGCATGTTCTAGAGGTTATGATAGAAGCTGGTTTATCTCCTAGCATGTTCTAGAGGTTATGGAAGAAGCTGTGACAATAAATGTAAAAATACAGAGTCAGTGTTTACTGTGGTTGAAGACCTGAAACAGCTGCATGATCAGGATTAGAGGGAGTTTGGGGAGATGTTCTATTCTGATCCACAGCCTTATGATAACGGGCCAGAAGAGGGATTTTAGGATTCTAGGTTCTGCCCAATAGTTTTACTTTTATGAAAGATGTCTCATTTGAAAAGATTTGGCAAGAGTTTTTGAAAAAAAATAGCCAGTCTACGAGCTTGTAGATCGGCTATTTTTGAATAGCCACAAAATTAAATGAGGCTTTATTGTTTTTTAAACTGTTCCTCGTTTTGCTGCGGACCCCTTGGGGAGTAATGTAGCATTTTGCAGAAAATGTACTTCAGACTTCTGGTGATTAGTAGTTTCGTTCCCTACCTATGTTGATGCACTTATTGTGAGTCGCTTTGGATAAAAGTGTCTGCTAAATGACTGTAATGTAATGTAATGTAATGTAATGTAATGACTGTAATGTAATGTAATGTAATGTAATGTAATGTAATGTAATGTAATGTAATGTAATGGAGGAGGGGTCTTTGAGAACCATTGATTTAGACCATAAACAAACTTTAAAAAGGTGTAAAACAGAAGGAGGAAGCGCTGTGTGTGGCTTTAACTTCAGTAGAACAGGCTCTACACAGAGCAGGGCTGATGGAGCACACATTGCATATACTGTCGGGCAGACGCCTGTTATCTTAGTATTTTAACTTTCTTCGTAAATGAATGCCATACTTCTATGTCACACAAAAGTAGCAAAAATAGCAGATCTACAAGCTCAAAACGAGTTGCAGTGCGACGCGTTTTGACCTTGTAGATCTGCTAGATTTGAATTGGAATCCAGATTTTTTTAAATTTATTATTTCTTTATTGGAATCCTGAAAAGTATTTTTATTTTAATTTAAAATGCATTTAGTTATACTCAGAGGTGGGGACTTGGACTCGAGACTCGAGACTCGACTTGGACTCGAGTCCCGATTTTGATGACTTTAGACTTGCTTGATCAAATCAAAAATAGACTTGGACTTGCTTGGGACTTGAATGCCAAAGACTTGAGACTTGACTTGACTTGAGCCCTCTTGACTTGAAAATTCAAGTCTTTTCAAGTCACTTTCAAGTCACTTAAGCAAGCCAAAAATGTTTAAAAAGTGTCGCATCAACTATAATGTTATTAGTCAGAAATCCCGGCTGTCAGTGACACCTAGTGTAGTGTTGCCTACACCATGGGTTCCCAAACTTTTCAGCCCGCGACCCCAAAATAAGGCGGCCATTGACTCGCGACCCCACCTAAACCTGGAGGTAATTTATGCACATAAACTTGCACGTTCGGTGCGCATTTGAAATGTATTAAAATGGTAAAAGGTACTATTTGTAATCATTTTAGGTTGTATTTCATCCATTTTGTTGAATTTGAAATAAAAATTAAAATACATTTAAAAAAAGTTTTATTTTTTTGATTTGTTTTATGACCCAAAATAATTTCGTGACCCCACCTTCAGTCTCCGGTCGCGACCCCAACTTTGGGAACCCCTGGCCTACACTACAATTATTTGAAAACTTTAGGTACTTTGTAGATTTTGGTTATTAATACAAAACATAGGCCTACATTAACCACTTCAGCGATACATTTCGGCCATTTGAAAATAGCCATTGTGATAACAGAGCCTGCCTGCTTGATCAGGGGATACATTGAATTTGTGTAAGATCCTGTGTCTAGGTGAGACATGGCCCTTGACATGATCTAAATGTCTCAATAGAAGAGCAGGGAGACAAAATACAACCACTCTGATTGTATAAGTTATGTTGTATTAACATACTCTACCATACCGATTTTACAAAAGTACATTATATTCATTAAAAAAGGGCCATTTTAAACCCTGTCCTCAAGGAGGAAATTAAAAGTACAGTATCTGCGTTCTGTTGGCCTGGAAGAACCCTTGTTTTAAAATAAATGCAAATTGTGAAAAATGCTTATGATTTATTTAAATCTTTACATATCATTAATTAAGTTATAACTTGTTTGGGACTCTAAACAAAAGGTTAGGACTTGTGTGGGACTCGAAACAAAAGGTTAAGACTTGTATGGGACTCGAAACAAAAGGTTAGGACTTGTGTGGGACTCGAAACAAAAAGCTGAGGACTTGGACTTGACTTGGGACTTGGCTGTGTTGACTTGGACTTGACTCGGGACTTGAGAGCAAAGACTTGAGACTCGACTTGGACTTGCAACATAGGGACTTTGTCCCACCTCTGGTTATACTTTTTCAACTTAAATACAAATACATTGGACATAAAAAAGACAATATAATGTTAATACTAGTCATTAAGCTACTAATATAGACTGAAGTAATTACAGCGGGTTATATTTGCATGTTTAGAATCATAACAGCTGAGATCAATAATATAATCACTATTCTGATATTAACCTGCGGGACGCATTAAGTGAAGGTGGGGGCCGCATGGGGCCCCCGGGCCGCCAGTTGCCCACCCCTGACATAGACGTTCAGACTGTAGGGCAAAATACTGAGGTGAAAAAAGTGACATTTATTTTCTTGAGCAAGGCAATAGAGAAAACCAACTGGTTTGCACTGTTTGGTCTTCAACAGGGTCTGACCATCAAGGTGGTTAGTCACACAAACTGTGGGTTTTCTGCCCCCCCCCTTCCTCCCCCCCAGAGAGAGGAAGAGGATGAGCCGGGTGGCGAGCAGCGTCCAGCCCAAGTACGAGCTGGTCCAGGAGATCGGGCGGGGCAGCTACGGCGTGGTGTACGAGGCGCTGGTGAAGCGGAGCGGCGCCCGCGTGGCCGTCAAGAAGATCCGCTGCCACTCGCCCGAGAACGTGGAGCTGGCGCTGCGCGAGTTCTGGGCCCTGAGCAGCATCCAGAGCCAGCACCCCAACGTCATCCACCTGGAGGAGTGTGTTCTACAGAGAGACGGCCTGGCCCAGAGGATGCACCATGGCTCCAACAGCTCCACACTATACCTAGAGGTAAGGATGCACCATCATCACTCTACCTAGAGGATGAACCATGGCTCTAACAGCTCCACACTATACCTAGAGGTAAGGATGCACCGTCATCACTCTACCTAGAGGATGCACCATGGCTCCAACAGCTCCACACTATACCTAGAGGTAAGGATGCACCATCATCACTCTACCTAGAGGATGCACCATGGCTCTAACAGCTCCACACTATACCTAGAGGTAAGGATGCACCGTCATCACTCTACCTAGAGGATGCACCATGGCTCCAACAGCTCCACACTATACCTAGAGGTAAGGATGCACCGTCATCACTCTACCTAGAGGATGCACCATGGCTCTAACAGCTCCACACTATACCTAGAGGTAAGGATGCACCGTCATCACTCTACCTAGAGGATGCACCATGGCTCTAACAGCTCCACACTATACCTAGAGGTAAGGATGCACCGTCATCACTCTACCTAGAGGATGCACCATGGCTCTAACAGCTCCACACTATACCTAGAGGTAAGGATGCACCGTCATCACTCTACCTAGAGGATGCACCATGGCTCTAACAGCTCCACACTATACCTAGAGGTAAGGATGCACCGTCATCACTCTACCTAGAGGATGCACCATGGCTCTAACAGCTCCACACTATACCTAGAGGTAAGGATGCACCGTCATCACTCTACCTAGAGGATGCACCATGGCTCTAACAGCTCCACACTATACCTAGAGGTAAGGATGCACCGTCATCACTCTACCTAGAGGATGCACCATGGCTCTAACAGTCGATGTGAGGACTACGCGGCCCTCACTCCTACGTGGCACTGCCGATGCGACCGATATGTCTGAGTCATTGTGTCGGGGGCTTTGTCAGAGAACCCGTCTGTCCGTGTCCCTTTTATTAGGGATGTTCCGATACCATTTTTTTCAGACGAGTACGAGTACAAGTACTCAATTTTCAGTACTCGCCGATACCGAGTACCGATACGAGTACTTTGTTCTTTTTTGAGTAACCACTTATTTTACCCCTTTTTTCTCCAATTTCATTTCATTGTTATGCCTTGTACTTGTACTTGTTATTTTAATAATAATTATTGTTAAATTGCGTTAATAACTTTGTTTACTTGGTTAATAGTAGCTCTGGTCCACCGCATGTCTAAAATACACTTTTAGGTAGGCCAGAAAAGAAAATATTTCAGCGGAAGGAAAGATCTGGTCAATAGAACAATTAAAATACCAGATCTGTAGAGCAGTGGTTCTCAAACTGTTACATGTCAAGGACCCCCAAATTGACACTTATTAGCCCGCTGACCCCCATTTGAAAATATATGCCATGGGACCCCATAAGAGAAGAATATTACGGCTCTAGCAGTCAATTCCCAACCATTTTAATTTCAAGGACCCCCAGTTTGACATGCATTAGGGCTACGGACTCCCATTTAATGGCATTTTTATCTCATGGGACCCCAATTTATATTGTACAATCCATGCTAATTTAACTCTGAGAGTGTGCAACGGGTCCATTTGGTTCCATTTTTACACTCTCAGAGTTACAGACCCATAAGGGTCCATTTGGTTCATAATCATAACTATCCATCATTTAGCTGGGGACCCCCTGGTACTCTCTCAAGCACCCCTGGGGGTCCCCAGACACCACTTTGAGGACCAATGCTGTACAGGGCACCAAATAATGTTTTTCCTTCTGGTGAAATATTTTATTTTCTGGCCAAAAAGTGCATTTTAGACGTGAGGTGGGGGGCTCAGAGTGTCCCCACTAAGGAAAGAAGGCTTTCAACTCCACAAAACCGTCTTTGTTTTGGTCAGTAGCGAAAGTGTATTATTATATTTTTTTTTACTAAAGACGAGCAGCCTGCGCTACCGCGGGTGTGAGGAGAAAGGAACGACAGTACCATAACGTTAAGGAGAACTCCTTCTAACGCTAATCAGCTCTCCTGTCCTCTTTCCCTGTATTAGCGCCGACTCATACTCCGAAAAACAGCAGATCTACAAGCTCACAACGGGTCGCGTCTGGAAGCGTTGTGAGCTTGTAGATCTGCTGTTTTCAGCGCGCGACACCGTCGTGCATAAGGAGCATAAATGAGGCTTTGACCAGTGTTGCCAAATCCGTTTATTATAAGCGACTTTGGTATTGTTTTTCTGTAAAGTAGATTGTACATATTGAGGGGTCCTTCCTCTTGGCATGAAAATGTTTGGGAAAACATAAAACAATATTAGACAGTATTTAATATTAGACAGTTTGACTGACCTGCCCTAGTTGCTTATTTTGGCCTTATTTTTATAGACCTGGCTGCTTGTTTCTCTCCAGCAGAATCTGGCAACACTGGCTACGGCTAATAACAACGCTAGCTCCGTCTGTGATAACAGAGCCTGCTCCGGTCTGAACCATGCTCTCTGACTGGACGGTGGACAGAACTTTCTGTTACAGTAAAATCCATCTAAAAGTACCACCACACAACTGAAAAGTATCGCGACTATGACCACAAGTTAGAAACTCAAAGTGGTTATAACTTTGAGGCACAGCTGTTAACAATGCGATGTTAATACCAGCGGCCGTCATTGTTTTGTTATCGGGTAAAAGTATCGGGAGCTTTACCGAGTACCGATTCGAGTACACAAGTAGCGTATCGGGCCCGAGTACCGATACTGGTATCGGTATCGGAACAACCCTACCTTTTATGCCCATATATGGATGAAGCTGACTCGTGGTTTGTTTATGGTTATGTCGTCATAGTGACGTGGCCGTGGTTTGTTTTAGGCTGAGTCAGAATGACGTCAGAGGTCCGCCTCCCCGCCTGCCCTCCCTAAGGTCAATAGGACGGGGAGATTATTTTGGTTGTGCCGTTCAGTAACTTAGTAAAATGGTCATGAAAAGGACTGGTGATGAGGTCATGGATCTGTGAGCCACTCTGTGGCAACACAGACATCTATTGTTAATTGTCATGACAGATAAAATGGCAGAAAGAAAGGGGAAAAAATAATTGGCTACTCTTACTGTTTAAAACACAAATATATATAATTAATTGTGCTGTCTGGAGAGGTGGGGAGTGTGAGGACATTAATGAATGTCACTGGGTTGTTCAGACTGACTCGCTCTAGAGACAGTCTTTGCCTTATCCCAGTCTTTAAAAAAAACCTTTCCTCATGCTGTCTTATAACAGTCAGTTTAAAAGACCTTTTCCTCATGCTGTCTTATAACAGTCAGTTTAAAAGACCTTTTCCTCATGCTGTCTTATAACAGTCAGTTTAAAAGACCTTTTCCTCATGCTGTCTTATAGCAGTCAGTTTAAAAGACCTTTTCCTCATGCTGTCTTATAGCAGTCAGTTTAAAACCCCTTTTCCTCATGCTGTCTTATAACAGTCAGTTTAAAAGACCTTTTCCTCATGCTGTCTTATAACAGTCAGTTTAAAAGACCTTTTCCTCATGCTGTCTTATAGCAGTCAGTTTAAAAGACCTTTTCCTCATGCTGTCTTATAACAGTCAGTTTAAAAGACCTTTTCCTCATGCTGTCTTATAGCAGTCAGTTTAAAAGACCTTTTCCTCATGCTGTCTTATAGCAGTCAGTTTAAAAGACCTTTTCCTCATGCTGTCTTATAGCAGTCAGTTTAAAAGACCTTTTCCTCAAGCTGTCTTATAGCAGTCAGTTTAAAACCCCTTTTCCTCATGCTGTCTTATAACAGTCAGTTTAAAATACCTTTTCCTCATGCTGTCTTATAGCAGTCAGTTTAAAAGACCTTTTCCTCATGCTGTCTTATAACAGTCAGTTTAAAACCCCTTTTCCTCATGCTGTCTTATAGCAGTCAGTTTAAAAGACCTTTTCCTCATGCTGTCTTATAACAGTCAGTTTAAAAGACCTTTTCCTCATGCTGTCTTATAGCAGTCAGTTTAAAAGACCTTTTCCTCATGCTGTCTTATAGCAGTCAGTTTAAAAGACCTTTTCCTCATGCTGTCTTATAGCAGTCAGTTTAAAAGACCTTTTCCTCATGCTGTCTTATAGCAGTCAGTTTAAAACCCCTTTTCCTCATGCTGTCTTATAACAGTCAGTTTAAAATACCTTTTCCTCATGCTGTCTTATAGCAGTCAGTTTAAAAGACCTTTTCCTCATGCTGTCTTATAACAGTCAGTTTAAAACCCCTTTTCCTCATGCTGTCTTATAACAGTCAGTTTAAAACCCCTTTTCCTCATGCTGTCTTATAACAGTCAGTTTAAAAGACCTTTTCCTCATGCTGTCTTATAACAGTCAGTTTAAAACCCCTTTTCCTCATGCTGTCTTATAACAGTCAGTTTAAAAGACCTTTTCCTCATGCTGTCTTATAACAGTCAGTTTAAAAGACCTTTTCGTCATGCTGTCTTATAACAGTCAGTTTAAAAGACCTTTTCCTCATGCTGTCTTATAACAGTCAGTTTAAAAGACCTTTTCCTCATGATGTCTTATAGCAGTCAGTTTAAAACCCCTTTTCCTCATGCTGTCTTATAACAGTCATTTTAAAAGACCTTTTCCTCATGCTGTCTCATAACAGTCAGTTTAAAAGACCTTTTCCTCATGCTGTCTTATAACAGTCAGTTTAAAAGACCTTTTCCTCATGCTGTCTTATAACAGTCAGTTTAAAAGACCTTTTCCTCATGCTGTCTTATAGCAGTCAGTTTAAAAGACCTTTTCCTCATGCTGTCTTATAGCAGTCAGTTTAAAAGACCTTTTCCTCATGCTGTCTTATAGCAGTCAGTTTAAAAGACCTTTTCCTCATGCTGTCTTATAACAGTCAGTTTAAAAGACCTTTTCCTCATGCTGTCTTATAGCAGTCAGTTTAAAAGACCTTTTCCTCATGCTGTCTTATAACAGTCAGTTTAAAAGACCTTTTCCTCATGCTGTCTTATAGCAGTCAGTTTAAAACCCCTTTTCCTCATGCTGTCTTATAACAGTCAGTTTTTAAAAGACCTTTTCCTCATGCTGTCTTATAACAGTCAGTTTAAAAGACCTTTTCCTCATGCTGTCTTATAACAGTCAGTTTAAAAGACCTTTTCCTCATGCTGTCTTATAGCAGTCAGTTTAAAAGACCTTTTCCTCATGCTGTCTTATATCAGTCAGTTTAAAAGACCTTTTCCTCATGCTGTCTTATAACAGTCAGTTTAAAAGACCTTTTCCTCATGCTGTCTTATAGCAGTCAGTTTAAAACCCCTTTTCCTCATGCTGTCTTATAACAGTCAGTTTAAAAGACCTTTTCCTCATGCTGTCTTATAGCAGTCAGTTTAAAAGACCTTTTCCTCATGCTGTCTTATAACAGTCAGTTTAAAAGACCTTTTCCTCATGCTGTCTTATAACAGTCAGTTTAAAACCCCTTTTCCTCATGCTGTCTTATAGCAGTCAGTTTAAAAGACCTTTTCCTCATGCTGTCTTATAACAGTCAGTTTAAAAGACCTTTTCCTCATGCTGTCTTATAACAGTCAGTTTAAAAGACCTTTTCCTCATGCTGTCTTATAACAGTCAGTTTAAAAGACCTTTTCCTCATGCTGTCTTATAGCAGTCAGTTTAAAAGACCTTTTCCTCATGCTGTCTTATAACAGTCAGTTTAAAAGACCTTTTCCTCATGCTGTCTTATAGCAGTCAGTTTAAAAGACCTTTTCCTCATGCTGTCTTATAGCAGTCAGTTTAAAAGACCTTTTCCTCATGCTGTCTTATAGCAGTCAGTTTAAAAGACCTTTTCCTCATGCTGTCTTATAACAGTCAGTTTAAAAGACCTTTTCCTCATGCTGTCTTATAACAGTCAGTTTAAAAGACCTTTTCCTCATGCTGTCTTATAGCAGTCAGTTTAAAAGACCTTTTCCTCATGCTGTCTTATAACAGTCAGTTTAAAACCCCTTTTCCTCATGCTGTCTTATAACAGTCAGTTTAAAAGACCTTTTCCTCATGCTGTCTTATAGCAGTCAGTTTAAAAGACCTTTTCCTCATGCTGTCTTATAACAGTCAGTTTAAAAGACCTTTTCCTCATGCTGTCTTATAACAGTCAGTTTAAAAGACCTTTTCCTCATGCTGTCTTATAACAGTCAGTTTAAAAGACCTTTTCCTCATGCTGTCTTATAACAGTCAGTTTAAAACCCCTTTTCCTCATGCTGTCTTATAGCAGTCAGTTTAAAAGACCTTTTCCTCATGCTGTCTTATAACAGTCAGTTTAAAAGACCTTTTCCTCATGCTGTCTTATAACAGTCAGTTTAAAAGACCTTTTCCTCATGCTGTCTTATAGCAGTCAGTTTAAAAGACCTTTTCCTCATGCTGTCTTATAGCAGTCAGTTTAAAAGACCTTTTCCTCATGCTGTCTTATAACAGTCAGTTTAAAAGACCTTTTCCTCATGCTGTCTTATAGCAGTCAGTTTAAAAGACCTTTTCCTCATGCTGTCTTATAGCAGTCAGTTTAAAAGACCTTTTCCTCATGCTGTCTTATAACAGTCAGTTTAAAAGACCTTTTCCTCATGCTGTCTTATAACAGTCAGTTTAAAAGACCTTTTCCTCATGCTGTCTTATAGCAGTCAGTTTAAAAGACCTTTTCCTCATGCTGTCTTATAGCAGTCAGTTTAAAAGACCTTTTCCTCATGCTGTCTTATAGCAGTCAGTTTAAAAGACCTTTTCCTCATGCTGTCTTATAACAGTCAGTTTAAAAGACCTTTTCCTCATGCTGTCTTATAGCAGTCAGTTTAAAAGACCTTTTCCTCATGCTGTCTTATAGCAGTCAGTTTAAAAGACCTTTTCCTCATGCTGTCTTATAGCAGTCAGTTTAAAAGACCTTTTCCTCATGCTGTCTTATAGCAGTCAGTTTAAAAGACCTTTTCCTCATGCTGTCTTATAGCAGTCAGTTTAAAAGACCTTTTCCTCATGCTGTCTTATAGCAGTCAGTTTAAAAGACCTTTTCCTCATGCTGTCTTATAGCAGTCAGTTTAAAAGACCTTTTCCTCATGCTGTCTTATAGCAGTCAGTTTAAAAGACCTTTTCCTCATGCTGTCTTATAACAGTCAGTTTAAAAGACCTTTTCCTCATGCTGTCTTATAGCAGTCAGTTTAAAAGACCTTTTCCTCATGCTGTCTTATAGCAGTCAGTTTAAAAGACCTTTTCCTCATGCTGTCTTATAACAGTCAGTTTAAAAGACCTTTTCCTCATGCTGTCTTATAGCAGTCAGTTTAAAAGACCTTTTCCTCATGCTGTCTTATAACAGTCAGTTTAAAAGACCTTTTCCTCATGCTGTCTTATAGCAGTCAGTTTAAAAGACCTTTTCCTCATGCTGTCTTATAACAGTCAGTTTAAAAGACCTTTTCCTCATGCTGTCTTATAGCAGTCAGTTTAAAAGACCTTTTCCTCATGCTGTCTTATAGCAGTCAGTTTAAAAGACCTTTTCCTCATGCTGTCTTATAGCAGTCAGTTTAAAAGACCTTTTCCTCATGCTGTCTTATAACAGTCAGTTTAAAAGACCTTTTCCTCATGCTGTCTTATAGCAGTCAGTTTAAAAGACCTTTTCCTCATGCTGTCTTATAACAGTCAGTTTAAAAGACCTTTTCCTCATGCTGTCTTATAGCAGTCAGTTTAAAAGACCTTTTCCTCATGCTGTCTTATAGCAGTCAGTTTAAAAGACCTTTTCCTCATGCTGTCTTATAGCAGTCAGTTTAAAAGACCTTTTCCTCATGCTGTCTTATAGCAGTCAGTTTAAAAGACCTTTTCCTTGTGCTGTCTTATGCTCCATGAGATCCATAGATCACTGCTCCTTGATCCTCTTAACCACGTAACCACATCTATCTAATCACCTGGTTACTGTGAGACTACCTCCACCGTCTGTCTGTCTGTCTGTCTGTCTGTCTGTCTGTCTGTCTGTCTGTCTGTCTGTCTGTCTGTCTGTCTGTCTGTCTGTCTGTCTGTCTGTCTGTCTGTCTGCCTACTGAGTGGCAAAAAAGTACTTTCTGGCCTTAACAGCCCCATACTGTACATCCAAACAGAACAGTCCATTCTGTATTAAACTACGTTAAACTCACCAACATGTCAGCTGTACGGAAAGCTTGAATTATCCTCTTTCTTTCTGCAAAGTTTTAGTTTCATATAAATCCACCGTAGAGACATGTTATGAGAAACTTTGTCAATACATGTCATGCAGGTGATTAGTGTCAGAGTTTGGAAGCGCTCGTTTTCAATAACCCAACGTCCTGCTGCCTCCTGCATCATGTGACATGTAGAAACAGGTGGTACTCAGGACCGTTGAGTGATTTACAACGAGCGCTTCCAAACTCCAACTCTCCATGATGCTCAATGTTTACCACTCAGTGTAGATGAGGGGGGCGTGTCCAACTCTCCATGATGCTCAATGTTTACCACTCAGTGTAGATGAGGGGGGCGTGTCCAACGCTCCATGATGCTCAATGTTTACCACTCAGTGTAGATGAGGGGGGCGTGTCCCGGTGGAAACGTGACGCATGTGCATACCAAGGTTGGGCGATTGGACGAATATATCGGTAGTCGGCGATTGGATGAGTCCAATTGTCGAATGTTTTTATTAGGCGATTTTTGGGACGATGTATCTTAATGCCTCCAGAATTAAACTCTTCAAATATAGCCACATTAAATGTAAAGCGCAATACAAAGCGTGCACGAAATGTTAATCAATTTGGGCCGTTCTAATAATGATTGATGATGAAGAAGGCACGCTCTTGTTGCGCTTATTTCTGACGAGTCTAGGCTACAAAACTCAGTCCCCTCCCCAGTAGGTAGGTAGGTAGGTAGGTAAGTAGGTAGGTAGGTAGGTAGGTAGGTAGGTAGGTAAGTAGGTAGGTAAGTAGGTAGGTAGGTAGGTAGGTAGGTAGGTAGGTAGGTAGGTAGGTAGGTAGGTAGGTAGGTAGGCTACTGAATGGAGTGGAGGAGAGCAGAGGAAAGAGGGAATAGTTTTGCTTTCCTAGTTGTCTGTTTATCAGCTACTGTACGTTTGATGAAAGCTGTATATATATTTTTATAAAAAAACGAAATTGAAGCTCCAGTTTCTGCAAATCGTCGCTGTGCATTTGCAAGCTTGAACGCATGCAATGTTATTGTCCATGACGGAGGCGCGCCGACTCAGCAGAGCTTGAGGCCGAGGAGGCACGCCCTCGCGCCTCCAGGCGCGAGGGCCCGCGCTGACCGGCCGATGCTCTGATAGTCAACACAGCGCCGTCCGAGTTGTAAACCGATAGGGACAGAATAGTTCTTTTCATGGATCACTGTGTGTGTGTGTGTGTGTGTGTGTGTCTCAGGGAGAAACTTTAACAATGCGTGTGTGCGCGGGCGCGTGCATGCGCGTGCGCATGTGTGTGCATGCGTGTGCGCGTGTGCACAAACGCGCACGCACACACACACACACACACACACACCCTCCCTCTAGTCTGGCTTGCATTGCCCTCTAGCGTTGGTTTTACAGAATTGCCTGAAAACAAGTGCTCCTTCTTCAATCGTCCTGGTTATTCAATCGTCCTGTAACATATATATATATTCAAAGATTTGCAAAAAAAATCACGATTAAAAAAAAAATAGCAGATCTACAAGCTCATAGCGCGGCACAGCTGTAGATCTGCTATTTTTGAATAGCCAAAGACATCTAAAATGACAGAGATGCGTTCCCGGTTGAAAGGGTTAAAGATGAAATGAAGGTGTTTCTAGTGAGTTCTTTAAAGATGAAAATATACATATAACAGTGTATTAATATACCTAGTATAACAGTATATTAATATACCTAGTATAACAGTGTTCCACTAAACAGGAGATGATTCTTTTTGTATAATGGATCTATTAGTTAGATGAACTTATTTCACCCCTCTCCTCTCCTCTCCTCTCTCCTCAGCTGGTAGAAACCTCTCTAAAAGGAGAGATCTCCTTCTCTCCGTGCTGTGTGTACTACCTGTGGTTAACCCTCTCCTCTCCTCTCCTCTCTCTCTAGCTGGTAGAAACCTCTCTAAAAGGAGAGATCTCCTTCTCCCCGGGCTGTGCGTACTACCTGTGGTTAACCCTCTCCTCTCCTCTCTCTAGCTGGTAGAAACCTCTCTAAAAGGAGAGATCTCCTTCTCTCCGGGCTGTGTGTACTACCTGTGGTTAACCCTCTCCTCTCCTCTCTCCTCTCTCTCTAGCTGGTAGAAACCTCTCTAAAAGGAGAGATCTCCTTCTCTCCGGGCTGTGTGTACTACCTGTGGTTAACCCTCTCCTCTCCTCTCTCCTCTCTCTCTAGCTGGTAGAAACCTCTCTAAAAGGAGAGATCTCCTTCTCTCCGGGCTGTGTGTACTACCTGTGGTTAACCCTCTCCTCTCCTCTCTCTCTAGCTGGTAGAAACCTCTCTAAAAGGAGAGATCTCCTTCTCTCCGGGCTGTGTGTACTACCTGTGGTTAACCCTCTCCTCTCCTCTCTCCTCTCTCCTCTCTCCTCTCTCTCTAGCTGGTAGAAACCTCTCTAAAAGGAGAGATCTCCTTCTCTCCGTGCTGTGCGTACTACCTGTGGTTAACCCTCTCCTCTCCTCTCCTCTCTAGCTGGTAGAAACCTCTCTAAAAGGAGAGATCTCCTTCTCTCCGGGCTGTGTGTACTACCTGTGGTTAACCCTCTCCTCTCCTCTCTCCTCTCTCCTCTCTCCTCTCTCCTCTCTCCTCTCCTCTCTCTCTAGCTGGTAGAAACCTCTCTAAAAGGAGAGATCTCCTTCTCTCCGGGCTGTGCGTACTACCTGTGGTTAACCCTCTCCTCTCCTCTCTCCTCTCTCTCTAGCTGGTAGAAACCTCTCTAAAAGGAGAGATCTCCTTCTCTCCGGGCTGTGTGTACTACCTGTGGTTAACCCTCTCCTCTCCTCTCTCCTCTCTCCTCTCTCCTCTCTCCTCTCCTCTCTCTCTAGCTGGTAGAAACCTCTCTAAAAGGAGAGATCTCCTTCTCTCCGGGCTGTGTGTACTACCTGTGGTTAACCCTCTCCTCTCCTCTCCTCTCTCTAGCTGGTAGAAACCTCTCTAAAAGGAGAGATCTCCTTCTCTCCGGGCTGTGTGTACTACCTGTGGTTAACCCTCTCCTCTCCTCTCCTCTCTCTCTAGCTGGTAGAAACCTCTCTAAAAGGAGAGATCTCCTTCTCCCCGGGCTGTGTGTACTACCTGTGGTTAACCCTCTCCTCTCCTCTCCTCTCTCTCTAGCTGGTAGAAACCTCTCTAAAAGGAGAGATCTCCTTCTCTCCGGGCTGTGCGTACTACCTGTGGTTAACCCTCTCCTCTCCTCTCTCCTCTCTCCTCAGCTGGTAGAAACCTCTCTAAAAGGAGAGATCTCCTTCTCCCCGGGCTGTGCGTACTACCTGTGGTTAACCCTCTCCTCTCCTCTCTCCTCTCTCTCTAGCTGGTAGAAACCTCTCTAAAAGGAGAGATCTCCTTCTCTCCGGGCTGTGTGTACTACCTGTGGTTAACCCTCTCCTCTCCTCTCTCCTCTCTCCTCTCTCCTCTCTCCTCTCCTCTCTCTCTAGCTGGTAGAAACCTCTCTAAAAGGAGAGATCTCCTTCTCTCCGGGCTGTGTGTACTACCTGTGGTTAACCCTCTCCTCTCCTCTCCTCTCTCTAGCTGGTAGAAACCTCTCTAAAAGGAGAGATCTCCTTCTCTCCGGGCTGTGTGTACTACCTGTGGTTAACCCTCTCCTCTCCTCTCCTCTCTCTCTAGCTGGTAGAAACCTCTCTAAAAGGAGAGATCTCCTTCTCCCCGGGCTGTGTGTACTACCTGTGGTTAACCCTCTCCTCTCCTCTCCTCTCTCTCTAGCTGGTAGAAACCTCTCTAAAAGGAGAGATCTCCTTCTCTCCGGGCTGTGTGTACTACCTGTGGTTAACCCTCTCCTCTCCTCTCCTCTCTCTCTAGCTGGTAGAAACCTCTCTAAAAGGAGAGATCTCCTTCTCTCCGGGCTGTGCGTACTACCTGTGGTTAACCCTCTCCTCTCCTCTCCTCTCTCTAGCTGGTAGAAACCTCTCTAAAAGGAGAGATCTCCTTCTCTCCGGGCTGTGCGTACTACCTGTGGTTAACCCTCTCCTCTCCTCTCCTCTCTCTAGCTGGTAGAAACCTCTCTAAAAGGAGAGATCTCCTTCTCCCCGGGCTGTGCGTACTACCTGTGGTTAACCCTCTCCTCTCCTCTCCTCTCTCTCTAGCTGGTAGAAACCTCTCTAAAAGGAGAGATCTCCTTCTCTCCGGGCTGTGCGTACTACCTGTGGTTAACCCTCTCCTCTCCTCTCTCCTCTCTCTCTAGCTGGTAGAAACCTCTCTAAAAGGAGAGATCTCCTTCTCCCCGGGCTGTGCGTACTACCTGTGGTTAACCCTCTCCTCTCCTCTCTCCTCTCTCTCTAGCTGGTAGAAACCTCTCTAAAAGGAGAGATCTCCTTCTCCCCGGGCTGTGCGTACTACCTGTGGTTAACCCTCTCCTCTCCTCTCTCCTCTCTCTCTAGCTGGTAGAAACCTCTCTAAAAGGAGAGATCTCCTTCTCCCCGGGCTGTGTGTACTACCTGTGGTTAACCCTCTCCTCTCCTCTCCTCTCTCTCTAGCTGGTAGAAACCTCTCTAAAAGGAGAGATCTCCTTCTCTCCGGGCTGTGTGTACTACCTGTGGTTAACCCTCTCCTCTCCTCTCTCTCTAGCTGGTAGAAACCTCTCTAAAAGGAGAGATCTCCTTCTCTCCGGGCTGTGTGTACTACCTGTGGTTAACCCTCTCCTCTCCTCTCTCTCTAGCTGGTAGAAACCTCTCTAAAAGGAGAGATCTCCTTCTCCCCGGGCTGTGTGTACTACCTGTGGTTAACCCTCTCCTCTCCTCTCTCTCTAGCTGGTAGAAACCTCTCTAAAAGGAGAGATCTCCTTCTCTCCGGGCTGTGTGTACTACCTGTGGTTTGTGATGGACTTCTGTGATGGAGGAGACATGAACGCGTACCTCCTGTCCAGGAAGCCCAGCAGGAGGACCAACACCTCCTTCATGCTGCAGCTGGGCAGCGCTCTGGCCTTCCTGCACCGCAACCAGATCATCCACCGGGACCTGAAGCCAGACAACATCCTCATCTCACAGGGACGGACCCCCCAGGGCTCCCCGGAGCCCACCCTCAAGGTGGCCGACTTTGGCCTGAGCAAGGTGAGCCGTTCTGTTCATTTACTCTGTAGATTCACCTAATCATCACAATAACTCACATTATAAATGGACCCGATGTACTTTTTAAACCGCCAGGGCCAGCAGAACGCATTAAGCACCTGCCCGGTGGGGCCAGTGAAAATAAAATGAAAACATTAACATCTAATAATCTCACATCATTTCCCTGTAGTGCTGCGTTCTGTTAACATTTCTGTTAAATTGTCTCAGTAATTAATTACACTTAAAACATAGTTACATGTATATTTGGATCAAAGTCTGCCGGACCTCAGCGCACCTCGCTGTAAGCAGTTCACCGCTCGCTCGCTGTAAGCAGTTCACTGCGCGCTCGCTGTAAGCAGTTCACTGCTCGCTCGCTGTAAGCAGTTCACTGCTCTCTCGCTCGCTGTAAGCAGTTCACTGCTCGCTCGCTGTAAGCAGTTCACTGCTCTCTCGCTCGCTGTAAGCAGTTCACTGCTCGCTCGCTGTAAGCAGTTCACTGCTCTCTCGCTCGCTGTAAGCAGTTCACTGCTCGCTCGCTGTAAGCAGTTCACTGCTCTCTCGCTCGCTGTAAGCAGTTCACCGCTCGCTCGCTGTAAGCAGTTCACTGCTCGCTCGCTGTAAGTAGTTCACTGCTCTCTCGCTGTAAGTAGTTCACTGCTCACTCGCTGTAAGCAGTTCACTGCTCGCTCGCTCGCTGTAAGCAGTTCACTGCTCGCTCGCTGTAAGTAGTTCACTGCTCGCTCGCTGTAAGTAGTTCACTGCTCACTCGCTGTAAGCAGTTCACTGCTCGCTCGCTCGCTGTAAGCAGTTCACTGCTCGCTCGCTCGCTGTAAGCAGTTCACTGCTCGCTCGCTGTAAGCAGTTCACTGCTCTCTCGCTCGCTGTAAGCAGTTCACTGCTCACTCGCTGTAAGTAGTTCACTGCTCGCTCGCTGTAAGCAGTTCACTGCTCTCTCGCTCGCTGTAAGCAGTTCACTGCTCACTCGCTGTAAGCAGTTCACCACTCGCTCGCTGTAAGTAGTTCACTGCTCGCTCGCTGTAAGCAGTTCACTGCTCGCTCGCTCGCTGTAAGCAGTTCACTGCTCGCTCGCTCGCTGTAAGTAGTTCACTGCTCGCTCGCTGTAAGCAGTTCACTGCTCGCTCGCTGTAAGCAGTTCACTGCTCGCTCGCTGTAAGCAGTTCACTGCTCGCTCGCTGTAAGCAGTTCACCGCTCGCTCGCTCGCTGTAAGCAGTTCACTGCTCGCTCGCTGTAAGCAGTTCACTGCTCGCTCGCTGTAAGCAGTTCACTGCTCGCTCGCTGTAAGCAGTTCACTGCTCGCTCGCTGTAAGCAGTTCACTGCTCGCTCGCTGTAAGCAGTTCACTGCTCGCTCGCTCGCTGTAAGCAGTTCACTGCTCACTCGCTGTAAGCAGTTCACTGCTCGCTCGCTGTAAGCAGTTCACTGCTCGCTCGCTGTAAGCAGTTCACTGCTCACTCGCTCGCTCCCGCCATACAAGCACGTTATGTACTCGAGCAGGACAGGCTCACAGAAGGGTCTTTTCCTGTCATCCTGGGACCTTATCATTCATCTTCAAAATGTTTTTAAAACCAGCAGTATCCGGTCAAACACCAGGTTAAACAGATGAGACGTAAAAGAGGGAGAGAAAGTTTCAACCACAATGGCGAGGCCGCTGGAATTGTCTTGCATAAGACAGGTTCAAAGCATAAGACAGGTTCACAGCATAAGACAGGTTCACAGCATAAGACAGGTTCAAAGCATAAGACAGGTTCAAAGCATAAGACAGGTTCAAAGCATAAGACAGGTTCACAGCATAAGACAGGTTAAAAATGAGCACAATAACTATGTGGGCGTCCACACTGAAGAACCATAATGTTATATTTAAACAGTGCATCAAACACACAGCTGTGTCAGCCTGCATGGAGGGAGAGAGATCTCCAACTCCTTGGTGCTGAAAGGGGATATAAGTATAGATAAATGGTAAATGGTGCATTTATATATCGCTTTTATCCAAAGCGCTTTACGTTGTGCATTACATTCACCCATTCACACACACATTCACACACACATTCATACACACATTCACACACACATTCACACACACATTCACACACCGATGGAGGAGGAAACCATGCAAGGCACCAACCTGCTCATCGGTAGCAATGAGGTGTTCAGCGTCTTGCTCAAGGACACTTCAACACTGTAACGGTTTGCTCAATTAGCTGCTTTGCGGTGCCAGGTAGGCGTGTACCTACCAGAGAGCAGTTAGTCTCTCCTTTACAACACTAAAGGACTGGCCGTCACAACACTAACTCTGGGGGAGACCGGGATCGAACTGGGAACCTTGCGGTTTCCAGTTCACTCTACCGCTGAGCCACTGCCGCCCGGCAGATAATCATCTGACTGATTATTAATTATAAGGAGGTGAGCCTACCTAAAGTAATGCCAGCTAGCATAAAAGCTAGAGTTATAGCTATTCAAAATCAATGGTCTCCATTAATAGAATAACACAACTTTCTGAGGGTGAGTGAGACCCCAATGCAGGGCTAACAGTACAGTAGCCAATGCCTAACATTATATCTCTACCTCCTAACAATGACAGACAAGCAAAAAGTGCATAATAAAAATAATAAAAACATTACATATTCCCCCATTCAGAATGGGTTACTTTTACAATGATTATCATACATACATTTAGATATACGGTCAGGTTTAGGCCTGGCTCAGGGAAGATGCATAACTCCAGGTGTTATGTTAATAACTGTGACCTATCTCCAGGTGTTACGTTAATAACTGTGACCTATCTCCAGGTGTTACGTTAATAACTGGGACCTATCTCCAGGTGTTACGTTAATAACTGTGACCTATATAGGTCACGTTAATAACTGTGACCTATCTCCAGGTGTTATGTTAATAACTGTGACCTATCTCCAGGTGTTACGTTAATAACTGTGACCTATCTCCAGGTGTTACGTTAATAACTGTGACCCATCTCCAGGTGTTACGTTAATAACTGTGACCTATCTCCAGGTGTTACGTTAATAACTGTGACCCATCTCCAGGTGTTACTTTTAATAACTGTGACCTATCTCCAGGTGTTACGTTAATAACTGTGACCTATCTCCAGGTGTTACGTTAATAACTGTGACCTATCTCCAGGTGTTACGTTAATAACTGTGACCTATCTCCAGGTGTTACGTTAATAACTGTGACCTATCTCCAGGTGTTACGTTAATAACTGTGACCTATCTCCAGGTGTGCTCCACCTCGGGCCTCAACCCAGAGGAACCGGCCAGCGTCAACAAGTGCTTCCTGTCGACGGCGTGCGGCACAGACTTCTACATGGCCCCCGAGGTGTGGGAGGGGCACTACACGGCCAAGGCGGACATCTTCGCCCTGGGCGTGATCATCTGGGCCATGGTGGAGCGCATCACCTTCGTGGACGTGGAGACACAGAAGGAGCTGCTGGGCAGCTACGTCCAGCAGGGCTCAGAGATCGTTCCTCTGGGCGAGGCTCTGCTGGAGAACCCCAAGATGGAGCTTCTGATCCCGGCCAGGAAGAAGAGCATGAACGCCCACATGAAGCAGCTGATCAGAGACATGCTGTCTGCCAACCCTCAGGAACGCCCTGACGCTGGAGAGCTGGAGCTCAGGCTGGTCCGTATCGCCTGTAGAGAACTGGACTGGGACACGTGATGACCCCCCCTCCCCCCCATATATACTACACACATATACACATATACACATGTAGAGAACTGGACTGGGACACGTGATGACCCCCCCCTCCCCCCCACCCATATATACTACACACATATACACATATATACTACACACATATACACATATACACACATGTAGAGAACTGGACTGGGACACGTGATGACCCCCCCTCCCCTACATACACACACACACACACACACACACACACACACATACACATACACACACACCAGCCTGATCTCCAGAGAATACCGTAACATTGCACGGAACAGTGCACTTCATTCCGTGGATAGTCGCCTCGGAACTCCCAAATTGCGTGCATATGTACGGCGAGTCCCACGGTGGGCGTAACCAGTCGCAACACGGAAAAACCCGGAAGCAGAGCAGTCCGCACAATAAAATTTACGATTCTGTGCCTATCGGTACATAACTCAAACGGCGCTGAGTAGGCACAGGCGAATGTCCCACCGTTCAGGACGGCAACTCGGTCGCCTTAGCTCCCTCGGTGGTCCTTCACGGGGGGACAATTCGCCTGTGACTTTGCGCCTCCGAAATGGTTTTGTCACAAGGCAGCGCCGTACCATATGCACGCAATTCGGGAGTTCCGAGGCGGCTATCCACGGAATGAAGTGCACTCGTTCCGTGCAATGTTACGGTAATCTCTGGAGATCGGGTTGCACACACATACACACTTTATTTTCTCTTTATCAAGTATAGAGGGTGGAGCTTTAATCAGGCCTAAATATTTGAGCCCAGCCTGACAGAACGTCAGCCCAGCCCTAAAGCCTGATACATGATTAACTCATTGTGCCGGGCCCAGCCCGACCCAAAGCCCACATGTCTCTAAACCGGCTTCATTGCTGCAGTGTCTTGCTCAAGGACACTTCGACACTAACCCAGGGGGAACTGGGGATTGAACCCTTCCAATTCCCAAGCCACCGCTCAACCTCCTGAGCCACCGCTGCCCTTTTTCTGCAAAAAGTAGTCGAGGAGTGTCCACTCCATCAGATACTTGACCTGTAAGGGTCCATTTCACAGGGACCCCCACTCTGAGAACCATTGGGCTACAGGTAACCTAATTGGTCCACACAGTCACAGGTTACTTCTTTAGTTTTAGTTTTTCCAAAGGAACAAACAATGAATACATTTTTATATTAATATTCATATTAACTCTTACCCTGCCAGAGTTTTTTCAGAACAGTCTGTAGCCTCTGCCAGGGTTTTGACCGATTTTGGTACCTTTTCGCATAGCCACAAAATATATTTCTCAAGTATGATTGATCCCCAGAAAATTTCTAATCACAGATGAGATTCAGGTGTGGTTTCACAAATGTCAACGAGGTCAATTTGACCTTGTTGTCATGTGTTGTTTGATGTTTGAAAATAGCTCAAAACCAGTGGTTTCAAACCAAAAAACATTGTGAATTGTTTGTCCGTTTCAATTTTAACATTGAAGTGGATGGAGCAGCAAATCTTTGGAAATTGTTATCTCCTTATTCGTTTGGAATATCGAAAAGGTGTCAATACTAATTTTTTTTTTTTTTTTTTTTTTTTTTTAAGACGTTTTTATACGTCTTTGGCAGGCAACAGCTAATTTCTCAAAGACGTTTATAAACGTCTTTGGCAGTTATAGAGTTAATATGAGTCATTGTTTTGTAGCATGATGTAAACATTGTCCTCCAGCCAGGCTGTCCATGAGCACATATACACTACATGCTTATATACATACATGTCATATATACATACATAGTACATGTCATACATACATACATACATACATACATACATACATACATACATACATACATACATATACATATCATATATACAAACATAGTACAGCTCATACATACATACAGTACATGTCAGACATACAAAAGACTCTGTGTTTCTATGGTAAAGACTCTGTGTCTGCCATGTGTTTCTATGGTAAAGACTCTGTGTCTGCCATGTGTTTCTATGGTAAAGACTCTGTGTCTGCCATGTGTTTCTATGGTAAAGAGACTCTGATATGACATGATATCCTCTTTCTGTAGACTCTGCACCTCAGCTCTAAGGCCCTGTCACTGCTCCTTCCTCTCAGGCTGATCACATGACAACTTCC
Source organism: Gymnoscopelus braueri (assembly GCF_963280865.1). Taxonomy (NCBI): domain Eukaryota; kingdom Metazoa; phylum Chordata; class Actinopteri; order Myctophiformes; family Myctophidae; genus Gymnoscopelus; species Gymnoscopelus braueri. The sequence goes on along the minus strand of NC_137613.1, from coordinate 574,928 downwards.
AACGTTTGTCTACAAATAACATCCGTAAAACCTTTTGGACTCTTTGGTGCTAATAAGTCTATTTATTATTTCACATGCAATACGAGACGAGTCGTCCTGTGATCATAATTAATAATGAGGTGGATGGATGAGACGTGCGTGTGATTACAGGAAGTGGCTTTGACACAAGCTGTGGTGACTTCCTGTCATGGCCGTGTGGTTTAACTTGGCATCTATTTTCATACCAACGTTGTCACAACAACAACAACCTGCAGAATCAGCATTAAGTCAGGCTGCTGCGTTTATATGAAGCAATTTACAACTGATGATGCCTTATCAATGCTCAGGTGTTTAAAAACATAGAACCATGATACAGCTGGATGGAATTTGTAGACAAACATGTATTTACATGATCCATGATAATTATGTACTCAGTCTGTTATTAATGTACATGACATCTACTCAGTCTGTTATTAATGTACATGACATCTACTCAGTATGTTATTAATGTACATGACATCTACTCAGTCTGTTATTAATGTACATGACAGCTGATACAGTATGTACTCAGTCTGTTATTAATGTACATGACAGCTGATACAGTATGTACTCAGTCTGTTATTAATGTACATGACAGCTGATACAGTATGTACTCAGTCTGTTACACATGGTTGTATATCTGAACATCTCACAACATGTCACAGCGTGTTACATGACCATCCATTATAATAGTGAATGTTCTGTATTCAACATGATGGATGAATATATATTATTTCTTGTACAGTTCCACGTTGCTGACAACGAGGGTCAAGTTGAAATGGTCAAATGGTTCGAAATTAAATTCTAATGAAATTCTAATCCATTGACTGTAAAAAAAAGACTCAGAGAATCAACAGAGAAACCAATGTTGATCATTTTATTTAGTAATGAGCACGCGTTGAGCTTGCAGATCACTGTGTGAGCTTGTAGATCACTGTGTGAGCTTGTAGATCACACTTATCACCCAGTGTCCAGTTGTCACAACAACAGTTAGTTGTGTTTCTATCTGTTTGTAACTGATAAGCTGAAATAATGTGAGGAATGACCCCCCCCCCCCTTAGCGTATGTACAGTAATGATTCATTACTTTGACACACAAATCATTTGTTGCCTAAAAGGTCAAATGATCTTTAGCTGAAGAGCTGCTTGTAAAACGTTGAACTTTGAACTTTCTGTATTCAAAATGGAAAAATGTTCCGTTTGACGGAGAGACCTGGGGGGGTGGGGCCTAGGGGGGCGGGGCCTAGGGGGGCGGGGCCTGGTTTATGGTCTGATTTACCTGCACTTTTTGTTTTTAATTTGTATATAATACTAACTCCAGCACACACACACACACACACACACACACACACACACACACACACACACACACACACACACACACACACACACACACACACACACACACAGAGCCAGAGGATGATGATGTCATGCTGTGTCACATGATCTCGTTCCCCTGGCTCTGCATCTTACCCACAATCCTTTGCTCCATGCTTCCTTCAGACAGACTGAATCTCAGCCTGTTTTATATCTGATGTGATTGGTTGTTCTGTTCAGGACCTGTGTTGATTGGTTGGTTGATCAGAGGGATCCTGTGTTGATTGGTTGGTTGATCAGAGGGATCCTGTGTTGATTGGTTGGTTGATCAGAGGGATCCTGTGTTGATTGGTTGGTTGATCAGAGGGATCCTGTGTTGATTGGTTGGTTGTTAAAGGGATCCTGTGTTGATTGGTTGGTTGATCAAAGGGATCCTGTGTTGATTGGTTGGTTGATCAGAGGGATCCTGTGTTGATTGGTTGGTTGTTAAAGGGATCCTGTGTTGATTGGTTGGTTGTTAAAGGGATCCTGTGTTGATTGGTTGGTTGTTAAAGGGATCCTGTGTTGATTGGTTGGTTGTTAAAGGGATCCTGTGTTGATTGGTTGGTTGTTAAAGGGATTCCAGTACAAAGAAAACCCAAAGGACAAGAATGCAGGAAAACTTTATTTCACTAAATATTCATATTCACATTCACATTCATATTCATATTCATATTCATATTCATATTCATATTCATATTCATAACCCTAGACTAACAATCAGTGCAAATAACCGATCTGCAAGTTCACAACGTGTTGCGTAGATCTATAGACCCAGACATAGATCTATAGACCCAGACAGTTAGATCTATAGACCCAGACATAGATCTATAGACCCAGACAGTTAGATCTATAGACCCAGACATAGATCTATAGACCCAGACATAGATCTATAGACCCAGACAGTTAGATCTATAGACCCAGACATAGATCTATAGACCCAGACATAGATCTATAGACCCAGACAGTTAGATCTATAGACCCAGACATAGATCTATAGACCCAGACATAGATCTATAGACCCAGACATAGATCTATAGACCCAGACCCAGATAGTTTTAACACATTGGGTTCCAGCATTCTCCCCATTGACTGCTCTTTGCTGTTTAAAGCTCTAGACTCCACGACGAGCAAATCCACGTAAAAAAAAGCATGCATTCATGTAGCGCAATGACCCTGGCTACATCCTGACCCTAACCCATGACCCTGGCTACATCCTGGAATGATAACTTTTCACTCGCGAGTTACAACGGGGGGGATCGTGCATGACCGGTTTTCCCCACCGGAAACAGACTCGGAGATACAGACGTTTTAAAGAAGGAAATAGACAGGAAGCGGATGGGGAGCCATGTTTTTTGCAGCTCTGGGAGTACCCATTGTGACAGGATCACAATGGGAGCTGCTCTAGCCCCTCCCGTGTGGAAAAAAACAAAAAGACACCAAAACCGTTTTACTACGGTTTTGGCACTCCGAGTAACTTTTTGCACCTTTTGCAAAACCGTATATATACGGTTTTGGCACCCCATGTGTTAATACACACTTTTGGTGCAACTTAGACACATCCTCAGTGATGTATCCTGGGTTCACTGGGTGTTTCGGGTCTCACATCATAAACCCTCGCCCAGGCGACCCAGCCGGGGGTGATCAGGCCCCGGCTTGTGTCTAAGTAGACGCCTTTTCTGCCGCGTCGGTGATGTTTTTGATGGCTTTTCTGTTGTTCAGTCCCTTCACTCCCAGCATCTTGAGTGCCCTGGTGAGAGACTGGCCGACGAATCCTCTGCATCCGACCTCCATGGGGTTACATCAGGTCCTCCATCCCCTGCTTCGGCATTCGCCTGCCAGCTCCTCGTACTTGGCCCTCTTCCTCTCAAAGGCCTCCTCCATCCCTTGCTCCTCTTCCTCTCAAAGGCCTCCTCCATCCCCTGCTCCTCTTCCTCTCAAAGGCCTCCTCCATCCCCAGCTCCTCTTCCTCTCAAAGGCCTCCTCCATCCCCTGCTCCTCTTCCTCTCAAAGGCCTCCTCCATCCCCAGCTCCTCTTCCTCTCAAAGGCCTCCTCCATCCAGTCTTCCCAGGGAACAGTCAACTCCAGCTGGACCACTTGCCTTGTTGTTTCTGACACCAGGACCATGTCTGGCCTGAGTGTGGTCACTGAGATGTTCTCCAGGCATTTGAGCTGTCTCCCTAGGTTGACCTTCAGCTGTCTCCCTATAGGTTGACCTTCAGCTGTCTCCCTATAGGTTGACCTTCAGCTGTCTCCCTATAGGTTGACCTTCAGCTGTCTCCCTAGGTTGACCTTCAGCTGTCTCCCTAGGTTGACCTTCAGCTGTCTCCCTATAGGTTGACCTTCAGCTGTCTCCCTAGGTTGACCTTCAGCTGTCTCCCTATAGGTTGACCTTCAGCTGTCTCCCTAGGTTGACCTTCAGCTGTCTCCCTATAGGTTGACCTTCAGCTGTCTCCCTAGGTTGACCTTCAGCTGTCTCCCTAGGTTGACCTTCAGCTGTCTCCCTATAGGTTGACCTTCAGCTGTCTCCCTATAGGTTGACCTTCAGCTGTCTCCCTATAGGTTGACCTTCAGCTGTCTCCCTAGGTTGACCTTCAGCTGTCTCCCTAGGTTGACCTTCAGCTGTCTCCCTATAGGTTGACCTTCAGCTGTCTCCCTAGGTTGACCTTCAGCTGTCTCCCTATAGGTTGACCTTCAGCTGTCTCCCTATAGGTTGACCTTCAGCTGTCTCCCTAGGTTGACCTTCAGCTGTCTCCCTATAGGTTGACCTTCAGCTGTCTCCCTAGGTTGACCTTCAGCTGTCTCCCTATAGGTTGACCTTCAGCTGTCTCCCTAGGTTGACCTTCAGCTGTCTCCCTAGGTTGACCTTCAGCTGTCTCCCTATAGGTTGACCTTCAGCTGTCTCCCTAGGTTGACCTTCAGCTGTCTCCCTATAGGTTGACCTTCAGCTGTCTCCCTAGGTTGACCTTCAGCTGTCTCCCTAGGTTGACCTTCAGCTGTCTCCCTATAGGTTGACCTTCAGCTGTCTCCCTAGGTTGACCTTCAGCTGTCTCCCTAGGTTGACCTTCAACTGTCTCCCTATAGGTTGACCTTCAGCTGTCTCCCTATAGGTTGACCTTCAGCTGTCTCCCTATAGGTTGACCTTCAGCTGTCTCCCTAGGTTGACCTTCAGCTGTCTCCCTATAGGTTGACCTTCAGCTGTCTCCCTAGGTTGACCTTCAGCTGTCTCCCTATAGGTTGACCTTCAGCTGCCAGTCTGGAGCTGTTGCCAGCAGCCCCCCTGCTTGACTCAGGCGCTGCTGTGGCTTCCCCCCAGCCCTAACAAAGGCCATGGACTGCCTTGTTGGTTATTGATGTTTGCTGGTGGAGATCCCTGTGCTGATGACCTCTGCGATGACCCGCAGCACTTGGTCATGGCGCCAGCGGTAACGCCCGTCTCCTAGTGCCCTTGGGCAGCAGCTCAGGATGTGCTCCAGCGATCCTGCTCTCTGGCAGAGAGGGCACAGTGAGGGCACAGAGAGGGCACAGAGAGGGCACAGAGAGGGCACAGAGAGGGCACAGTGGAGTCTCTCTGGCAGAGAGGGCACAGTGGAGTCTCTCTGGCAGAGAGGGCACAGTGGAGTCTCTCTGGCAGAGAGGGCACAGTGGAGTCTTGGCCAAACCCCAGCGGAAGGAAGAGGTTGGATGGGCTTGAGAGGACATCGTACACCGACTGAATGAGGAACTTGATCCGGTGTGGCTCAGATCTCCATAGCTCTGTCCACGATATCTTCCGGTCAGCTGCCTCCTCCCATCGGGTCCACGCCCCCCTGCTGCCGCATCCCTACTGTCCTACTGCAGCGGGCTTCCTCCACCCCTGCTCGGACCTCCTCCTGGATCAGCTGCCGCCTTTCCTTTCCCTGGGACTTGTTGTAGCGAGGTCTTGGGTTGCTCCCGAGACCTGCCCTTCCGGAAGCCACTGTTCCCACCAGCTTGCTGCTCCTTCTCCAGATGACTTTGAGGATCGTCCATAGTCGCTTCAAGAGTCTAGGGCATCTCTTGTAGACAACATATGGCACTCCGCTGGGGCCTGGCGCTGAGTTGGTTCTAGCAGCTTTGACAACCTCCTCAACTTCTTTCAAAGTTGTCTCCTTGGTGTCAAATGCCGAGGTGGGTTCTGGCGGAGTTGTCAAGGTCCTGCATGGCCCAAGATCTTCCTCTCTTGCACTGTCACTGTAGGTGGCACTGAGGTACTTGTTAACCTCGTCTTCAGTACAGGCAAGGTGGCCACTTCTTTTCTGCCCAAGGATCTTCTTGGTGACCCAGACAGTTAGATCTATAGACCCAGACATAGATCTATAGACCCAGTCAGAACACAGTTAGTGTTTCTCGTGTCAGTGACTGGTGTTTTGCACATGTTGTTGTTGTTGTTGTTGTTGTTAGTGTAAATACTGTACAGGACGGACCAGGGGACACGTGATTGATGCGTGATGATGATTGATGGACATTTGACTGGATTGACTCTGTTTTTAAGAGCCTTTTGTTCGTTTGAATTGTAAAAGAAAAACAACAAAAAAAAAGTGCTGTGATGGATTTACTGTTTATAATGCAGCTTCCATTGTTTTCTGTGTGATTTACAGTATAATGATACTGTTGTTTCTGTGTGATTTACAGTATAATGATACTGTTGTTTCTGTGTGATTTACAGTATAATGATACTGTTGATGTGATGATGATGATGATGACGATAATTGTATATTTGTCATCGTCCTGTTTGTGGTTTTTAAGCAACAGAATCTGTCTTTAACCCTTTAAGACCAGGAACACATCTGTGTCACTTTAGATTTCTTTGGCTATAAAAAAAATAGCAGATCTACAAGCTCATCGCGCAGCACCGAGTGTCGCGCTATGAGCTTGTAGATCTGCTATTTTTTTTAAATCTTTTTATCTTTTGCAAATCTTTTAATATAAATATTTTAAGCGAACATTTGTAAGTCAAATCTTTGCTTCTTGGGGCCCTGGAACTAAATATTAAAAACATTTTCATTTAAAAAAATATATATTCAAAGATTTGCAAAAAAAATAAAAGAAATCAGCTCTACAAGCTCATAGTGCGGCACAGCGCTATGAGCTTGTAGATCTGCTATTTTTGAATAGCCAAATAAATCTAAAAATGACACGGATGTGTTCCCGCTCTGAATGGGTTAAAAACACGGGTCAACAGATGCTGTCGGTGTAAACTTTGTTTTTACAAAATAACTTTGACTTTTCAGGTAATATTTTCACAATTCTTCAAATATAGCGAACAAACAGCAGCAACTTGTAGATCTGCTATTTTCTCTTTTTTTGTGACATTGTTGTACAATGTAGGGCCTTAATCTACACACAAAAACATGGAGATACAAGGTTTCTGCTCCACAGCAACAAGAATACACACATTATTCTGTGTTTGAGTCTGGAAGACAATAAATATGATCCGTACAGTACATAGTACAGTAACTGTTCTAATGTATGTACACACAGTGGTTCTCAAACCTTTTCATGTCAAGGACCCCCACATTAATATGTATTTGGCCACAGACCCCCTCATCTGACCATGTGCCAGGGACCCCCCACCAAAGAGTTGTGTTCAAGAAAATTCTAAAATTTTCCAAACGTTTTTTATTTTCAAACAATAACCAACATATAAATGGTTAAAGTGGTTAAAATGATTGTGATGCTATGTTAAAGGAGGAGTTCACCCAAAAAATGACTTATTTTCTATCAATTACACACCCCATGAAGCCTTGATATCATGGATTTATTTTTGTTTTTGTCTCATTCCTAAGACAATAATTTGTGTGTATTTCCGGTAGGAGACACAAATAATCTACTTTGTCTCTCCTACCGGATACATTAGCCGGTAGGAGACGGGAATCAAACTATTAGCTTTAGGAATGCGACAAAAACAAAAAATAATCCATGGATTCAAGGCTTGAAAATAAGTCATTTTTTTGGTGAACTCCTCCTTTAACTGCTTTAGCTGGGGACCCCCTGGAACCCGCCCCCCCATCTCCCCCGAGGACCCCTGATGTACAGTGTACGGTAACTGTACCGTGGACCTGGTTTAAACATCATATTGTACATAATTAATAATTCAGGTTCAACTTCTCTCTGACTTTTGTATGAACTGTTTTGGTTTGTTTTTGCTGTAAAATATTTTGAAGAGAATAAATGAAATTTATCACAAAAAATAAGAGCTTCTGTGAATAACTGTCAATCATTGTTGAACTTTATAGTTTTAAATAAAATATGAATTATGAGTCATTTTACTTCTAAGGAATAGAACAGGGTGATGCAACTGTGATGATGTAGAGGATAGAGGGCCACTATATTAACACACTCACTACAGAGGGACACATTACATATACTGTATACAGACATTCTATGTCACACAAAAGTAGCAAAAATAGCCGATCTACAAGCTCAAAACGTGTTTTGAGCTTGTAGATCTGCTATTTTTGATATTTTTGAAATGGAATCCCGATTCCTTTGTTCCAAAATCATTTAGGATTTGTAATAGGATTTTTTTCAATTGTAATCCAACAGGATTAGTTTTTTTTATCAGAGTATCCTTCATTCACCCTGCAGGGCAGCTCATTAATGTAATCCAGAACACCTGGTGGTGGGTGTGACTTCAGGAAGCTGGCTGCTAGGCTACAAACAAACAGCATTTATAGATTATGCTACAAACAGCTCCAGTAATGGTGTAATGTGTAGATTGATGGTGTAGTTCATAGATTAGTTTACAAACAGCACTAACGGTGTAGTTTATAGACTGTAGTGTAGTTTGGTGTAGATTAGAAGAACTATCTGACATCGTGACAAACTGTTCAGTCTCATCTGTTGACTTGTTGACACATTTCTACCATCTGCAGCTGAGGTGAGTTAAAACCCTGCATTATAGATACACCCTGCATATATGTGAGCTTGTAGATCTGCTTTTTTCTTGTTTTTTTGACATTTTTTTTGGCCCAAATATGGATGCCAGGTTGAAAGTGGTTTTGATTAATGAGGTATTTATTGAAATGATGTCACAATGCATGATAAAACACAATGATACACTTAACGTCTCTAAGGGGTTAAACTGTAAAGCCTGAGGCTTATTTCCATGGTGGTCCCTTGTTTCGGGGGAGGGGGGGGGTACAATAGGTACAACAACATAAAAAATAAGGGTTAGAATATCAGGGGTGATGTTTTGTTGTTGTCGGGCAGAAACCTTATCTCCTTATTTTAACTTTCTTCCTAAATGAATGCCGTACTTCACCATTCTGTCACACAAGTTAATCTCTCAGATTCTGCTCTGAGATAGTACAAACAGCAGAGGGCGCTGTTTTTCCTTCTCATTTGGCTTTGGGTTCCCAGATTGCACAAAAGTAGCAAAAATAGCCGACCTACAAGCTCAAAACGTGTCGCGGTGCGTTTTGAGCTTGTAGATCTGTTATTTTTGCTACTTTTGCTATTTTTTTAACTGGAATCCAGATTTTTTTTTCTGCTATTTTTTAAATGGAATCCTGAAAAGTGAAATTTTTATTTAATTTCAAATGCATTTAGTTATACTTTTGTTAACTTTATGAACTTAAATACAAATCCATTGGACATAAAAAAGACAATATAATGTTAATACTAGTCATTAAGCTACTAATACAGACTGAAGTCATTAAAGCGGGTCATGTTTACATGTTAGGAATCATAACAGCTGAAATTAATAATATATATATATATATATATATATATATATATATATATATATATATATATATATATATATATATATATATATATGTATACACTATTCTGATATTAACCTGTGGGCCGCATTAAGTGAAGGTGGGGGCCGCCAGTTGCCCATGTATGGGTTAGTTAGATCATTAATTTATATTAAGGGATATAAACCTTATAATTAAGGGATAGAAACCAAAAAGGAAAGCCAATCCTGACACTGAATGTCTTGGATACACATGCATACATTCAGATGAGTTACAGAATCTGCTGGTTTACAGGTACCTGTAACAATGGGCAGCAGGTATGGGGAACCATCAGGTGGCTCTGCAGAGCGCTGGACCAACAAGGTAAAGTACTTTATTGTCTCCGCCAGGCCGAAAGGCATGGCGAGAGAGTATGTTTTACCCCCTGTCTGTCCGTCCGTCAGTGTGTCCGTCCGCTCTCTGTCTGTTAGCAGCTAATCTCCGGCACCGTTGGCCCGGTCGCTGCGAAACTGTGCACACACACTCCCTGGATGCCAATTCAGAACCTCTGCCCCAATGTTTTTACATGGGCCTGTTATAGCGCCACCAGGAGGCAGATTTGTGCCAAACCCATTTTTTGATATTACTCCTACAGATTTTATCCAAACATCACGCAAATAAGTACATAGTATCTCTATAGTCATGTGATTAACACGGATCTGTCCGATTTTCCATATTCCATCCTGATTGGCTAAGATTGGCTTCCAAAGTTTGCAGGATTGGTCCGTTTTGAACAAAATGCCTCAAATCATGAACACAGCTTGCGATTTCCGTGAAATTTCACACACACATTCCCACTAGGCCAAGGAAGAAATGCGACCCTTTTAAAATTTGCCTGTTATAGCGCCACCAGCAGGTCTAATTTAGAAAAACACATTTTTGGCACAAAATGCCTCAAATCATGAATGCAGTGTCCGATTGCCGTGAAAGGCCTAAGAAGAAATGGCACTCTTTTCACATTGGCCTATTATAGCGCCACCAGGAGGCCACAATAACGTACCTGACCTGGCGGGTTTTCTAGTTTAGATCTCATCTCATGTTTATAAAGCTCATGTTGCAGAGGTTCTAATGTTTATAAAGCTCATGTTACAGAGGTTCTCATGTTTATAAAGCTCATGTTGCAGAGGTTCTAATGTTTATAAAGCGCATGTTACAGAGGTTCTCATGTTTATAAAGCTCATGTTGCAGAGGTTCTCATGTTTATAAAGCTCATGTTACAGAGGTTCTCATGTTTATAAAGCTCATGTTGCAGAGGTTCTCATGTTTATAAAGCTCACTGTTGCAGAGGTTCTCATGTTTATAAAGCTCATGTTGCAGAGGTTCTCATGTTTATAAAGCTCACTGTTGCAGAGGTTCTCATGTTTATAAAGCTCATGTTGCAGAGGTTCTCATGTTTATAAAGCTCATGTTGCAGAGGTTCTAATGTTTATAAAGCTCACTGTTGCAGAGGTTCTCATGTTTATAAAACTCATGTTGCAGAGGTTCTAATGTTTATAAAGCTCACTGTTGCAGAGGTTCTCATGTTTATAAAGCTCACTGTTGCAGAGGTTCTCATGTTTATAAAGCTCATGTTGCAGAGGTTCTCATGTTTATAAAGCTCACTGTTGCAGAGGTTCTCATGTTTATAAAGCTCACTGTTGCAGAGGTTCTCATGTTTATAAAGCTCATGTTGCAGAGGTTCTAATGTTTATAAAGCTCACTGTTGCAGAGGTTCTCATGTTTATAAAGCTCATGTTGCAGAGGTTCTCATGTTTATAAAGCTCACTGTTGCAGAGGTTCTCATGTTTATAAAGCTCATGTTGCAGAGGTTCTCATGTTTATAAAGCTCATGTTGCAGAGGTTCTCATGTTTATAAAGCTCTTGTTGCAGAGGTTCTCATGTTTATAAAGCTCATGTTGCAGAGGTTCTCATGTTTATAAAGCTCTTGTTGCAGAGGTTCTCATGTTTATAAAGTTCACTGTTGCAGAGGTTCTCATGTTTATAAAGCTCACTGTTGCAGAGGTTCTCATGTTTATAAAGCTCATGTTGCAGAGGTTCTCATGTTTATAAAGCTCATGTTGCAGAGGTTCTCATGTTTATAAAGCTCATGTTGCAGAGGTTCTCATGTTTATAAAGCTCATGTTGCAGAGGTTCTCATGTTTATAAAGCTCATGTTGCAGAGGTTCTCATGTTTATAAAGCTCATGTTGCAGAGGTTCTCATGTTTATAAAGCTCTTGTTGCAGAGGTTCTCATGTTTATAAAGTTCACTGTTGCAGAGGTTCTCATGTTTATAAAGCTCACTGTTGCAGAGGTTCTCATGTTTATAAAGCTTATGTTGCAGAGGTTCTCATGTTTATAAAGCTCATGTTGCAGAGGTTCTCAAACATTTTCGTGTCAGGGACCACCAGATTTATATACAGAAAGAATAGCTGATCTACAAGCTCACAACGTGTGACGTTGTGACACGTTTTGAGCCCCTTTCGGAACCCTGAATACCTTTTTTATATTTGGGAGGGCGGTATCCAGGGTCCCTTGACAGTCAATCCACTCTCCCATGTACCCGCTGGTACCACTGTCTGGTCTCGGACAGATATAACGTCGCTTAAGTGTTGCAGAGATTTTTCAAAGATACTCCCAGATGCAGGAGGCTCCGGCGGAAACGTGCGTTGATCGGCGCTAAACGGCGTTACCATTAAACATGTTATATCCATATTTTAACATTAAGTTCTCTTCTCTTCCCCGCCTCCCCCGTCTTCTGATTTGCTAGATGCACTTTTCCATCCAATCACAAAACGGGGGAGGTGGGACATGGTGCTCCAGAGATAGATCGCAGAGATACCAACACAGTAATCTAATACTTTAGTTTATATTAACAGTAGTTAATGTAGTATGTTAATGTAACATGTTAGATTATTAGTAGTTAATGTAATATGGTAATGTAATATGTTAATGTAACATGTTAATATAACATGTTAGATTATTAGTAGTTAATGTAACATGTTAATGTAACATGTTAGATTATTAGTAGTTAATGTAACATGTTAATGTAACATGTTAGATTATTAGTAGTTAATGTAACATGTTAATGTAACATGTTAGATTATTAGTAGTTAATGTAACATGTTAATGTAACATGTTAGATTATTAGTAGTTAAAGTGTCATTGCTTTGCTCTGGTCCCAGAGGTCATCTGTCCAGATCGTACCGTGCACCGTGTCCCACATCCTGTCTGCTACTGACCTCTGTGACGTCAGCCAGGTAAGTGTACACAACACCACGTCTTTATGTAAATGTACACAACATCACGTCTTTATGTAAATGTACACAACACCACGTCTTTATGTAAATGTACACAACACCACGTCTTTATGTAAATGTACACAACACCACGTCTTTATGTAAATGTACACGACACCACGTCTTTACGTAAATGTACACAACACCACGTCTTTATGTAAATGTACACGACACCACGTCTTTACGTAAATGTACACGACACCACGTCTTTATGTAAATGTACACGACACCACGTCTTTACGTAAATGTACACGACACCACGTCTTTATGTAAATGTACACGACACCACGTCTTTATGTAAATGTACACGACACCACGTCTTTACGTAAATGTACACGACACCACGTCTTTATGTAAATGTACACGACACCACGTCTTTATGTAAATGTACACGACACCACGTCTTACGTAAATGTACACGACACCACGTCTTTATGTAAATGTACACAACACCACGTCTTTATGTAAATGTACACGACACCACGTCTTTATGTAAATGTACACAACACCGCGTCTTTACGTAAATGTACACGACACCACGTCCACGACACCACGTCTTTATGTAAATGTACACAACACCACGTCTTACGTAAATGTACACGACATCACGTCTTTACGTAAATGTACACGACACCACGTCTTACGTAAATGTACACGACATCACGTCTTACGTAAATGTACACGACACCACGTCTTACGTAAATGTACACGACACCACGTCTTACGTAAATGTACACGACACCACGTCTTACGTAAATGTACACGACACCACGTCTTTACGTAAATGTGCACAACACCACGTCTTTACGTAAATGTACACGACACCACGTCTTTATGTAAATGTACACAACACCACGTCTTTATGTAAATGTACACGACACCACGTCTTACGTAAATGTACACGACACCACGTCTTTATGTAAATGTACACGACACCACGTCTTTATGTAAATGTACACGGCACCACGTCTTTACGTAAATGTACACGACACCACGTCTTTATTTAAATGTACACGACACCACGTCTTACGTAAATGTACACGACACCACGTCTTTATGTAAATGTACACGACACCACGTCTTACGTAAATGTACACGACACCACGTCTTTATGTAAATGTACACGACACCACGTCTTTATGTAAATGTACACGACACCACGTCTTACGTAAATGTACACGACACCACGTCTTTACGTAAATGTACACGACACCACGTCTTACGTAAATGTACACAACATCACGTCTTTATGTAAATGTACACGACACCACGTCTTTATGTAAATGTACACGACACCACGTCTTACGTAAATGTACACGACACCACGTCTTTATGTAAATGTACACGACACCACGTCTTTATGTAAATGTACACAACACCACGTCTTACGTAAATGTACACGACACCACGTCTTACGTAAATGTACACGACACCACGTCTTACGTAAATGTACACGACACCACGTCTTACGTAAATGTACACGACACCACGTCTTACGTAAATGTACACGACACCACGTCTTATGTAAATGTACACGACACCACGTCTTTACGTAAATGTACATGACACCACGTCTTTATGTAAATGTACACGACACCACGTCTTACGTAAATGTACACGACATCACGTCTTACGTAAGACGTAAATGTACACGACACCACGTCTTTACGTAAATGTACACGACACCACGTCTTTATGTAAATGTACACGACACCACGTCTTTACGTAAATGTACACGACACCACGTCTTTACGTAAATGTACACGACACCACGTCTTTACGTAACTGTACACGACACCACGTCTTTATGTAAATGTACACGACACCACGTCTTTACGTAAATGTACACGACATCACATCAGTGTGCTGTGTTGTTGCAGGTGTCTATTGCAGTGTAACAGTGTGTTGTGGTGTTGCAGGTGTCTATTGCAGTGTAACATTGTGTTGTGTTGTGTTGTTGCAGGTGTCTATTGCAGTGTAACAGTGTGTTGTGTTGTTGCAGGTGTCTATTGCAGTGTAACAGTGTGTTGTGTTGTTGCAGGTGTCTATTGCAGTGTAACAGTGTGTTGTGTTGTTGCAGGTGTCTATTGCAGTGTAACAGTGTGTTGTGTTGTGTTGTTGCAGGTGTCTATTGCAGTGTAACAGTGTGTTGTGTTGTTGCAGGTGTCTATTGCAGTGTAACAGTGTGTTGTGTTGTTGCAGGTGTCTATTGCAGTGTAACAGTGTGTTGTGTTGTTGCAGGTGTCTATTGCAGTGTAACAGTGTGTTGTGTTGTTGCAGGTGTCTATTGCAGTGTAACAGTGTGTTGTGTTGTTGCAGGTGTCTATTGTAGGCGTGGTCATCAGACAGGAAGTCCTGGTCAATAACATTCAGTACCAGGTGGACGACATGACCGCTGCTCCTCTCACTGTAAAACACTGGATGGACACTCAGGTAGTTTGTCTTAAATAACAGATCTTCAAGCTCACAATGCGTTGTGGCGTGTTGTGAACTTGTAGATCCGTCTATGTTGTAAAATGTTGATGCTATTGTTAAAGTGGTTGATAAATATACAGTCATTATAACAGAATGGTGTGGAGCGGCATCTGGCCAGTCCTGGAACCTATGTGAAAGTGTCAGGAACTGTGCAGACCTTCCAGGTATGGGATAGATGAACTTACAGTATGTTAAAGAACTGTGCAGACCTTCCAGGTATGGGATAGATGAACTTACAGTATGTTAAAGAACTGTGCAGACCTTCAAGGTATGGGATAGATGAACTTAACAGTATGTTAAAGAACTGTGCAGACCTTCCAGGTATGGGATAGATGAACTTAACAGTATGTTACAGAACTGTGCAGACCTTCCAGGTATGGGATAGATGAACTTAACAGTATGTTAAAGAACTGTGCAGACCTTCCAGGTATGGGATAGATGAACTTAACAGTATGTTAAAGAACTGTGCAGACCTTCCAGGTATGGGATAGATGAACTTAACTGTATGTTAAAGAACTGTGCAGACCTTCCAGGTATGGGATAGATGAACTTAACTGTATGTTAAAGAACTGTGCAGACCTTCCAGGTATGGGATAGATGAACTTAACTGTATGTTAAAGAACTGTGCAGACCTTCCAGGTATGGGATAGATGAACTTAACAGTATGTTAAAGAACTGTGCAGACCTTCCAGGTATGGGATAGATGAACTTAACAGTATGTTAAAGAACTGTGCAGACCTTCCAGGTATGGGATAGATGAACTTACAGTATGATAAAGAACTGTGCAGACCTTCCAGGTATGGGATAGATGAACTTACAATATGTTAAAGAACTGTGCAGACCTCCCAGGTATGGGATAGATGAACTTACAGTATGTTAAAGAACTGTGCAGAAGGTATTTTCTCTGCTGTATAATGGTGCGTTCACACAAGCAGATTAAATGATACATGCTACCATTCATTTTCAATGGAAACCAGCGACATGAAGATACAAAGATACATCTAACGTTTGTAGCTGTAGCTCTAGCGTCAAAGATACAAAACAAAGCTACAAATTGAAGATGAGCTGTGTTCAACTTCTAGATACAAAGATACAACTGTAGCTCTGATGTCCGCACGTTTGATGACGTCAACGACCGCGTTGAGCAACACAGATACAAAGCAACACAGCGACAAAGATGTGGTGTATTTTTGTATCTTTGTATCTTTGTATCTTTGTATTTTTGTATCTTTGTATCTTTGTATCTTTTAATCTGCCCGTGTGAATGCACCATAAGGGTATTTTCTCTGCTGCATAAGGGTGAAATGAGACTTGTGGCCAACAACGTGCGTTGCATGGAGGATCACAATGAGATCACGTCTCACATGCTGGAGGTGGTACACGCCCACATGACGCAGTTTGGAAGGGTATGACATCATCTATGACATCATCTCGTGTTCATGTGGACATCGTCTCTGTCCTTTGAACTTGAACTCTGTTGAACTGAACATTGTGGTCACCAGGCAGGTGACACGGCCACCTCGATGACATCATCATCATCATCATCATCATCATCATCATCATCGGGTCACCTGAATAAGAGCAGGGATGGAGGTTATGACATCACACTGAGATATGGTCTGTCCAGCGTTCACAGCCAGGTCAGTGTCTTTGATAAACAGCCTTATTCATGGAACACGTCTGTGTCGTCTTCACTTTTATTTGGCTATTTAAAAAAAAATAGTGAACATTTTGTGCAAATCTTTGAATGTATATTTTTAAAGTGAACGTTTGTAACTCTAATCTGTGCTTCTGGGGGGGGGGGGGGGGGTCCCTGGAGGGTCCCTGGAGGGTCCCTGGAACAAAACATTTTGAGATGGGCGTCCGTGGCCAAATACATATCTAATTATTTATTTTTCTAAATCCTAACAGTATGTTTCTATATCAGTGGTGCTCCAACTTTTCCATGTCAAGGACTCTCCAAAATGATATGTATTTGGCTGCGGACCCCCATCTCCAGATATGTTGTTCCAGGGACCCCCCATGAGCACAGATCGGAGTTAAAGTGTTGGCTTTATGGGCGCGGTGGTGCAGTCTGTAGCGCTGTCGCCTCACTGTGGGCGCTGGGGGCGTGTCTTCTCCAACGCGTCATCAGTGCCCATACTCTAGGTGGGGTTGGTGAAAGGGCCTTTCTGTGTGGAGTTTGCATGTTCTCCCCGTGTCTCCTAGGGTAGGTACCCTCACATGTTCTCCCTGTGTCTCCTAGGGTAGGTACCCTCACATGTTCTCCCCGTGTCTCCTAGGGTAGGTACCCTCACATGTTCTCCCCGTGTCTCCTAGGGTAGGTACCCTCACATGTTCTCCCCGTGTCTCCTAGGGTAGGTACCCTCACATGTTCTCCCCGTGTCTCCTAGGGTAGGTACCCTCACATGTTCTCCCTGTGTCTCCTAGGGTAGGTACCCTCACATGTTCTCCCCGTGTCTCCTAGGGTAGGTACCCTCACATGTTCTCCCCGTGTCTCCTAGGGTAGGTACCCTCACATGTTCTCCCCGTGTCTCCTAGGGTAGGTACCCTCACATGTTCTCCCCGTGTCTCCTAGGGTAGGTACCCTCACATGTTCTCCCCGTGTCTCCTAGGGTAGGTACCCTCACATGTTCTCCCCGTGTCTCCTAGGGTAGGTACCCTCACATGTTCTCCCCGTGTCTCCTAGGGTAGGTACCCTCACATGTTCTCCCCGTGTCTCCTAGGGTAGGTACCCTCACATGTTCTCCCCGTGTCTCCTAGGGTAGGTACCCTCACATGTTCTCCCCGTGTCTCCTAGGGTAGGTACCCTCACATGTTCTCCCCGTGTCTCCTAGGGTAGGTAACCTCACATGTTCTCCCCGTGTCTCCTAGGGTAGGTACCCTCACATGTTCTCCCCGTGTCTCCTAGGGTAGGTACCCGCACATGTTCTCCCCGTGTCTCCTAGGGTAGGTAACCTCACATGTTCTCCCCGTGTCTCCTAGGGTAGGTAACCTCACATGTTCTCCCCGTGTCTCCTAGGGTAGGTAACCTCACATGTTCTCCCCGTGTCTCCTAGGGTAGGTACCCTCACATGTTCTCCCTGTGTCTCCTAGGGTAGGTACCCTCACATGTTCTCCCTGTGTCTCCTAGGGTAGGTACCCTCACATGTTCTCCCTGTGTCTCCTAGGGTAGGTACCCTCACATGTTCTCCCCGTGTCTCCTAGGGTAGGTAACCTCACATGTTCTCCCTGTGTCTCCTAGGGTAGGTACCCTCACATGTTCTCCCCGTGTCTCCTAGGGTAGGTACCCTCACATGTTCTCCCCGTGTCTCCTAGGGTAGGTACCCTCACATGTTCTCCCTGTGTCTCCTAGGGTAGGTAACCTCACATGTTCTCCCTGTGTCTCCTAGGGTAGGTAACCTCACATGTTCTCCCCGTGTCTCCTAGGGTAGGTAACCTCACATGTTCTCCCCGTGTCTCCTAGGGTAGGTAACCTCACATGTTCTCCCCGTGTCTCCTAGGGTAGGTACCCTCACATGTTCTCCACGTGTCTCCTAGGGTAGGTACCCTCACATGTTCTCCCTGTGTCTCCTAGGGTAGGTATCCTCACATGTTCTCCCCGTGTCTCCTAGGGTAGGTATCCTCACATGTTCTCCCCGTGTCTCCTAGGGTAGGTACCCTCACATGTTCTCCCCGTGTCTCCTAGGGTAGGTACCCTCACATGTTCTCCCTGTGTCTCCTAGGGTAGGTATCCTCACATGTTCTCCCCGTGTCTCCTAGGGTAGGTACCCTCACATGTTCTCCCCGTGTCTCCTAGGGTAGGTACCCTCACATGTTCTCCCTGTGTCTCCTAGGGTAGGTACCCTCACATGTTCTCCCTGTGTCTCCTAGGTTAGGTACCCTCACATGTTCTCCCCGTGTCTCCTAGGGTAGGTACCCTCACATGTTCTCCCTGTGTCTCCTAGGGTAGGTATCCTCACATGTTCTCCCCGTGTCTCCTAGGGTAGGTACCCTCACATGTTCTCCCCGTGTCTCCTAGGGTAGGTACCCTCACATGTTCTCCCTGTGTCTCCTAGGGTAGGTACCCTCACATGTTCTCCCTGTGTCTCCTAGGTTAGGTACCCTCACATGTTCTCCCCGTGTCTCCTAGGGTAGGTACCCTCACATGTTCTCCCCGTGTCTCCTAGGGTAGGTACCCTCACATGTTCTCCCTGTGTCTCCTAGGGTAGGTACCCTCACATGTTCTCCCTGTGTCTCCTAGGGTAGGTACCCTCACATGTTCTCCCTGTGTCTCCTAGGTTAGGTACCCTCACAAAAACATGTAGTAATCCTCTATACTGCCACCTGACAGGGGGAAACGCCCCCCCCCCCCCCCCCCCCCCCATCAGGTGGTAAGAAGCGGCCTGCTCACTCCTCATGCATTGAAGGAGGCGTGAGCTCAGTTCGGGCCTCAGTAGCGCCTAGGATTACAATTTTGGCAATTGGCACTGGGTGAAAAAGATGTTTTTCCAAGATGTATCCCACCAAAAATGGTGGGATAAAAACAAAATGTTGTTTTTAGGTGTTGAATGTAATAAGTTAGAATGATTTCGTGGTGTTTTTAGGTGTTGAATGTAATAAGTTACAATGATTTCATGGTGTTTTTAGGCGTTGAATGTAATAAGTTACAATGATTTCATGGTGTTTTTAGGTGTTGAATGTAATAAGTTACAATGATTTCATGGTGTTTTTAGGTGTTGAATGTAATAAGTTACAATGATTTCATGGTGTTTTTAGGTGTTGAATGTAATAAATTACAATGATTTCGTGGTGTTTTTAGGTGTTGAATGTAATCCACACATGGACGCCATCCACACATACTGCTCATGTGACTGAAGGCATCAGCTTCAAGGATCTCTGCATCAAACTGGGAAAACTTCAGTATGCAGCCATCAGGTATGTAATAGTATTATACTATATATATGATGATTATAAACATATATATGTATTACATATGCAGCCATCAGCAGGTATGTAATATATATATATGTATATATGTATATATATGATTATTATAAACATATATGTATAACGATGATTATACACATCATATAATATTACTGTATTACATATGCCATCAGGTATGTAATATTATACTATTTATATGATATTCTTCAAATCACTTTTTATTTTCCTTTTTTAAATTCATGCGTGCAGTGGGTCATACAACGCACACACGCGCGCGTGCAGTTGGTCATACAACAGACACACACACACGCGTGCAGTTGGTCATACCACACACACACACACACACACACACACACACACACACACACACACACACACACACACACGCACGTGCAGTTGGTCATACAGCAGACATACACACACGCGTGCAGTTGGTCATACAGCAGACATACACACACGCGTGCAGTTGGTCATACAACAGACAGACACACACACACGCGTGCAGTTGGTCATACAACAGACAGACACACACACGCGCGTGCAGTTGGTCATACAACAGACAGACACACACACGCGTGCAGTTGGTCATACAACAGGCATACACAGAAATATACAAATACTGTAATTAAACATTTTGACTCTTCATATCAACAGAGATGCTGTGAGGTTTCTGCTGAGAGAAGGACACATCTTCACCACCGTGGATGAAGGACATTACAAGTCTTCATACGACTCTTCAGTCAATTAAAACAATATATTACAGTTTCATGTATCAGCCACTGTATGAACGTCTATGGCGTCTTAATTGAAAGTAAAGAGAATTTATCTAATTATGTTTGAATGAATCACATTGATGATACGTTTATGTTTGATTATAATTATCTTTATTTGTAATTGATTCTCACATGATGCCTGAGTGACTGTCAGTTCAATGTTGGAAGTTTGATTACATAATGATTACATTATTAATGATTACATAATCCTTAACAAAGCATCATAACTGGTCTTGTGTCTCTTGATTGCAGTGGTGGACAGTAGATATTTACATTTATTTAAAGGGATATTTGACTTTCAAACATATCTGGGCTCATTTTAACATCTAGTACTCAGGCTTTTATGTTTCACCTCAGACAGTTTAATCATGTTAGATTCATTGAAAACATCGTCCTTGGTTCTAGTGACTGATATTGTCTTTCTAATGTGTGAGGGGGCGTGTTCTAATGTGTGAGGGGGCGTGTTCTAATGTGTGAGGGGGCTTGTTCTAATGTGTGAGGGGGTGTGTTCTAATGTGTGAGGGGGCGTGTTCTAATGTGTGACGGGGCGTGTTCTAATGTGTGAGGGGGCGTGTTCTAATGTGTGAGGGGGCGTGTTCTAATGTGTGAGGGAGCGTGTTTTTTCCATTCGTTTTTTTCTCAACTTAATTCTTTTTGGGGAAATTAAAACAATAGAATTATAAAATTAATTAAGAAATTGAAAAAGTTTAGAACGATTAGAAGGACAGCATGAGTCACCAGAACCAAGGACGGGTGTTTTCAATGAATCTAACATGGTTTAAAATGGTTTGAAGTTACAATGGGTTTAGTCTGATAAAATAAAACTTAAAAAGTCAAACACAAAAGCCTGAGTAAACGTTAAAATGACCCCAAACATGTTTGAAGGTGAAATATCCCTTAAAGGTTTGTCTTTTTTTTCAAAATTGATATGAATAATTTTTTCATGACTTTCCCTCCACTAGATTTAAATTTTAATTTGAAATATCTAAATCAGAATCCTCTGTTTCTAGGAAGGGAGCCAAATGTACATATTTTATGAGTGAACCACTTTATTTTTTCTCACTTCGCTTCTGTTTCAAAAATAGTGAAAATAGCCGATCTACAAGCTCACAACACAACAGCGTATAGATGGGCTATATCACTATTTTTCAAAATGTCTGAGAATTGTAAGATGGGGCCTACATTAGTGTACAAATGTAACCAAATGGACCTGTTGGTTACATCTGTGTACAAATGTAACCAAATGGACCTGTAGGTTACATCTGTGTACAAATGTAACCAAATGGACCTGTTGGGGTTAATGTCCGTGAAGCACTTCAGTGACGCTTGATAACCACGATAAAGCTACACCCTCTGGTGTAATATTGCTTCATCTAAATACAGGCCATGTATTGATATAAGAAAAGACCACAAACTTAATTTGTAGCCCACCCCCTCGCTCCTCATATAGCCACATAAGGGCGATGCACAGGTATAGGGCCACACCCATCCAGGCACCGATGTTAGACAATCTACAAGCTCCCAATGACCGATGTTAGACGATCTACAAGCTCACACAGATGTTGATACAGTATATGAGCCAGAGAGGATGCTATCCCATACCTCGCCACTAGGAGGAAATGGTTCACATGTCCGGTGTCCGAAGTGGACACAGTTTGATGTCACGATCACTGCTGCTGCTATTATTAGTTAATTAATAGTGTGGTGCAGTGTGATGCAGTGGTGCAGTGTGATGAATTGTGATGCAGTGTGATGCAGTGGTGCAGTGTGATGAATTGTGATGCAGTGTGATGCAGTGGTGCAGTGTGATGAATTGTGATGCAGTGTGGTGCAGTGTGATGCAGTGTGATGAATTGTGATGCAGTGTGGTGCAGTGTGGTGCAGTGTGATGCAGTGGTGCAGTGTGATGAATTGTGATGCAGTGTGGTGCAGTGTGATGCAGTGGTGCAGTGTGATGCAGTGTGGTGCAGTGTGATGAATTGTGATGCAGTGTGGTGCAGTGTGGTGCAGTGTGATGAATTGTGATGCAGTGTGGTGCAGTGTGGTGCAGTGTGATGAATTGTGATGAATTGTGATGCAGTGTGGTGCAGTGTGATGAATTGTGATGCAGTGTGGTGCAGTGTGATGAATTGTGATGCAGTGTGGTGCAGTGTGATGCAGTGTGGTGCAGTGTGGTGCAGTGTGATGAATTGTGATGCAGTGTGGTGCAGTGTGATGCAGTGTGATGCAGTGTGGTGCAGTGTGGTGCAGTGTGATGAATTGTGATGAATTGTGATGCAGTGTGGTGCAGTGTGATGAATTGTGATGCAGTGTGGTGCAGTGTGGTGAATTGTGATGCAGTGTGGTGCAGTGTGGTGAATTGTGATGCAGTGTGGTGCAGTGTGATGAATTGTGATGCAGTGTGATGCAGTGTGGTGCAGTGTGGTGCAGTGTGATGCAGTGTGGTGCAGTGTGGTGCAGTGGTGCAGTGTGGTGCAGTGTGATGAATTGTGATGCAGTGTGATGCAGTGTGGTGCAGTGTGATGCAGTGTGGTGCAGTGTGATGAATTGTGGTGCAGTGTGATGAATTGTGATGCAGTGTGATGCATACTAACTATAACAAAGACTTTATAACAGACTAAGTTAAGGTATTATAATGTGCTGTTCCACTGAGCTTATAATGTATTATGACCTGCACTTAATTATAATAATTCATAAACCTTGTTATAAGTTGTCATGCATAAATATAAACATTTATAACGAGTGTTATGAAGCCTTATTAGTGAATTATAATGCATTATAAAAGAGATTATAATGCATTATAGACCCGACCTTAAAGTAAAGTGTTGAAACATGATTTTCTTTTCTTTTCTTTTGTTTGTTCTCATGACACTTTAGTGTTTTCTTCTCATGTCTTCACACATTATTCCACGTTATTGAATGAGTACCACTTAAAAGCGGAGGTAAAGAGCACATTTGGTATGCTCTTATTTCACGCTACACAAATCAATTCGCACAAATAGCAGATCTACAAGCTCAGCGCGTTGTGAGCCTGTAGATCCGCTATTTTGGGTGTTCAAGTGGTGTTCAAGGGGTTAACGAAAGTGGCATTTTAAGTTTTAAGCTTTTTTTGATTGTTGGTTAATCGCAATTATTTTTGTATGTAATATTCATATGTTTCCTAATCCTGAGCGTTCAATCATTCACACACACACACACACACACACACACACACACACACACACACACACACACACACACACACACACACGCTCAAAGAGAGAGTAAAAGTTAAACCTAACACAGTGAAACTCTTTCTTCACTAAAACAAGGCTGTGAATCTGAAAGGAATCTAATAAAGAGACTTAGTAGTAGTTTATGACAAAAGCTCAAATCAATTTATCCTCTTTTCTATTTTTATAACCAGAAGGAGCAGCTTTCCATTCTCATATTCATAAAGGTTGATTAACAATGACGTCACGCCAGTTATTAGACTTTAATCTGTGTTTTGATATCGTCTTCGTCCTCTTATCTAACTCTTTAACCTTTTGTGTTTTTTTCTCAAATTAACGTCCGACTTGACCATACTACAGCGTCACACAGAAAGAGCAGATCTACAAGCTTGTTTTCTTTATTGATTGATTGATTGAATACTTTATTAGCACAGGAAAGTACAGTTCTGGTCTGTTAAGAGGATTTTAAACCTAGATCTGCTATTTTAGCTATTTTTTTATTTGAATCCTGAAAAGTAACATATGAACATATGAGGTTTATATATGTTCATTCATTTGATATGTTTTCATATGATGATGATTATCAGCAGAGCTACGAGAGCGAGGGTCTCTGGAGAGACAGACGGACCCCCGCTGGGACACTTTACCTTTCATCTATTCACTCTGTTACTGTACCAACATGTCATGGTTGTTGTACCAACATGTCATGGTTGTCATGGTTACTGTACCAACATGCCATGGTTACTGTACCAGCAGTCTACAGTACAGTCATAATTAACTATTTCTTTATTTCTTTTAAAACAAACAGCTTTGATGGTAGAGAGTCTCTCTGAGAGAGAGAGAGAGAGAGAGAGAGAGAGAGAGAGAGAGAGAGAGAGCGCTAAACATGGGTCCCAACCCACTGTTTTGGAACCAGTGTTCTAAATAGAGACACCTTTATGGCAGCATGTTGCAATGTGTGTGATTAACCACCAGGGGGCACCATTTGGTGGGAAATCCTCTCTAGACACATTTGCTACAATGTTTCCATCTCAGCACAGATCATAATATATATATATATATATATATATATATATATATATATATATATATATATATATATATATATATATATATATATATATCTGAATACAAAGCGACAGACAGACAGACAGGCCTTGAATAACTTGCATTATTACATTTCACATATATATATAAATATTTCACTCATTCAAACACAAGTGTCTCTCTCTATAGAACTATAGGGTTAGTGTCTCTATAGAACTATAGGGTTAGTGTCTCTGATAGAACTATAGGTTATTGTCTCTATAGAACTATAGGGTAGTGTCTCTATAGAACTATAGGGTTAGTGTCTCTATAGAACTAGGCTCTGAATCTGCTTTTTCTCTTTCATTTCATATTTTAATGGTCTCAAGTGGTTGTGAATGGAAGCTTGCAGTACCCACCTTCCACCTGTAGGGTCTCCCACGCTCCGTGCTGCGCTGTGCGGGGCGGGGGGGGGGCGGCGCGCGAGGGGGGGGGGGCTGATGCAGATAAATGTTCACTCACCTCGTTAATCAAATCTGCATGAGTGCTCGTCAGGTTGCCATGGCAATAATTATCAGAGCTGCCTAATAACTTCCTCAATTGCTTAATGATATACGACCCTGTGAACTAGCCTGGGTTCTCTCTCTCTCTCTCTCTCTCTCTAATCAAGTTTGTTGTTGTTTTAATTCTCTCATTCTCATCTCTCCCTGGTGTTAACCCCGTGACCGCCAAGATAATAGAAATGATGGAGAAATTAAATTCTCAGCACCCCCCCCCACACACACACACACACACCACACACACACACAACACACACACACACACACACACACACCACCACACACACACACACACACACAACACACACACACACACATGCCTGTACACTTTAAAACGAGGGTAAAACCGTGACACCCATATAAGTTCACAACACAACAGCAGTACTTATAACACTAATAATAACACTGAAAGTTAGTACAGAGTAATCATGTCTTAGTTGTGTGAGTGGGCGTGTGCTTAGAAAGAGCAGATCTACAAGCTAACAATGCAGATTCACATCCCAACATGTTGATAGCTACTTGTATCTGTTGATAGCTTGTAGATATTTGTTTGCATGTAATAATGTCCAAGTATGGAATATATACATTATAGGCTCAATAATATAGACTTTTCTCAGTCAAATACAAATCATGTTCATTATAACTTAGCTCAAAGTTACTTGGATTAATAACTGTAATAGCATTACTGAGATCAGATAACACAGGGAAGCTGTTAGAACCTTCTCTAAACACTCTGGACAACGCTCCACACGTCCTAGACTCTTCTCTCTTCTCTAAAACACTCTGGACAACGCTCCACACGTCTAGACTCTTTTCCTTCTCTCATAAAACACTCTGGACAACTCTCCACACTCTAGACTCTTCTCTCTTCTCTAAAACACCCTGGACAACGCTCCACACGACTCCTACACTCTCTTCGCCCTTCTCTAAAACACCCTGGACAACGCTCACAACGTCCTGGACTCTTCTCTCTTCTCTAAAACACCCCTGGACAACGCTCCACACGATCCTACACTCTTCGGCCCTTCTCTAAAACACCCTGGACAACGCTCGCACACGTCCTACACTCTCTTCGCCCTTCTCTAAAACACCCTGGACAGACGCTCCACACGTCCTACACTCTTCGCCTTCTCTAAAACACCCTGGACA